>NC_062578.1:54353392-54668571 GCF_022837055.1 Prionailurus viverrinus
GCTCTGGGCTGATGGCTCAGAGCCTGGAGCCTGTTTCCGATTCTGTGTCTCCCTCTCTCTCTGCCCCTCCCCCGTTCATGCTCTGTCTCTCTCTGTCCCCAAAATAAATAAACGTTGAAAAAAAAAATAGAACTCAAGATGTAGTGGCTTAAACGAGATGGCATATTTTGCTAGCATTTAATAGTTCAAAGATAAATAGTTGGGAACTTCTAAACTTCTAAAGATGTTTGTCAGTATTCTTTAAACCACAGGAAATGGAAAAGAGTGCAAGACAAGCAGCTTTAACTCTGAGAAGATGACAGGACAATTGGAAGCATCATTGTTCATACCCCATGGGCCTGACTTGGTTACTTGGTAACACCTGAGTGAAGAGAAACTAAAATATGTCATCTCTAGCTGGGTTTCCATGTTCTCAGCTAAAACCTGGAAGCTTCTGTTGCTAAAAGGAAGAAGGGATATATTGATATAGTGCTACAATTAGCAGTCCTGCCCACTTGGCAAGAGATAGCTAATTCCAAGTTTCAGCTTGAAATGGTATATATCCTGTGCTGTGTGAACGCCCACTTTTAACTTTCCCTCAATGTATTTAGTAAAATACACATTGTTCACTAGTGTTTTGGAGTGGTTCCTTTCTAATTAATGTAAGCAGCCAAGTTCTGCTTCAAAGTTGGCACGCTGGGGGGAAAACAACAGCTCCACCCAGGGATAGCAACAAGTGAGTTGCAAATGTATTATCCTGTTACATCTTCACAACAAGCCCTATTAAGGACCCATCACCATCTTCTTATTAAAAGAGGAAATGGAGGCTCAAAGTGTAAACAACAACCAGTAGCCACACACCTAGGAAGTGAAAACGTTGGGATTCCAGCCAAAGAGTGCCTGATTCCAAAGCCCTTGCTCTATAGCCTGGTGCCCAGTTCATGCTCTGCATATTCTACCTCCTGTCCTAAGGAAAGGAGCCTCACTGGGCCCAAGTATGTGGGTTATTTCAAACTACCACTTTGTACATCTTTTCTCCGCACCCCCCCTCCCCCCATTAACCAAACCTTCTATAAAGCAAACCCAAAACCACCTTAAGCAAATGGTTTTAGATAGGATAAAGACCCATTATTTAGTCTGGAAACTCAACCTTTTGAAATGTCCTCCCTCCCCCTGCAGTGATTTGACAATTAACCTTTAAAACATTTTAATTTAGCAATGTTATAGGGTAGAAATTTTTCCAGTATCTTTTCAGAGATAATAAAATGTGATGACACAGTGATGTGTTGAATTGGTTTCCATAGATAATTAAGAGACACACGTATCATGTCAAAGAGATAAGAAAAATCTAAGGTTTCCATGGCTTGCTTTTTCCATTAGCTAAAGAACTACTTTTAAAATAATGAGCATACTTCCTAGTGTGAATAACTTTGTCTCCAGGTTAACATCCTGCCCAAAAGGGCATAATATTTCTCCTGACAAATCCAGGGTTCTCCTGCCCATTAAAAACTAGCCATTCCACAAGAAGGCAGACTTGTCTTTCCACTGATGTACACGTATCTTCTATGCACTATTTCCTTTGGTAAATGGAATGTGGATATTTAATCAAAAGCTAGTTCCAAAAGGCACAGACCAAGACTCCATAAGGATTTAGAATTATACTCAGTGCACTGATTCTCAACACAGAATTCTGAAAAAATCTATCCTAACAATTCCTTGCTAAAAAACAGGAAACAATCTCACCAGGGTCAGGAATTAAGGTTGCAGAAGAAATTATGAGGAACTCTGATTGAAAACTTCCCTCTCAGCTTTGTTTGAAAGTGTTTATGTTTCTCAAAAGACAGATGATTTATTTATGTGGTGTCTGCATCAGCATCACTCTCCTGAGGTCTATGAACACTAATCTCCAAAGGGGGTCCTTAAAGATATTTTCATGGTTAACGTCGGGAATTGCATATTCCATCACACTGTTTGAGATATACAATATACATCAACATATCAAAGCTCTACAAAAAAAGTCCCTTAATACTCATCTTTAATATAATGTTTCTAAATCTTGTTTGACCATAGAATCATGAGAAAAAAATACTAGAATATCCTACTTGCATTCCCAACTTATCATACATTTTCCACTTAGCAATTAAAATTCTCTTTTTTAAAGTATAAATCAAATATGTGTTATGTCATCTTTTATGTCACCCTCTCTTAGCTCAAAAGTCTCCAACAGCTTCACATCAACTCAGCATGGAAATCACAGCTCTGACCAAGGTCCAGAAAGTCCTACGTGATCCGATCCCTCATTTCTATCAATATCTGTCTCACATATGCCTCCCCGAGCCACACTGACTGCCTTGCCATGTCTGGAATACATCAAGCACTCTTTTTCCTTAGAACTCTTCCCACTGCTATTCTTTTGCCTAGACCATTCTTCCTCCAGATATCTCTATGCCTTTCTCATGGACCCTATTCTGATATGCATTCAGGTATCACTTTATCAGAAAGTTTTTACCATTTACAAAAAGCATCATTTCTAAAATAACAAGCTCCTTCTCTGTTTGTTAGCTCCTTACCTTATTTTTCTTCAGAGTACTATTTACTACATGATATTATAGAAATACCACTTTATTAGCTTATTTCTCATCACCTTTACTAGAGTGTAAACTGTGTGAGTGGAGATCTTTTCTGTTTTGTTTACCTCTTTATCCCCAATAACTATCCCTGACATATAGCAGGTACTTAATAAATAAACACTGAATGAATGAATGAATGAATGAATATCTCACAGGACCAGCATCATCCCATGAAAAACAATCAGGAATTATAATGCCAAAACAACAGGTAGATTTGATTAATTCAAACAATCAACTAAATTCAAAGAAGCAGGAAAGGAAAAACATAAATCCAGTGATTTGGTTGATAAAACCAATCCAGAAAAAAAAATGTTTGAACTAAATTTTTTTACTATATGAAGTAAAACCAGAATCATTCCACAAAAATAGCTTTAATCTCTATTTGCTGAAATATATGAGGTTCTAATTCCTCAGAGGAGTTGTTTTCCTACTTCTTTTATAGATGGGAATTTTTCTGCTCACAAAACTAACCTAAAGTTGTATGAATTATAACCTGGCTTGATCTCCACTGGAGAATATTCAAAGATTCCATGACCTTCAATGAGAAAAAATGCAAAGTACTTTTCTGGCACCTGAATTCTACTAAGTAGGTAAAATATTGAATTTGGTTACTTTGCAATTCCAGAGGTCTTGCATCAAGAAATCAAGAAACCTTGCATCATGTGGTCCAGTTTCACATTTTTTGAATTATGATTCTAATGACCTTATTGTGAACTTAGAGTTCAACTATTATAACCCTTGAAAAATCAGAGAAAAGCAATTAAATAGAGATGTGTTTCCTTGAATATGTCACAAATTGATAATGCAATATTATTTCCAACCATCATTAACATCATAAAAAGTTATTGCCTTAACTTCTTTAAAAGAGTCACTCACTCTTACTGAAGAATTACCTTCTTGAAAGACAAAATAAAGAAACCAGTATTGAAAGTTACTACTAAATTCCTCCCACAGAAAGCTTTAATTTCTAGCTGCCACTAAAAAAGAAAAATGATTACTGTACTCTCTTCCTTGCTTGGTAATAGCTTAGAAGTTGCTCTTTCAAAGACAAGCTTAGGAAAATTTGATGAAGAGGCTCATTTTTCATAATTATGTCGACTGTACATAGTGAACAAGAAAGAGGGAAAAATTCTTACGTGGGAGAATGGCATCACCAGCAGAGGCCTAGGTATGAATGAGTGCCTTGGATGGCCTTGAATCCTGTCCTATCTAAAGACAGGAAAATAAAAAAGGTTAAGAGGAAACATAATGAAGCAACAGGATGTTAATTTAGAAGTTTCAACTGATGCGCAGAGAAAGGCTATAAAATAACAATGGCTGACAGTGGTCCAAGCCCTATTGTAAGAACTTGTCATACTTTAACTCTCACGGTAAAGACCTGAGGCAGGAACTTCCGTAAACCCTATTCTATAGATGAGGAAACTGGGGCACAGACGGGTTAAGTAACTTGCCCAATGTCTCACAGCTACTGTCATCGGTCTCAGATTACAATTTAAACCCAGACATTCTGATTTAGAGTGCAGGCCAAAAATGTTACATTGAAGACTGAGGTCGCCCAAAGGACTGACGAAGGCCAAAATTGAAAAATTGTAGCTGAAAGGTGGTTTTACAACACTAGGAACAAGATCTTATCCACAAAAGGTGATTGAAGAGAATACCAGGGATGAGGAGAACAAAGCCAAGAGAAATAGAGATAAAATTAAATTTCCTTACAACTTGCAGCCCATTGATAAACACCTAAGACATGCAGAATGGGACATTCTTCAAGGAACCCACTGCTGCCTTAATGTTAACGCCTTGCTGTAGACTAAAAACAACCTTAGCATGACAATAGCCAGACATCCAGGATCCTGTTAGTCATTTTTAACACACAGAAATCCCCTTAGAGACTTGCTGTTGTTTCTACCCTTACCACCCCTCACCAACTTAAAAATAACACTCGGAAACATCTCAAGAGTGCATTTTTGACCATTGCGCTCAATGACCCTGCATCACCAACAGAGCACAGGTGAGAAAGAGGATTTTGTGAGGAAGTTTCTTTGGCAGTCAACCCTTTGAGCCCCAAGCCCTCTTCCTTTAAGAAAGAGTGGCAGGTGGCTCCAACAAAACAAGTCTAATGATTGAGAAAGGATTGGAGAAGGTGTTTCAACAAGACCACTCAGAAGATCTTCATTATTAGGGACACAGCAGACTGAGCAGGCTTTTGTCTCTGGAAATCTGGAAGTCAGCAGAGAGCTCAAGGGCTGCTTTGGAGTGAGGGCTATGACAAGTTTCCACAGCTTGCCCAAAGTGACTATATTCTTAGGGTGAATCAAAGAATGTGTGATTATTTTTCTGTGAAACGGGATGGAAAGAGAACTGATCTGGAAAATACAGATATTTGTGTCTCTTTTATTCATGCTGTTTTCCTAGTACCTAGAGCAGTGCTTCTTCTGGTGACTAGAACAGATGTTCAATGAATATTTATCTGTATTTTGTAAATTATTATTTTATGTCATTGTAAAATAGTCATTAGAAAATTTCTTGTTTTATAAATTGTTATTAATATTTAACATAAATATGTTAAATGTGATATTTATTTAATATTAATAAATAAACATTTATTACTTATTAATAAATGTTAACTAACTAACCAATGAGAAAACACTGAGGAAGGAGTGGTCAGCCAAAGGAGAGCCACTGCTACATCACAGGAGACCCAGCTAACGATCCAGCAAGACCCTTCCAAAATACCCACTCAATTTCTTATGCAGAAAAAAACCCAGCACTCTATAATAGAGTTTACCTTGAAGGTTCCTTGTACATGAAGACAATTGTGGGCATCATGTGTTCTTTTCCACTAATTCCACTGCCTGTCCACTTTTATCGTCATTCCACTCCCACCGTCTCCCTTGTGGGTAAGAGACCTAAAGAAGGAGGCAGAGATGTGCTGGTCGTTTTTCCCAGTGCCCATGGCAGGCTGGGAGAGGAGCGTGAGGAGAGGTTTAATATCACATCATCGTCCAGGGTTTGATTCCCTTTAGAGCCTCTGACTCCAATTTCTGCACGGAAATTGCCTTTGCATTTAGTGTGACGGCAGGGCAGAAGCAGAAATTATGGATCATGATGGTGGCAGGCTGGAGCTTCCATCCATGTTCAGTGATGTCATCACCATCCTTATTCAGTGCTGTCACACTGACATCAGTAGCTTGAGATCAGTCTTGGTGGGAGAGTTTATACCATGGAAATTGCCAGACACTACAGATTAGCAACTCTGCCTCTCTCCCCAACCAAAAGCTAGATATTAAACATTATCAGCATTCTCCCTGTACCACTAGGCCCATATCGTTTCACAGACAGTACAGTTACATTTTGCTAAGGTACTGATCAACCCAGTCTTCAAACATGTTAGAGAATAGAAAGATGAAAGATTCCCAAAATCATTCTGTGAAGACAGCGACCAAGACAGCAAAGCCAGACAGAGTAGGGAAAGCAAACCCATTTCTCTCATTTCTCTGCAAAATATCCCAAACTAAATATTAATAATTTTAATTCAATAATACATAAAAAGTGACAATACTCAATGAATAACTTGGGTGCATCTCAGGAATGCACAGCTTGGTTTAGTGTTATAAAATCTGGAAACGTAATTTACCACATTAACAGATTAGAGAAAAGCCATAGGACCTTTTCCATATACTGAGAAAAAAGTTAATAAAACCCTCAGTAGGGGCACCTGGGTGGCTCAGTTTCTTAAGTGTCCGACTCTTGATCTCCACTCAGGTCATGACCTCATGGTTCGTGGGTTCAAGACAGCATGAAGCCTGCTTGGGATTCTGTCTCTCCCTCTCTCTTTCTCAAAATAAATAAACAAAAACTTTAAAAAAATAAAATAAAACCTCAGTAAATTACAACATAAAGGGTATCTAAAGAACAGCAACACACCTTACAGTAAAGATCACACTAGGGCACCTGGGTGGGTTAAGCGGCTGACTCTTGTTTCAGTTCAGGTCATGATCCCAGGGTCGTGGGATTGAGCCCCACTTTGGGCTCTGTGCTGGGCACGGAGCCTGCTTGAGATTCTCTCTCCCTCCTTCTCCCTTTACCCCTCCCCCTCGAGCACACACTCTCACACTCCCTCTCTCTCTCTCTCTCCCTCTCTCTCTAACAAGAAAAAAGAGAGCGATCTCAGCCACCACCAAATCTCCAAACTTGTTTTGAAGCTATAGCCATTCTGGCATGGTAGAGGGACAGAAAAATTAATCGATGAAATCTGGATTGCAAGATACATCCACATGTATGTATGTGGAACTTTGATATATAAAAAAGATTAGCACACCAAATCATTTGGGGGCAAGTCTTTTAAACAAATGGAGTTGGAAGAAGGCTATACATAAGGCTTATACCATACCAAAAATCAATTGCAAATGCCTCCATACTTTGGAAATTAGTTGGTTTTGTCTTGTAAAGTGGAACATATGCATAGACTATGATCCAGCAATTCTCTTCCTAAGAGAAACTCCTGTATGCCTACACCAGGAAACCTATACACAGATGTGTATGGTAACCCTGTTGCCTAGTAGTAAAGAAATAACAAAACAAAACTGAAATAAGAAAACTGAAAGAAGAAATGAATAATAAATAATGTTATTTTGGTATGCTCATATAATAAAGTACTCTACACCAGTCAAAACAAATGAACAACATCTAGACACAAAGATGTGGGTGAATCTCAGGGTGCCTGGGTGGCTCAGTCGGTTAAGCGTCAGACTTCGATCAGGTAACGATCTCGCAGTTCTGGGTTGGAGCCCTGCGTCAGCCTCTGTTCTGACAGCTCAGAGCCTGGAGCCTGCTTCAGATTCTGTGTCTCCCTCTCTCTCTGCCCCTCCCCTGCTTGTGCTCTGTCTCTCAAAAATAAATAAACATTGAAAACAAATTTTAAGGAAAGGTATGGATGAATCTCAACAATATAATTTTAAGTGAAAAGATAAGCTGCAGAAGTTTATATGCAGTCTGATATTTTCATTTCATAAACTTAAAAATGACTAAAAACGTTTGGTGAACAGATATAATGGAAATGTGCTCTAAGGAAAGAGGGAGAATGATCAGCACACCTGGGAGAGGAGTTGCCATAAACAAGAGAAAGAAAGATGTATCAGAATCCTCTATTATCAGTGTTCTAGTTTCGGATTTCTGGGGGCGGTTTCCTAAGGGTCACCCTAGAGGGAGGCTTAAAAAGTCACCTTGAATGAGCAATAATGAGAGCTGGTCCTAAATCAACAATCATATTCATCCAATTCTATGATTCTGAGACCCAATTAAAATAACCCCATTCAATTTGTTACAGGAGGGAGCCACTGAGGCAGAGAGAGGTCTCGGAGCTTGATAACAAGTGGTGGAAGCAAGATTTTTACTCCAGGTGGTCTGACCCCAGAGCCCATGATCTCAGGCATACGCTCCAAAAAGGGTGGAATTGTTTCCTATTCACAGTAGTATCGGCACCAAGTGGAATATGCATGTATGAAAGAGAAAAGTAAAGAAATATAATAGACAGTATGAATAGTAGCAGCAAGAGCAGCATATACTGTACATAGGCACATATATTAGACATGCACTGAGAAAGCCCTGTATCATAACTACTAGACTCCAAGTAAACACAGAGGGCAACAAAGAACCCAGGTACCTCACAAGAAAGAGGGAGACTTAAGATCTGAGCATCACAAGGTTTGGGACAAAAAGAATGACATAGAAGACTCTGGGAACCAGGAATAGGACTGACAGCCAGCCACTCCTGACAACCAACATGTTAACAATCCCTAGAATGAAACAATTGGTGGTTAATATAAAAGCTGCAATGGGAGCGCCTGGGTGGCTCAGTCGGTTAAGCGTCTGACTTCAGCTCAGGTCATAATCTTGCGGTTTGTGAGTTTGAGTCCCGCGTCGGGCTCTGTGCTGACAGCTCAGAGTCTGGAACCTGCATCAGATTCTGTGTCTCCATCTCTCTCTCTGCTCCTCCTCTGCTCGTGCTCTCTCTCTCTCTCTGTCCCTCAAAAATAAATAAACAAATGAAAGTTTTTTGAAAGCTACAACTGCATAATGTAAATTATCCATCTAGGTCATATCTATGACTCAAATGTCAGCTGGAGTCACCCTGTACTCCGATATTTAATTAAATTGTTATAAAATGCTAGATTCTTCCTCCCACCACACACACAAAATTCAAAGGGGTTCTTGACAGCTCACATTTCCTCCGATGCCCACATTCTGTATTTCTAAACCCTTGAGCTCTCAGACTCACTCACATCCCACTTCCCATGACTGCTCCCTTCTCTCCTGTCTCCGCTAACCCACATGCAGAGCATACCTCCTTTTATATTATTTCTTCCAAAATTGCTCTCATAAGGCATACTTTAGCACAACAACCAATTTAAATTTTAATATTAACCATTCTCATTTAAAAGTCCTGTACTGTCATGCCACCAGGCGTTCCTCAATGACCATCCTTCCAGAGTCTGGCCAGTGACTGTGTGCATCCTCACATTCTTGTCTTCTTCTACTACTCTCTAATTTCTTCCTTGGCACAGATTCAACTTCATGTTAACCCTTCACAGAATATCTTAGCTTTCTCCTCCTCTGTTTTTAAAGGCGACACCCGAACTCTGTCAAAACATTACATCAAGGTATTTTTCTAAACAAGGACATTCACTTTCTTAAGGTTTACCTTTGTACCATGTTTTTTTTTAATTTTTTAATCTTTATTTTTGAGAGAGAGAGACAGCATGTGAGCAGGGGAGGAGCAGAGAGAGAGGGAGACACAGAATCCGAAGCAGGCTCCAGGCTCTGAGCAGTCAGCACAGAGCCTGATGTGGGGCTCGAACTCATGAACTGTGAGATCATGACCCTAGCCGAAGTCTGACACTCAACTGACTGAGCCACCCAGGCGCCCCTGTACCATCTAATAATTGTATATTGAGCAGTAAACAGATGTTAACAAGAGCTCCTGGTGCCTCTCTATGGCTTCCTTGGATCCTGAGATCCTCCCCAGACCTCCTGCCCACAATCCAGCACAGATAACATGCAGCACAGCAGAGAACCTTGATCCAGACTTATCAACATCTAAAAAAATATTAGGGTGGGGTCTAGGGGGGCGTTAAATGGGTGATAGGCATTAGGGAGGGCATGTCTCGGGATGAGCACTGGATGTCATATGTAAGAGATGAATCACTGGATTCTACTCCTGAAGCCAAGACTACACTATATGCTAACTAACTTGAATATAAATAAAAATAAATAAATATTCAACAAAAATTTTTTTTATTTTTTTTAATGTTTATTTATTCTTGAGAGAAAGAGGGAGACAGAGTGTGAACAGGGAGGGGCAGAGAGAGAGGGAGACACAGAGTCTGAAATAGACTCCAGGCTCCAAGCTGTCAGCACAGACCTGACGCAGGGCTCGAACCCACGACCCGCAAGATCATGACCTGAGCCGAAGTCGAATGCTTAACCTTCTGAGCCACCCAGGTGCCCCTATACAAAAAAATTTTTTTAAATAAAAAATATTTTTAATATCACCCTACTACATGTTTATGTAAAAAGACAATGATAAACATATATATTGATGATAGATGATAGATAGATCGATAGGTAGATAGAATGGTCCATTTTGACATCCTAACATTCTTTGCCTCTTCCTGTGGTTGAAAAACCCAATTTTATTTTAAAAGCCTATCATCCATTACTTTAAGTGCTCCTAGATGGTTCATTCAGGGGACTAAGGATAGACATGTGACCCAAATTAAGCAACTCAGACTCTGACTTCTACTAATTAGAATTGCTAAAATGAGATTTTGCATGGGATATGCTTACACTAAAAATTGGTTGTTTATTGGAAGTTCACATTTAACTGTGTGTCCAATATTCTACTTGCTACATCTGGCAACCCTCTCAGTAATTGAAGTCATAACTTCTTGACACAGACAGAAGCCTGTCTGAGTCTGGTCACTCCTCTGTTGATTACTTTTTGTCTCCAAGATTTGCTACCACCATCCAGGCTCTGTCCTGCTTCAAATGTAGTTATTTAGCTGTTCCTCCAATTCTTTAACTACCCTTTCTCCTAGATCCTTCCACTACATTTCTTTGGGGTATTTTTTTCTTTTGTTTGTTGTTTTGTGTCAGATATCTAGAGTTGTTTTTTTGTAATTTGTAACAACAACAACAACAAAATTCCTAGTTGAAATATCACAGCAGAGACACAACTGGCAGCCTCATGCTGGAAACAGCCAGGTTTTTTTGGCCCACACAGTCTTTAAAACTGAATTTATTGCCACTAAGATCTAAGATCGAAATATTTACTTAAAAAATTGACCCTTCTGACTTCTCCAAAACCACAGATCTGGCAAGATGGGACTGCAATCCCACTTGGTAACAACTGATCATCTGGATTAGAGGAGCTGCCCCCGTTTGACAGAACATGCACTTATTTATTTATATTATCTGTCATGCTCTGTGTTTGAGTATGTGATCTATGGTGCATATAGTGCCTACGTGCTCCCTGGTTCTTTACTGCTTGCCTGATTCAGTTCAGTTTAACTCAATAAATCTTTTCTCAACACCTAAAGTAGCTGGCACTGAGGAGAATGAAATAAGGTAGGGCCCACACCATCAAAGAGCCTCTTAGTCTAATTGTGGCAGACACTTCAAAGGAGAATTTCATATGTAATATGCTGAGAGAAATAATGGAGGTAGGTACAGGGCAGTATGAAAACCAACAAAGATCATTTCATTCAACCTGGGTTAACAGGGAAGGTTCTAGAGAATATGAAGCCTGACTGAGTTTAGGATAAGGGACAAAAGAATTCCTTACAGGTGAGCAGGTTACATAAAGGGAAGAAGGCACGAAACAGTAGACAGAGTGCAAATAAGTACAAGGTTGAGAGAGAATCCCAAGCAGGCTCCGAGTTGCCAGCACAGAATCTGACGGGGCTGCTGAATCCACTAAACGAAACAGTTGAGATCACAACCTGAGCCGAAAGCAACAGTCCAATGCTTAACTGACTGAGCCACCCAAGCGCCCCTGAACGTTTATTTTTAATATGTGGTCAGACTTATTCTACCTTCTCTCATCATTGACACCAACAGAATCAAAAGCAGCTAGTGAGGTGCTAACACCTGAGGATTAATCCAGTGATTCTGGTCACAACGCATTCCAGGAGGGATTTGGGTGATAAATGGTTCATTCTTCCTTTCATGATTTGGATAACAAATGGAATAGGAGAAGGGTACTGATTCTGATGGCCATTCCCTCAGCACATTCCTGGCTTTTTTTCTGAGCAAAGGATGCCACAATGGAAGTTGCAGGAATATCCACTGTGAAATGTGATACAAGGGGCTTGAGGTTGCAGTCATGGAATTGGGTTTCACTTCTTCTTGCTTGTTTCTTCATTGTTAGGTCAGGATCCTGAACTCAGAGATAACGTTATCAAGGGGTCTGGTAACTTTCTTGGAGATTTCATCTTGTTCTCATCCTCATTTTCAAAGCTGGCAACATTGTTTTTCTCTCTGTACCCACAGCACACCTCACGTAGACCCACCCAGAGTGAGTTCCTTTGGCAAACCTAGATGGGTGTAAGAGATGCAGCTGTTCTCATGCAGATGTCTCAGGACATCAGGATCAACTCTCTGAACTGTACTGACACAGATGTCTCCATAGACCTGTTCTTTTGATGGTTTTTCTGGGTACCAGTGATGTTGTATTTTTCTTGAAGTTTAAGGGTCAATTTCAAACCTCTCAACTGCCCCTTTTTTCAATTTACCATGTTTTCGAACTAGCCTTGTGAGAAAGAAGACAACAGCCACAATCTTGTTAATCTCTCCTGCCTCCGCTGCCCTGGGGCCAGAGTTGGCTGTGGACGACTCCGGAAGGGTAACCCAGGACATCCCCTCTGTGCTGCGATCTAGATCTAGTTCGGAGAGCAGGTGGCTCCCGCATCGTCTAAATTGTTCTCTTTAAATTTTAAGACTTATTGGGGTGCCTGAGTGGCTCAGTTGTTTAGCTTCTGACTTCAGCCTCAGGTCATATCACATTTTGTGAGTTCGAGCCCCACATCAGGGCAGAGCCTGGAGCCTGCTTCAGAGTCTGGGTCTCCCTCTCTGTTTGCTCCTCCACCAATCACACTGTCTCTCTCTTTCAAAAAATGAATAAACATTTTTAAAAAAATTTTAATAAATTATAAGGCTTATCAAGTGTTAAGCTGGGAGTTATTTTGTTGTGTTATTTATAAGGTATCCTGAGGAGAGAACCAAAAGACATATTAGCACTTCACTGGAAATTATCTATCCACTACCCTATTACCTATTTATACCCAATCTTGTTCCAGAAACGATAGAATGTGACTTCCAAAATTACTACTTAGCGTAAATAAAAACAGATCAAAAGGAAGAAACAACGGACATAAAACACGAATAGAGATGATTGTAAAATGTACATCGTAAAGACCCACATGATTGCTACAACTAAATCACAAATTTGGCTCAGAGCATTCTACCAAGTTTACTGGCAAATGGAAATCTGATCAGTTCCTCAATGCACAGGGTTTATAACATAGAAACAGCAATTTATCAGGATGGATACATGATTATTGTCCTAAGATCAGACAGGATGTGCTTACTAATGTTCTTATATTTTACCTCAATATAGGCTGACGATCACAGTAGAGAACGATTTAATAAAGGCAATTCTGCAAAGAGGAAATACCCCTGTGACTTCCTCTCCTTATTTACCTACTCGCTGTAATCAGCATGACTAGCTAAGAATTACAGTATACACAGCATGCAGCAGCCCCTTATTTTTTTCCAAATTATCATTTCATTGTGCATGCAATGTATTTCTAAACATCAAGCACAAAAGCAAAAAAATCCTGTATCTTTAACAATGTCATTTAGGAAAGAACCACCAAGAATCTTGACTACTATTATAGGCTTTTTTTTTTTTTGCTGCTGTATAAGGAAAATTATGATCTTTACCACTTAAAGACTCAGAAATATTCTATCTCATTTCCATTTGCATGAAGTCTCTGGAGTTCGGCACTGCATCAGCTACAGCATTTAAAATCTCCTCTGGTTATTTTAATTATTTATGACAAAGATGGATAAAGAGTATACCGTTTGACAAAGCCATGATGACAAGCAAATAACAGTGTTTTTAAAAAGGAAAATGTGGAATTTTGCTTTCTGGCAGCTAACTGTTTCGCCTTATAAACATAAGGTTAAAAAGAGAATAGCTTAGTCTTAAATCAACCATTGGGTGGTGGGTGGAAATTTTAGAAGGGCGTTAGTTGTGCAATGGCTATATGCTAAGCACTGCACTAAAGGTTTCCACACAAATTTACCAAAGTGAGCATCCTGGCAAAAGCCCTGTGAAGAATAGGGGCTATCGTTCCTATTTTACAGATAAAGAAGCAGGGGCAGTAATGCTAAGGTCAGTAAACTTTTTCTATGAAGGGACAGAGAGTAAGTATTTTAGACACTGTGGATCATTAAGTCGTTGTCACAACTACACAGCTCTGTTACTGCAATGTGAAAGGCACAGACCATACATGAACGAATGAGTGTGGTGGTGTTCCAGTGGAACTGTTTCCACAGAAGAGATGGCAGATCCACAAAACAGGTCTTTGGGTCATAATTTGCACACCTCTGAAAGGAGGTGACATGACCTGCTCAAGATTGCTCAGGAAATTTCGACTGGAATTGAGATTTTTCTGCTGGGTGTTGTATGTGGGTGATGAATCTCTGAACTCTACATCTGACACCAATATTGCACTATATATTAACTAACTAAAATTTAAATTAAAAAATATCAGATGTTCTGCTTTGCAGCTTTATGTTTTCTCCACTCACCCATAGTTTCTTTAGTACCTAGACACCCATTTTTAAATAACTAGTTATTTGTGGACAACTTTTGATTAGTTGTTTTTAATCTGGCCAAAACAATATCCCAGCAAACTTGTTAGAAAAATGTTTTTAAATATTCATTCAATTATCTACTAATAGCTTTATGTACATGTTGACAAATACACTTCAAAAATGTTTTTGTTTAATTCAAATTTGTCCTCTTTTTAAAAATTTTTAATGTTTATTTACTTTTGAGAGAAAGGAGAGAGAGTAAGCAGGGGAGGGGCAGAGAGAGAGAGGGAGACAGAATCTGAGGCAGGCTCCAGGCTCGTGCTGCCGGCACAGAGCCCAACCCGGGACAGGGGACTCGAACTCACGAACTGTGGGATCATGATCTGAGACAAAGTCGGATGCTTAACCAACTAAGCTACCCAGGCACCCCTCAGAGTTACCCTCTTTTCTTTATTATTGAAAATAAGAATGTTCTGAAGTCAATGATCAATTTCTACATTTAAAAAAATAGAAAAAGAAGAACAAATTAAACTGAAATCACACATAAGGAAGGAAACTATGAAGAGTAGAAATCAAAGAAATTGAAAACAGAAAGATTAATGCAGAATATCAGTAAAACCAAAATATGGTTGTACAGAACAATAAAGTGGATAGACCTGTAGACCTCAGATAGGAGAACTAGATATTTTTACCTTGGTATCACAAATGAAGAAACTGAGACTGAAAGTAGAGAATAAATGTTCTTGTGGTTATCTACCCATTAAGACAGCATCTTAACTCAAACCCAAGTGTATTGAGTCTAAATTCCATTTTATATTCATCAGCAGTAAATAGAATACATTGTGTACTGTGGGGTGTTTTGAACAGACGAGTTTTCTAATCTATTTTCCCTCACCCTTAAATGTATGATCAAGCACTAACAATGGAAGTACAATACTGTTAGCACCTGAAATTAGACACACTACCATATTACCACTCATCAGACAGTAACACTGTTAGCTTATTTCCAGAGTCACAGCATGTGGCTGTACAACAGAGAAATTCTAGTCAATAATACGCACACTGTGGTCTATGTGAGTGGCTTCCCTGTGGATATACATCAGGTTACCTTCGCTACCATACCTGGTGGCTGCTCTGGTTCATTCATTAAATATTTACTGAGCATCTGCTATGTGCTAAGCTCTGGGATAGACTCTGAGGACACAAAGATTAGGAGGAATCTTAGAGTTTAGTGGGAAAAATGAGCAAAGGGACAGATAATTATAATATAGTGAGAGCAGAATGACACAGTAACTCTAACAAGAGACTTCTAACTCAGAGAAAGAAATGAATGTCAGGATTTGCCTCTATTCTCTTACAGAATTCTAATAATTCTATTAGAATTCTTATAAAATTCTTATAGAATTCTAATAATTCTATTAGAATTCTTATAGAATTCTAATAATTCTATTAGAATTATTCTAATTCTCTTTGCTACTGAATTAAGGTTCCTGCTCCCCAGAAATAGTGCCACACTGACGGTCAAGGCAGGAATGGCCTTGTTCCTGCCTCCTTTATGGGAAGATTATGGTGGATTTTTAGAGGTGTTGGTTCATTATAGATCTCTTAGATAAGTTAATCTATACGGCATACAAACCTGTGTCCGTGACTATGGCCTGTCTTTCTCTTTAATGTCAAAGTTATTAGAGTAACAGACTCTCCCCATCAGTGACAAAGCTGAGAAGAAACACAGGAAAAGAATTGGATGGAGAAACCCTCTGCCAGAGCTGCAAATCCCTTGAGTGGAAAAGCCATGAGCGTCTTGTTCATGACTATATCCCCCTCCCACCCACATGCTGCACATGTGCTAGAGCTGGACTGTGCTTGACTCTCAAATGTATAAATGGATGACTGAATGATAGATGCATGAAAATATTAGCCAGGCAATGAGGATGTTTCAGTAGACAGGAAAGTATGTTCCAAGAAGACTGAACGGCATATGCAAAAGCATATGAAGAAAAAAAAGCAAGAGAGAGTATCAGAAGTTCCGGGACCTGAAAATTTTACATGAGACTAGTAAGAGTTGAGTATGAAAAGGTTAAAAAGATGTGAAAGCTAAAAGTGTAATTCTGAGTCAAATCACTGGTCTACTCAATCATTTAGCACCATGACTTGTTGAATAAGCTGGTTCCCTTTCCATGGATTGGGTAAGCATTCACTAGCATGTCATAATATCTAGTTAATAAAACATTACACCACCTCCTGTGTGTCAAGCTGCATTTATGGGGTATCGATAAACAAACCTACCATTGTGAGTAGAAGCACACAGATTTAAAACACATAATGTATTCATAATTTTCCCCAATCTTAGTTACTTTATCTGAGTTGTCATGGTTGGGAAGTTTGGACAATCATTTTGTAATTTAAAAATACCGTTAATCAATCTGAAAATTAACATTTTCTTCCTTGTGCTTGCAGCAATAACTTCTGAGAACTTTATTTCAATTAGAAATGCCCAATTATAATGAATGCCTCTAATGAAGATGTAAAAAGACAGGAATGAAAGCAAAGAAATGAGAACACTGAAGAGATAGGTTCTAAAGGGCAACCATTATTCAGTTTCTTGTAATTGCCTTCAGAATTCACCATCTCCCTTAAAAGAAGAAAATCTGAATTATATGTAATGTATTAGTAACAATTATACTTTGGGAGTTTTTCCAGGTGGTTCACATAAACAGGTAAACAAGTGCATATGAGGGCATGTGTATCAATGTGAGTAGTTAAGGGTAAACAATGTTAATTTTAAAGTATACTAGACAATAAAAGGTTAATCCTTACCTTGCTCTTAACTCTCTATTGTCTTGTTCAGATATACTTGCGAAAAAGTTGGAAGAATATAAATTGCCAAGTGCCAACCTCTACTCATTTTAACCTATGGGCTCATATTTTAACTGTAAAAAAAATTTAGATTTCTCTTAATTCTTAATGACTAGAACATTAATTCTGCCATCTCGGGTTCATGTGGCACGCATGTGGGAAAGTTTCCTGACCAGCTCTCAAGAAGCAAAAATTCAAGGGTTCTGGCTAGACTTGCAATCACACAAGTAGCATTAGAAGCGAAGCCTATTTGAATGAAATCTGTAAGCACAACATTTTCCCTCTGCAAATTGGCATCTAAGGATGGAACAGCACACTCAAATTGATGCTTGTGTAAGCAGATAGATTTAAGTCCACAGGCAGGGAAACTTTGACAAACTTGACTACTACTGATAATCCATTTCTGCTCTATTTTTGCCCATAAGGAAGTCTAAGGCTTGTAGGAAACTCCACAGGAAGTCTATATAATAAATATATGCCTACTGTTTGTCTACTATCTATTAAAGTTTTAATTCCATGATTTAATTTAATTTTCACATTTCTGTGAGTTAGATAGGTTGGTTTTATCATCTCTTTTTCCTGATAGGGAAAATGAGGATGACAAACTTGAACGATGACACAGCTAAGAGAAGCCACTAGAATTTGAATCGAAGTCTAACCCCAAAGCCTCTGCTTTTTCTTCTCTCCCCACAAAGCACCAATCTTACATAAGCCTTTTAAAACATGCAATTAGTGGCTTGGGATGTGTAGAAACTTTACTCCTGGTGCTCATCTATCAGTATTTGTCTTTCCTTCAGAACAAAGGAGGTAGATACTTCATCATTATGAGGATAAGTCTGAAATAATCTACCCCTGTAGAAAAGTCTGTGTAAAGTACTCTGAATAGAAGAGACCAGAATGAATATACTCTGTTTACTATGTCTCACATTTAAATATTATTCTATAGACAAAAATTGATATATGTGGTTGTTAATATAATCACAGAGGCAAAGAACATTCTCTCACCCCCATCTTGAATGTGAGTCATTTCTACGGGACACTTTCTACAAGAATATTGCTATTGCTATAACAAATTAACCATAATCCCCTCCCATATTCCAATTGTGGAAAATCTTCCTTAACAAAATTCCATTTAAAAAAGAAATAAGGTACAGAATGAACCACAGATTTCCTCAAGGAAACTGGGGCAGGGGCAGGGCCAAGGATGAAACTGCTTCATGGATTTCTTTTTCTTTTCGTCTTGTTTAGGTATTCAAACAACACAAGAGCTATGGACTCTCAGAGTATACCACTGAAGGGGAGACTGCTTAATAAGAAGACGAAGAGGAAGGGAAAATGGTGCCTCTAAGATGCCCGTTAATAATGCATCTGTCGGTAACCCTTCCCCACAACATCCCTGATCCGCCAGTAGCTGTTCCTCCTTATGGCCCTTCCCGGATACTTCACTTCTTATACATTTGGAAATGATTTCAAAGTGAGAGCTATATAAGTAAACATTTCCCCCACTTCCTGTCATGCTCTTAACTAGATGCAGCATAGAGATTAGAACATGAGAACAAACTGAGGGCTGATGGGGGGTAGGAGGGGGGGAGGGTGGGTGATGGGTATTGAGGAGGGCACCTGTTGGGATGAGCACTGGGTGTTGAATGGAAACCAATTTGACAATAAATTTCATATATTTAAAAAATAAATAAATAAATAAATATAAATAAAATAAAATGTAAAAAAAAAAAAAAGAACATGGACTCTGGAGCTGTTTGGCTTGGATTTGTATCATAGCTTTGCCATAGACTCGGGCATGTTGAATATGCTTCAGTTCTCCATATATGTAATGGGGATGATAATGTCTCCTTCACAGAGTTGTGAGGATTAAATGTAGAACAACAGTGTCTGGAACAGAGTAGGTTTTCAGTAAATGTTAGCGATCAAGAAGTAGTAATCCAAATTCTCCATTTCCATACCCATGTACAGTTTATCCTTAAACAACATGGATTTGAAATGCGTGGATCCACCTATATGCAGATTTTTTACAGTATAGTTCTGTAAATGGATTTTCCTTATGGTTTTCTTATTAACATTTTCTTTTCTCTAGTTTATTTTATTGTAAGAATACAGTATACAACACATATCATGTACAAAATATGCATTAACAGCCTGTTTATGTTATTAGCAAGGCTTCTAGTCAACAGGAGGCTACTGGTAGTTAAGTTTGAGGGGAGTCAAAAGTTATACCTGGATTTTCGAGTGCACAGGGGTTGACTCCCCAAACTCCCATGTTGTTCAGGAGTCAACTATAATTATAAAAATTCCATTGACACTTTCAATTTAATTGTGAAAAATAGGGTTTTTGTTCCAACCTTCATTAGATTCTCATAAAGTACTCAGGGAAAAATACCCCATCTGTCTATGAACAATATTTCAAACCTCACTGGTCACTAACTTCCCTCCACCTTCAAAACTTTTCCATACTCCTACGCTTTATGGTGACATGTTTTTAATGAGTTGAAAGAGGAGCAGTCACACTCCGCCATGTTTATTTCTTTCAGTTTTTAATGTGAGTAATAAATATTTCCATTTATTTTTTAATTCACTCTCAATGACAACCCATCTAATGGCATGTTAATCTTTTCATGTTTTTCCCCCTATATAAACATATGGCCATTAAAACCAACAACTGTTGTATTTCTTTTAAATCACATAAACAATTAGAGTTACAGAAAGTGACCCACTAGTCCCAGTTTTCTGAGGACTTTCTAGATTTAAGCACTGAAAAGTCCCATGTCCAGAGAACTTTTTTGATCCTGGACCAATTTAGACACTTGGTCTTTCTACATTATCCATATGGACAAATACATAGCAATTGTCTTTAACATATCCCAAATCGTTACATAATGAAGCATAATGAAAACAGCATTGGACTTGGGACTCAGAATTGCTGGTTTCAGGTAAGTCCTCGCTTTGCATTCAACTTTTGCTGTCACTTCAACAAGTCAAGCATTCAAGGTTCTCATTTACACAATGAAACTGGAATACTGGTCTTTGCTACACTAGGGCTATAGTCAAGGCCATTGTAATAATGGTCATGCATACAGAATCTTGATGAAGAAAAAGTTTCACCTATGTTTTCTCATCTGATCTTAAAAATTAGCACAGAAGTTGCTAAGTGGTATTCCTACTTATTCATGGTGGTAACTAAAATTTAGAAGTTAAAATGAAGTATTACACATGAAGTTAAAGTTCATTTTGCAGATATTTCATGTCCAAACATATACACAAACAGCTTTATGTTTAATCAATAATAAAAATTCACATCTCTTCTGGCATTCCAATTTATTCTGTCATAAGAGAGTTGCCCATTTCTCCCTTTAACTTTTGTAGTGCAAATGGCTTCTTAGTCCAAAAAGAATCAGTAAGAAAAGATCATGTTAAGTACTGCTTCCACCAGTGAGCATTTTCACATATAATTATACAGATGCTGTTTTTCTAGGGTAACCCATTTCTTTGTAACCACACAATGTGCTTGTATACACCCAGATTCTGAAAATAGACTTCCAGTTAGCCCTTTACAAGCTCTGTGACCTTGAGCCAGTTGTATAGCCTTGCTGTGCCTATATCTGTGCATTTGCATTTGTAGAATGGAAATAATAATAGTGCCTACCACATAGGATTGTTATGAGGACTACATGGATGGATACAGGAGAAAAGCCTTGAACAATACCTGGACCAGTCCAACTATTGTAAAAAGTGTTTTATCATGCTTATTACTTTGAGGCACTCACTGCCCTCAAGCAGAGGACAAGATATTGACTAAATTTGACTACGGCACTCAAGGAGCATTACATACACTTTGGGGGAAGTGATCCTGGGTCATGGGTCAAGCAAGGTGACCGCAAAGAACACCGTGTTTATTCTCTTCCTTTAACTTAGAAAAGGGGCCTAACCTTTCTCTGCATTCATTTCCTTATATGCTTTATAGAATCAACTGTTGAAAACCTTAATCCCAAATCATTTCCAGGTTTCAGATATGTTTAGTCTTCAATAACTTCTCTTCCCAAATAGGACATCACAACTTTGAACATTTCAGGCACATACCAGGGTCAACAAAAATAGTTTCTGTCTCTATCTCAGTGCCTTCTATTCTGAATATTTGTGTTAATAATGTGCTTCCTCGGTGCTCTAAGCCAAAAGATTGTTTTCATCCTAACCCTTTCATAGGTTGCCTTCAAAGAAACGTTGCCAGAACATCAATATTTTCTCCATTAGAAAGCTTAAGAATTGTTTCCCACTTAATTCAGTAAAAACGTGGGTATAATTGGGGATGTCTCACTCAGACAGCTGAGCTGTCATCAGGCGAGGTCATGGTGACTATTTGGCACAGCACCTCCGCAGTCCTGTCTTGCTGTCCCTGCTTCCCCACCCTCTCCTTAGTCCCTTCCTAATTCTTTCACTACACAGGGGAGATGATCAGTGATGTACTGCTGGGAACAACTATTGAAAGTGCAATTATTCCTTGCACTACTCCTGCTGAAATGCAGCTCATCATATCTCATTTGGTTTTATTAATTACCAAACTTTTCCTTTAACTCTTTCAACAGCATGGTACCTACTACTCAGTCTTCTTCATCGGAGAAACAAAAGTGTCTTAAAGAAGATAATGAGATCTTTTCACTTTTTTCTACCTTGTGTATTTAATCATTACGGGCCAATGGGAATGGCATCTAAGGAGGGTGCGGGGACTGTAGGGAAGCTTGCATGACATTTTCCAAGCTTGGAACCCATCTCCAGAGCTACACAGAGCTAATGTACCAATGGCCACAGTGGCCCTTGATTCAGGTCAGCCACACTACAACCCTGGCTACCTTCCTGATTTCCTTCATGGTCCCGTTCAGGTACCTGCAGCAGTATTGTCCCTAAAGTAGAAGATCATGGGGTTACACAAGCTTGGAGTTGGGTTCCTCCAAACAAAAGTGACCCAGTCAATTTTCGCCTGTTTAAATTTCCCATTAAGGCTCTTCAGAGATTCAAGTTCAGCAATGTACCCAGGGGTTTGTCTTATGGATGGCTAATGTTCTTCCTTATGTTCATTTACACATTTCTCTGCCACATTCCAGACTGCTTTATCTCTGGATAAAGCAGATATCCCTATCTTTTACTTTTATCTCTGCCATATTCCACACTTGCTTGTTTGATTCTCCTAATTAATGAGGCTTTTCTTTTACTATCTTACCAATATGGAGAGTCATTTCTTTATTTTTTTTTAAGTCCCTTGTATTCTGGAGGCTGGAATTCACATCCCATTACTCGATCTCCCCTTAAGTATCAAGAGTAATCAGTTATTGAGTTCTAATGATTCCTCTTCCATGGATTTTTATCACATCTTCTCTCTCTCTCTTTTAATCCCTATGACACAATCCTAATAAAAACAGCAACCACTACAGTTTACTGACGGGATTTGTCACAGAGATTGGAACTTCTGCAACTGTGGCAGCTGGTTAAGTGGTCTTTTTTTTTTTTTTTCAACGTTTATTTATTTTTGGGACGGAAGGAGACAGAGCATGAACGGGGGAAGGGCAGAGAGAGAGGGAGACACAGAATCGGAAACAGGCTCCAGGCTCTGAGCCATCAGCCCAGAGCCTGACGCGGGGCTCGAACTCACGGACCGCGAGATCATGACCTGGCTGAAGCCGGACGCTTAACCGACTGCGCCACCCAGGCGCCCCAAGTGGTCTTTTCAAGATTAATGTCTTTGCATCTCGTTAGAGCTTAAAATCTACTCATTAGACAGTCATTCCCAGGAAGGGAAGATGGAGATAAAGGAGGGGAGAGCAAGGAAAAGTTGGAATCCATGAACATGATCTGGAATCCACAAGGAAAGACTGAAATCCCTGTGATGACACAGCTTTCCTCTGACACAGGTTGCCTATTGCCTCTGTCTGACCTTGATGATGTAAGTATCTACGGAAATCAGGGCCTTTCATCACGGAGTTAAACACACACAACTGGCCCAGGATTCAGAGATGCTGAAGAAGGATCCCGAGGAAGGTGGGATGCTTGCAGGCCTGACTGCTGCCTCGAGTGAATGGGTTGGACATGTTGTGTGAGTTACAAAGTGTGTGTAGCTTCCCTTCTGCCCCCCACGTAGCTTGCAAGGAGCTCCCTTGTGGCTCACCCTATCTGGAAACATACAGAAAAAGGAATTCTGAGAAAAGTAGTTCAGCCTAGCGACGTTGATGCATTACAAAGCTGCTCCTCATATTTTCCAATTAATTGCTCATGACAGTTTTGAGTTGCATTTCCTATTTTGCCAGTGATTCACAACCCTCCCTAATTAGGACTAGAAACTTGCTTTATTCTCTTATGAAGGTCTTAAGGTATTACTAAATTCCTATGTTTTGCCTGTACTATGCCACTTAAAATTTAATTGGATACTCACTGAAGTTAGCCTGATTAACTTCTCTATTGGTTAGAATTGCATTTGTCTGCAAATAACATTAAAGTTAAAGAAACAAACAAAAATTATACCTTAAACAAAGTTAAAAAGTATTTCTTTTTCACGTAAAAGAAGTAGGAGTCTTGAGCTGGTTTGTCCATGAACATAAGAAACTCAGGCTTCTTCTATCAATAAGATAAGTCCTAGCACCTGTAAAGTTACTTCACGGTCCATGAAGGCTGCTAGATCTCCAACCATTGCACCTAGTTTCGAGGAAGAGACAAAAATTCAAAGAACTTACCTCCCAGCTCCCTTACAGATTTCTTGAAGATTTCCTGCCAATCCTGAAGAGCAACTTCCACTTGCATTTCAGAGCTTCAAGAGGAGCTGAGAATTAAAGCCAGAGCAAAGTACATTGCTCAGCGGGAAATGAATATTAAGAAGGAAATAGCAACGTCTGCTGCAATTTCTAAGAAGAAATACTCCCTACACAAATCATACTTCCCAAGATGACATACTACTTCCTTAGGAATGAGAATATTATCCAATATGAGGGTGAGCTTTAATAAAACAGTTAATTTTGTGTCAGGTGACTTCATTCAACATTGCCAACAAATACTTTTGAAGCTGTGCACTTACAGTATGGAGATCACAAAGAAAGTCTTCAAACGCTGAAGCTGAAGCAGTGGAGATGATACAGAAGTTTTGTAGTCTTTGCAGGAAATGTGAATTACTGCAAAAGTTGTGCAGAGAGTTATGAGAGCTCAGTGGGGCGCTAGGTGCCCATCAGCAGGAACTGGACACTGATGAAAACAGGACTGAGACTGCACATTGAGATCTACGTGAAGCCATCACGATTTCAACGAGCTTGTGGAGAGTGCAGGGGTCAAAGACACAGGGGTTTATTAGTGTATCAGAGGGCCTTTTCCCAGTCAAGAGAAGGAAGGGGCCCTAAGAAGAAAAATTTGATAAGGATACAGAGACCTGCAGAAGTAGAGGAAGCTATGAGGAATTTACTTTGGACACAGATCAGTGTCTGTTGAATATTACAGCATGTGAGCCTGAATTGCCCACAATTCCTCACAAGTATTGCTTTAAAGGTAGTGATTCATCCACCTGATCATACCAGCATCGAAACACTTTCCTGTCTTCATCATTAAGAGTGTTATGCCAGGCAAAACATAACCATGATGAAACCAATTCAGTGTTCTGTCTTTGTACTACCTTCCCCCTTAGCATTAAAAAAAAAAAAAAAGAAGTTGGTTTCTCAAAAAAAGTATTTGTCACTTGGCCATGTTGATTTTTATATATGAAATATGATGACACTCTAAAGAGACTAGTATCTCACAGATGCAGTGGCATTTATGCATCCTAGTGAATACCATTTCCTTCAAAGTGTTGTGGGGGCTGAGGCGCCTGAGTGGCTCAGTTGGTTAAATGTCCAACTTCGGCTCAGGTCACGATCTTGCTGTTCATGAGTTTGAGCCCCAAGTATGGTTCTGTGCTGACAGCTCAGAACCTGGAGACTGCTTCACATTCTGTGTCTCCCTCTCTTTCTGCTCCTCCCCCACTCATGCTCTGCCTGTCTCTCCCTCTCTCAAAAATATATAAACAAACATTTTTAAAAACACAGTGTCATGGGGGAAGAAAGCACAGTTACAGTGGCTGTTTTGGGAGCTCATGTTCTAGAATTCAACAGTGGCGGGGGGGGGGGGCGGGGAGCACTCTCACATATGCTTCTTGTTTTCCATCCCGCTTAAGTAAAGGAGGTCCCAAAGAATGAATCTGTTCAAATGGTAGGCACTGCAGAGGCCCAGAGCATGTGGTTAAGGGCACAGGCTCCAAGATCAGGGCACCCAAGTTCAAATCCCAGCTCTGCTCCACAGAAGCCGGGTGAGTTTCTCACCACCTTTTTTGTCTGTTTTCTTACTAGCAAAGTGGGGATGTGAAAAACAGTTCTACATCAAAGGGTCTTGGGCAGGTCTGAGGCTCCGGGTCAGGTTTAAGTTATTTTAGCTGTGAGGAGAAGATCCCTGGGAACAACAAAAAGAGGAATATGGAATTGCTGATAAGTAAGAACATTAAACTTCTATTTTTTCCTCACAAAATATTCTTAAGCAATTAAGATAAATCTGAACAACCAAGTACCTGCTATTTAAAAAAATAAAATAAAAATGGAGCATTTTTTATAATTCATGTCTTAAATCTTTTAAAAATAACAGACTCTCAATAATGTAAAGAAAGAGCAGAACAAGGTGTTTCTAAATTAGCATTCCTGTTTTGAGGACAAATTAAAAGTTACTGAGAAATGAAGGGGGAGGCCCACGTTCCTCATTTAGCTTGCCTTCAAGCGTGTGGAGTCTAAGCTCTATGCTCTGGAACGATCTCACTGCGACCCCTCAGTAGTCCTATGTACATGGAATTATGTCAGCTTGACAGGTCAAATTTAATTTGAGGGAATAAATTGGAAAAGTAGAATGAGTTATTGGGTAGTTTTAAAGATCTTCAAATTGGAGATTTTTTATAGTCTTTACAGATTAATTACAGTCTTACTGAATTTATCAAATCTATTTTTATTCCTCATTAAGAACTGAGTGGTTATCGCCAAACCACATGTAAAAACAGGACTGCCATCTGTGTAGTTACAAGGCCCCGGTGGAGATGGATCCATCGGGCTCCATGATTCTCTCAGAGCTCAGGACAGCAGACCAACCAAGTGTGCCTGCCAGCATCGAGTAGGTCTTGCCGTGAAACTGCTCACACGCTCCAGAAATATTTATGTGCATTTGGGGTTTTGCATGAGTGTGTAAATTCATATGTGTGGAAATGTATGGAAATGACAGTTTTGACCAAAAGTGTGTTTCTTTTTTCCCAGATAGACCCAGATTTGAAGAATTCACACGGGTCCTTGATTGTGTGTTTAGGTACTTTGCAACTCATGGCCATGGTTAGAACGTTCTGGTTCTTGGCCATGGCTGTTTTCTTCATTCATCTTTGAAAGGATACATTTGTTTTCAGGCAGCATATCCTTATTTATGCAACATGTATAGGCTTTCTTTCTGGTTGTGAGCATTGTACAAACAGTACCTGAAAGTAATTTCTACGATGAGCTTGAATCAGATGGAGGGGAAAACCTTTATTAATGCACAAAGCAAAATTCTTTCAAATCAAGATGAAAGACTGTTTTCAGAGTACACATTTGCAATGGATTTCAAATATCGTTTTTCCTTTTTTTTCCTATTATTTATTTTTCCCCCTGTTTCAAAGTGTTAATCTGATGCTTTGAGAAAGTTTTCTTTAAAAAAATTTTAAGATGCTCATTATGAACTCACTATAAGCAGTTCAAAGGAAAATCTCTAGGACTCCTGTAAGTTTCAGGAGATGTGAAGAACACTTTTGTGTCTGGTATGATATTATATTTTGACCTTCAGAACACTAGCAGGGATGTCAGTAGGAGGCAGCAGACATATATGAGTATTGTATGGGTGTATAAAAAGATAAAGCATCGTCTTCCAAAAGAGTTCTACTGGACTAGGACATGAAACACACACACACACACACACACACACACACACACACACACAGTGGGCAGGGTGGGGGAGGAAAGGAAGAGAAGACAGAATTCCATGGTCAAATACATTGGGGAAATGTTATATACTCTATCCCTTCATAGAGATATCCAATACATTTCCTAATTTTAAAAGGTATGAAACACTGTAATGAAGAAATCTGTTTAACCGACAATTTCTCCATGTGTTTGAACCACAGAATCCTTATTATTTGGGATTAGCTGGACTTGAGTTTTCAGTAAAACACTTTGAGTTCTCAGTAAAACAGTAATCACCAGGTAAGGTCTGTACCAAGGACTAGCCAATGCATTAATTTTTAAATAACTCTCCTGGAAACTTTAGTCATATTTTTCCTGTGAGCTAAATTATTTTGTCTGTACAGTAGTCATTTGTGCTGTTTTAACCTCTATAAGTTCAGAGGCTAACACTGGAATGTTAAAGTTGTGTCTGTAGAAGCCAGGAGATGAAGCCTTATTTAAATCAAGAGATAATTACTTTTCTAACCCTAGTACTAGTTTGGCAATGGTCTTTTCTTCTTCCACTCCCAGGTAAAAATTACAATAGTTTACACATATCTCCCATTTGCCCATTGTGGAGTGAATAGTATTTCCCGAGAAGCAGACAGGTAAGATCACCCGCCATTTTATTAAGAAGAAAACGGAGCTTCTCAGGTGCTAAGGAACTTCACTAGTAAGGAGCAAGGAGAAGAACCAAACCCAGGTCTGTTTGACTCCACCAGCTCTCCTCTGGATCACACAACCTCCCTCCACCGTGAGTTTACCTGCCTTCCTAAGGGCAGTTACCTTAAACTAATCACCGCCACTGCACACCTCTGTCATCACCATCATCACCCTGTGTTACAATTAATGACTTACTCGTGCTCTTCTTTACCATTTGTGGAGTCTGCCACACTGTCCCTGAGTGACAATGTCTTTTGTCTCAAAATATCCAGAATTTACCATAGGGCCTTGGCAAATTGCAAATATAATAACAGCTAGCACCGATTAGGCAGTTACTTTGTGTCAGGACTTGATTTAGATGCTTTAAATGTATTAACTCAATTTCTCCTAAGCACTGTTATCATCTTCGTGTTACAGATGAGAAACCTCAGGCTCAGAGATGTTAAGCAACCTTCCCAAGAAAACACACCCAGTAAATGAAAGGGAGCAAGATCTGAGCATAGTACAGACAAGTGAACTCCCTGCTGAATTATAAATGAGTAAAAAGAGCTGCAACATTATTGAGTTCTTTTTTTTTTAAGCTTATTTATTTATTTTGAGACAGAGAGAGAGAGAGAGCACAAGCAGGGGAAGGGCAGAGAGAGAGAGAGAGGTAGAGAATCCTAAGTAGGCTCCACACTGTCAGTGTGGGGAGTCCCTCCCATGCAGGGCTTAGTCCTAAGAACTTTGAGATCATGACCTGAGCTGAAATCAAGAGTCAGATGCCTAAGAGACTGAGCCACCCAGGTGTCCCTGAATTCTTCTGTGCTAGGCATCTTTCTAAACTGTATATGAATTGTGACTTTTATTCTTTACAATTCTACAATTCTTTTACAGGGTGGGTGACTATTAACCACCTATTTTTTACAGAGAGGGAAGTTGAGCAGAGAGAACTTTAATAACATATTCAAAGCCACAAAGCCTAGTAAGTGACAGGACCATGATTAGAACTGACTCCAGAACCAAAGTTTTATCAATGAATAATTAAGTTTTTAGAAACTGAACTAATTACAACACAACTCAGTAGAGAATCACAGACCTAAATTCTTTTTCATTCCTAAGAAGCAACAAAAAGTGTTGTCACAGGCCTCCATTGTGAAATTCTTCAAAATTCTGGCTCTCCCTAAATGAGAGTGAATATTTTGGTACAGCATTCCTTCTTGTGGCTTGTATATTTAAAACAAAATTAATTAAGATTTTGATTTGGCCTCTCTTGAGAGAAAGAGATTTGAAAGATTTGAAACCAATTATCAAAAAAGAAAGCAAATCATCAAAAGAATAGCCTCTAGATATTTTCAAAATTCCTCCAAATAAACATGCTTAGTCTAGATCCTTTACACTCCTCCTCAAAGAAAATATTCCTCAGCTCTAAGCTGCCCTAAAGGACCAGGAACCAGAAATAAATGGGAACAGTTAAATGAGGAGAGAAAACAACAAGCATCATTAAAAAAATAACTTTGTATTTTCATATACAACTCTGGGAAGGCAGTTCTCTGCTGCCCAACAGCTGCATAATGTTCAGCAAAAATTTGCCTCTCTGGATTTATGAGGTATAAAACACAGCCATCATCAGATCTGAAATGATGATACCAGTCCTGAAATCACCGTGTCAACATTTAGAAACTGCAGTGGAAGGGAAATGAAGATGATTAAATTATGGGTGGCAGAAGGTGTTGGCAGGCAGAACACAAGCAGCCATTTCTATAGGGAAACACTCATCAGAAGTGGGCTATAGGTGGCCAGTAGGCAGTGGCCAGGGCAGGCTGCCAGGGCAGGTGGAAGGAAGGAGTCCTCTAATACTTTAGTGACTGCTAAAGAAAGGCAGGACAGTCATATTCTCTTTCTAGGTCACCTGGATCTTTGATGATATCAAATCTGGCTACTTCAGTCCAGTCCCAGGATGACAGAGCATTTCCCATAGTGCCCTGAAGCCCTCTGTGAAATGATAATAACTTCTATTAGTGAGCATTTCTTATGTGAAAAACACTCTTTATCTGTCCCTTTTTTTAAACCTTAAAAAACTCTGTGGGTAGCTACCATTACCAATGTTGCTCTACACATGAGCAAACCAAATCATGGAGAAATTAATTATCTAAGGTAAAACAGATAAATAGGAAGAGCCCAGAATTCAGAGACAATCTCACCCAAGATTCCATCTCCTTAACATACAATGCCAGAGTTCAGCAAACATCAGCCTGCTGGCCAAATAGACCCGCTGCCTGTTATTTTAGTGGCCCATGAGCAAAGAATAGTTTTTACATTGTTTTAAATGTTGGGTACAAAAACCAAAAAAAGAGTATTTTGTGACAGATGAAAATCACAAGAGATTCAAATTTCATCGTTCATAAACAAAGTTTGATAGGAACACAGCCACATGTACTCATTTATATATTATTGCCCATGACTGCTTTTGCGCTACAATGACAGACGTAAGCAGTTACAACAGAGGTGGTATGGCCTGCAAAGCTAAAATTATTTATTCTCTGGCCTAGTACTGAGAAAGTTTCCCACTCAAAAAAAAAAAAAAAAAAAAAGTCCCGGTGCCTGGTCCATGCAATGCTGAGCAAGGGCTGAGGAGAATTCTCCAGATTTGCTATACCCAAGTGATGATCTGTCCTTCTATTGCTGTCTTGGCAAAACCTCCATTCCATCTATTCCCATCCATTTCATTCTCATATCTTTGCTTCCGTGTGTGAATGTGACACAGTGTCAAAGTTCTGACCTACCACCCATGGTTTGGCTTACTGTGTCTTGAAATGTGTGGATAGAAATATAAGCACAGTATTCCAGCAAAACTAGATAAGGACATTCTACAAAATGGAACCAGACATAAAAACAAGTTTTCAAAGGATAGTTATTGCGACTATAAGAATACTGGGGCCAGTGTTCAAGTGGGTGGGGAAAGAAGCATTTAAAATCTCTTTTTAAGCAGAATCAGGCCTAGAAATAGAAAGAACAACTGGTAGTTGCCAGAGAACAGGGCTGTGGGGAGATGGGCAAAATGGGTGAAGGGGAGTGGAAGATACAGGCTTCCAGTTAGGGAATGAATAAGGCACAGGGGTAAAAGTAAGGCACAGGGAATATGGTCTGTGGTATTGTAACAGTGTTGTATGATAGCAGATGCTAACTACCCTTGTGGTGCTCACAGCATAAGGTATAGAGGTGTTGAATCACTGTGCTATACACCTGAAACTAATGTAACACTGTGTGTCAACTATACTCAAATAAAATAATAAAATAATAACAATGAAACCTCTTTTTAATTAGATTGCTCCATTGAAGAATAGGCTAAACTGTTGCTGAGCCAGTCACCCAACTGCCTTCCCTGCGGCTGCACGATTCTCACCTGAGAATAAGAAAATTCAAGTACGTGGCTTTAGCTGAAGACAACTACATGCCTAAAACAACAATCAAAGAGGAAGTGGCAAAGGTAGTTGGAAAAGTAGTGCTTCAGCTTCCCTGATCACTGGATTTCAAATATTTTAATAAATAAAATCCACGTTTAATTTAAACATTAGTTGGATAAAAATTTCACCTGAATACTTCATGCCTGGCTTTTATCGCTCAGGAATCACTATAGCAACAGCACAGGAGTAGGATTTGGCATTTCCTTAGCCACAGTGAAGGGAGTAACCAATAAAAGAGATGAACTTACAACATAACAACCATAAAATATGCATCAGTATACCAGTAGAGCTCTGTTTTTCTCTTGCATTAATATGCATTCTGTAAGAACAAAAAGCAAGGAGGTAAATAAAATTATTATCTCCAAAGAGGAGATCTTACCCTGTATTCTCCAGGGGACCTATCTGCATACATACAGTGGGTTGAAAGGTCCCCATGAGCTTGATTCTTTGGCATCATGTGGGTTTTTCTGCTCGGTTCTCTTCTGCAGCTCTTTGTCTCCACAGACTCTGTAAGCCAATGGCATTAAGTCTATGATGCAGAAGAGCTTTGGGCCTTTTCCACAGTGGAGGTGAACCAACACAGGAGAGCCAAATAGAGCACCCCTGTCTGCTGTTAGTAGGAGCCCAGCAGTTTTACAGATGTGATGAAATTGCAGAGGCACAACCAGAGGGTTCAACTTCCTGGGCTTGGTTCAGAAGACAGCTTTGTCCAACTTCAGAGAGGAAACTGACTTCTTCCATTTTGGTTCCTTTGAGATGATGGGGTAAGAGAGATGCTATAGTAGGACTCTTAGCTGCCTGAATCGTAAGCATCTCTTCTCTTGGTTCTCAAGAATAGCCTAAGGTACTCTCAAAATCAGACGTTTAAAACCAGGACACATCAATTATTCCAACACCTTTTTTTTATAGACCAAGAAACTGAGGCTCGGAGAACTGAAGCAAATTGCTGAGGGTCATCCAGCTGATTTATAGGATCCTCACATCTTTTATGGGACACTCAAGGCTTTTATTTCTATGACACATACCACCTTGTCTCCTTATTCTTCCAAGCATGGGCTGATTCTTTTTAAAAATGACACTGGATCAGAGCACCTGGGTGGCTCAGCCAGTTAAGCGTCTGACTTCAGCGTAAGTCATGATTTCATGGTTCCTGAGTTTGAGCCCTACATCAGGATCTGCACTGACAGTATGGAGCCTGCTTGGGATTCTCTCTCCCACTCTCTCTCTCTCTCTCTCTCTCTCTCTGTCTGCCCCTCCCCCACTAGCATTCCCTCTCTCTCTCTCTCAAAATAAATAAAGTTAAAAAAATGACACTGGAGGCGCCTGGGTGGCTAAGTCGGTTAAGCATTCAATTACACCTCAGGTCATGATCGTATGTTTCATGGGTTCAAGCCCCATGTCAGGCTCTGTGCTGACAACTCAGAGCCTGAAACCTGCTTAGGATTCTGTGTCTCCCTCTTTCTCTGCCCCTCCGCTGCTCATGCACTTTCTCTCTCTCTCCAAGGTAAATAAACATGAAAGATAATTTAAAAAATGACACTGGATCACTACCCACTATACTGAATTCTGGGTTGCTAAAAGCTCATGTTGCTTGTTGAAACATGTTGTTACAAGCATGTGTCTAGAATGAGGAGAAAATATTCTCGTGGCTTTTTGTGCCCTGGAGAGGCGGTGAACACAACGCCATCTAATTGACACAAACAAGGAGAGTTTAAAGTTGCTGCCTGAAGCATCTCCCTTGAAAGTCAGACAATCAATCAAAAGAAAGTGTTTTGATCTTTGAAGTACACTAACCCCTTAGGTAAGCCATTTCAACCAGAATTTATTAAGGACAGGCATAATATTGTAGAAATTTTCTTTTTTCCAGCTGCACTACTATTCAATTATTATTACTCAATAGAGCCAGCAGAATGCCACCACCTTGGCAAGGTTTGGCACTTCTTCAGTTATTAGGATGTTGTAGAAACATAGAAAATGTTTATCTCAAAAGACCTTCTCACAGTAGTAAGGTGAAATAATTCCTGGTTCCATAGACATGCTCCACCTTCTCACTCCTTTATTACAATGTTCTTCTCTCAGCCTGAAATACCCCTTTCTCTTTCCCACTCTCAAGAATCATGGCAAGGCTTAATCAGTCAGACAGAGACAGACAGATACCATATGTTTTCACTCATATGTGGATCCTGAGAAACTTAACAGAAGACCAGAGGGGAGGGGAAGGGGAAAAAATGGTATAGAGAGGGAGGGAAGCAAACCATAAGAGACTCTTAAATACTGAGAACAAACTGAGGGTTGATGGGGGGTTGGGGGGAGAGGGGAAAGTGGGTGATGGGCATTGAGGAGGGCACCTGTTGGGATGAGCACTGGGTGTTATATGGAAACCAATTTGACAATAAATTATATTTAATATAAAAAAATAATCATCCTCGGGGCGCCTGGGTGGCTCAGTCAGTTAAGCGTCCGACTTTGGCTGTGGTCATGATCTCACGGTCCGTGAGTTTGAGCCCCACGTTGGGCTCTGTGCCGACAGCTCAGAGCCTGGATCCTGTTTCAGATTCTGTGTCTCCCTCTCTCTGACCCTCCCCCGTTCATGCTCTGTCTCTCTCTGTCTCAAAAATAAGTAAAGGTTAAAAAAAATTTAAAAAAAATCATCCTCTAGGCCAAGTTGGTGGCCACTCTTATGTACAACTTAAGAGCTCACTGCATTTCTTCACATTCTATCATCAAACTTACCAGGTAATATTGTAATTCAGATTTTGTGTTTGCTTGTCTCTCACATTGGACTGTAAACTTCTTGAGAACGAGGGACCCTGTTTTATTTATCTTTGCTCCCCACAACACTTGGAATAGGAGATGCACAATACATGTTTATTTTCTGAAATAACATTTCATGAATGATACCAATGGAATTTTTTATGGCCTGCACATTCTAGTAGTTCATCATTTTCTCTCTCTCTGAAAGCATGTCCTTGAATACTTTGACGTCTTACTTTTTTGCATGCTCTTATGTTCCTCTTTCATTCTTAAGTAGATTAAATCACATGGCTAAAACTCAGAAGTAACATGAACATTAACATGATTTTCAAGCCAGTGGAAATTCTGCAAAGACAGTGCACTTACCTAGAGCTGTTGCGTGATGGGAGTTGCGCATTTCTTCATCATAGTAGCTTTGAAATTCTTTTGACCCAGACCCACAGTAAGATGTACATTTTATATTATAATCATACACCTCATAGCTTCTAGAGCCAGACTTCCAGGTCTAAACCCTGGTTCTGGAATATATCATCTCTGTCCTCGTAAAGTTGTTTAACCCCTTGGTTTCTTCATCTGCAAAATGAATTTGATAATAAGATCTATCTGCTAGGATTGTTATGAGAATTAACTGAGTATACATCAAGTTCTTACTATCATATATAGTGTTATTTTGTCAGTGTCAACCATTATATTATTACTTATTTGAATGAGAAATTTATGAAATAATACTATATTATCTGCATCCTAAAATTTTTTCATGAAACTTTAAATTGATTTCACAATCAAATACTGGGTTTCAACTGCAATTTGAAAATAATAATGCTTAGCTAGACACTCTAGCCTCCCTGACTTATTTCAAAAAAATTGTTCAACACTAAAGGACCTATGCTATCCATGCTTTTCATCGTTAAATAGACTCATATCCTCTCTTTTTTCTATCATTTCTCTGCAGTAGATAGCATTTAGCTTCTGTAGCTGGCCCTGCCGCTTCTTGAAACCAATAACCAGTTAGCGGGTACAAGTTCAGAAACCCACATCTCAAAAATCAGCAGTCTTTTTCTTCTACTTTAAGTATACTGACTATTAAAATTTACTCAGTACACTCTGTGTGTGGGCAGAGTTCTAATAATTTTAACTCATGTTATTTCATGTAATCCTTAAAAAGAACACACGACCCTGTGAGAGAGCTACTACTGTTATCCCTACTTTAAAATGGAAGGTATTGAGACACAGAAAAGCTAAAGTATTTGCCAAAGTCACACAGACAGTAAGTGAACTGGGACTGAAAACCAGTGAGTCTGAGTCAAGAACCCTGGACTTAGCATATGCCTTAGCCCTAACAGTAGGGTTCTACAGTCAAGGGTGGGGGAGTCAGGTACTGTGTGTTACAGATTAGCATTCACTGCGGAAAATCCTCAGAGAGAGACCAGGAACCTGCTGCTCTCTTTTTGAGAATTTTCTATGCCTCCTAACTTCTCTATTCCCCAGTTTGTTGGCCAGGGGCTTTTGTCCAACTCTTTTATTGCTTGTTTTTTGTTTTTTGTTTTTTTTTTCTCCTGGCCCTGCATGCTGTTGACCTTCTCCCTGGTCTTTGAAATTACTCTAAACCTTTTTACATGCAATTAGCCTCTCCTAACACTGTACATCTTTAAAAAAAGTGTACACACCTCAATTACAGCAGCTAACACACTGGAATATAATTGGTGGTTTATGTAAGTCACTCCCGCCAGGCTGGGAGCAGCTCTGTGCTTTTTGTATTTACATTTCTATCTATAGTGTCTGGCACAGAGCCCATCAAATAGTTGGCACGCACTAAGTAAGCATTTAACAAGTGTGAATGGAAAAACAGGTGGACAGACCAATGAACCTCTCCCCCGACGGCGAGAAATTGTTCTTTAATGTCATCTCCTGATCCATCCACTACACTGCTTCCCTGCTGTCCTTCTTGGCAAAGGATTTCCCCCCAGACTGGGAAGTTTAAGAAAAAAAATATAATAAAATACCTCAGAAACATCTTGTCTTAGGAGAAATTACTATGATGATTTCACAAACTAAAAACTCGTCCCACATTAATGCCTCTTTTTGTGTTTTTGTTTTTTAATCATTTCCAATATTAGGGTGGCCTTTGATTCTCAAAGATGCTATTCTTCTGATTTTTGGCAGATCTTACTTAACTCCTTCAAATAAACCTCCATTCCTATCACTTTCACCCCCAAGTTTCCACCCCACCCACTTTCCTGTGACTTTGAACCACTTGTGAGGCTGTTAGAAATCATTTCCTTGTGGAGACCTGGTCCCTTCTGCACATCAGTGCTAGGATGATCTCATCAGTGACACCAATTACCCTGCTGCAACTAACAACCTGATAATTCAGTGACCTGATCATTAGATAATTATTATTATATATAACTTCAATAATCTGTACTCTTCTTTCTGTCTTAGGATACTCTTTAGCCAATAATTCCTAACAACTAAAACAAATCACTTTTTCAGAGTTTTCTTTTTTTTTTTATTGTCAAATTGATTTCCATACAACACCCAGTGCTCATCCCAACAGGTGCCCTCCTCAATGCCCATCATCCACTTTCCCCTCTCCCCCATCCGCCATCAACCCTCAGTTTGTTCTCAGTATTTAAGAGTCTCTTACGGTTTGTCTCCTCCCTCTCTATAACTTTTTTTCCCCCTTCCCCTCCCCCATGGTCTTCTGTTAAGTGTCTCAGGATCCACATATGAGTGAAAACATATGGTATCTGTCTTTCTCTGTATGGCTTATTTCACTTAGCATAACACTCTACAGTTCCATCCATGTTGCCACAAAAGGCCATATTTCACTCTTTCTCATTGCCAAGTAGTATTCCATTGTGTATATAAACCACAACTTCTTTATCCATTCATCAGTTGATGGACATTTAGGCTCTTTCCATAATTTGGCTATTGTTGAGAGTGCTGCTATAAACATTGGGGTACAAGTGCCCTTATCATCAGCACTCATGTATCCCTTGGGTAAATTCCTAGCAGTGCTATTGCTAGGTCATAAGGTAGATCTATTTTTAATTTTTTGAGGAACCTCCACACTGTTTTCCAGAGCGGCTGCACCAGTTTGCATTCCCACCAACAGTGCAAGAGGGTTCCCGTTTCTCCACACCCTCTCCAGCATCTATAGTCTCCTGATTTGTTCATTTTAGCCATTCTGACTGGCGTGAGGTGGTATATGAGTGTGGTTTTGATTTGTATTTCCCTGACGAGGAGTGACATTGAGCATCTTTTCATGTGCCTGTTGGCCATCTGGATGTCTTCTTTAGAGAAGTGTCTATTCATGTTTTCTGCCCATTTCTTCACTAGGTCATTTGTTTTTCGGGTGCGGACTTTGGTGAGTTCTTTATAGATTTGGATACTAGCGCTTTGTCTGATATGTCATTAGCAAATATCTTTTCCCATTTTGTTGGTTGTCATTTAGTTTTGTTGATTGTTTGCTTTGTAGTGCAGAAGCTTTTTATCTTCATGGGATCTCAATAGTTCATTTTTGCTTTTAATTCCCTTGTCTTTGGAAATGTGTCAAGTAAGAAATTGCTGTGGCTGAGGTCAGAGAGGTTTTTTTCCTGCTTTCTCCTCTAGGGTTTTGATGGTTTCCTGTCTCACATTCAGGTCCTTTATCCATTTTGAGTTTATTTTTGCGAATGGCGTAAGAAAGTGGTCTAGTTTCATTCTTCTGCTTGTTGCTGTCCAGATATCCCAGCACCATTTGCTAAAGAGACTGTCTTTTCTCCATTGGATATTCTTTCCTGCTTTGTCAAAGATTAGTTGGCCATAATTTTTCAGAGTTTTCTATATCACAATCATAATTTCAAAGGCATCAGTAAGAATTTCAATTCCACAAATTCCCTAACTTGCTATGAACATAATTATGATGAATGAACAAATGCTTGCATTTTTTGTTAATTAGTTAATAAAATTACTGAGGCATAAAAACATGCAATGTTATATTTTACATTAACTCAGTTGTAAATAATAAAAATTATATATCACTAGGATCTCCATAGATATATAACCTACCCAAACCGCTTAAAACTCCATTGGATACAGCAAGACACACTTTATGACTTAGATATTTGAAAATTTCTAGATGGTGTTTTATCAAGTTTAATAATATCAGTTTTATATTCGACAAACACATTGTATTTACAGAGGAGTAAATACACTACACTTCTATTATGTGCCAAGTGCTGGACTGAGTGTTCGATATGTATTACATCATTTACTCATTACATCTATTCTAAGAATTATATTTTAAGTCAATAATTTGAGAAAATTAATTTACTCATTTATACACCAATTTGTGTTGTGCACAAACTCCCTTTTCTGTGTACTTTGTACATTCTCTCTGCTGCGTGCTGGCGGGCACACAAATGCACAAAACAGCGTTCACCCTTAACTTACATAGTTACTTTCTGCTTTGAAGTTTTTACCTCTAGCCATTATGAATATTTTTATGAAAACAAAATATGTAGATTTGTATGAAAATGGTACAATCGTTTTGGAAAACATTTTGGCAGTTTCTTAAAAAATATAAATATATGCCAAATTTATGTCCCAATAATTTCACTCTTTGGGAATTTAGTAATTCTTATCCAAGGAAAATGACAAAATATTTCCACAAACATTGTATTTGCATAGATATTAATAAAAGTTTTATTCATAATGACCAAAACCTAAAAGTAATCAAAATGTCCACCAATAGGTGAATGTATAAACAAAATATGATATCTCCATATATCCATACAATGAAATTTATGTATCAATAAAGGAAAACAGGACACCTCGGTGGCTCAGTTAGTTAAGCGTCTGATTCTTGATTTCAGCTCAGGTCACGATCTCATGGTTTGTGAGCTCAAGCCCTGCATCAGACTCTGTGCTGACAGTGCAGAGCCTGCTTGGGATTCTCTCTTGCCCTCTCTCTCTGCCCTTCCCATGCTCTCTTTCTATATATTTCAGAACAAATAAACTTTAAAAAAAAGAGAACAAACTACTGACTTATGCAACAAATTGATATTTATGAAAAACATTATGCTGATTTAAAGAAGCCAGACACCAAAGGGTGTGCAACGTATAATTTCACTTACACAAAACTCTTCAAAAGATAAATATAATCTTGACATAGAAATCTGAACAGCATTTACCTGAACACAGAATTGTTCAAGGGATATAGAATTGACTGGGAAGAAACATAGGGAACATTTTAGAATGATGGAAGTTTTCTATATCTTAATTGTGGTGGTATTTGTCAAAATTCATAAAACTCTACACTTCAAGTGAATTATTTTTATTTTATGTAAACTATCTCAATAAAATTGATTTTTAAAAATTACATATACACATCTGGAAAGCAGTGTTTTGTGTCTGCGTTTGTGTGTATGACGTAATAAAGAAATCAGAACAAAGGAGGAACCAAAGGTCGAGTACTAAATCGATAGATTTAGTAGGCAAAAACAAATTTTATTGGGAAGGCCTTATACAACTATTCATGTAAGGACATACATTTGGACTTGAGATCCCTAGCAGCCAGAATACAGAATAAAATATGATCAGCTACAAGATGGAATTTTATAATAACTTAATTTCAGTACATTTTTGAATTATATAAATATTTAAAAGTAGATTTAGTGTACCATAAAGCATGCAGTGAATCAAGATTAAACACAAGCTCAGAAGTAGGATGTTGTGATTAAAATTCTTACTCTTAAATCTCCCACTTGGGTCATGCTTCCAAGTAACACTTCAGGGAAACTTCTAAATGGTGTTAACTCTTCCTAAACATGCTTCACCTGACCAGATTACAAATGCTACAGACTGCAAAGAAGCAGTAGCTGTGTGTTTGTGTTTATACTTTTCACTTTTAGGTTTTTTTCAGTTGAGTTCTACTGTGCTTTTTTTTAAATGTTTATTTATTTTTGAGAGAGAGCACAAGTGGGGTAGGGACAGAGAGAGAGGAGGACAGAGGATCCAAAGCTGACTCCATGCTGACAGCAGAGAGCTCAATGCGGGACTTGAACCCACGAACCACGAGGTCACGACCTGAGCCAAAGTCGAACGCTTAACGAACAGAACTACCCAGGTGCCCCCACCGTGTTTTGTTTTTAAATCTAAGATCCATTTTTTTCCACAAACTGGGACATTAGGTAATATAAAAGTATATGTTATAGAGAAACAGAAAGGAAGGGCAGCTTGTGCCCAAAAGACACATTCACTGTACATCTTACTTTACAATTTAGGGTAAAAAGATACCATGTCTTTTCCAATAGCACAAACACAACTTCATAACCCCATTACATAAAGTATTTTCTTTTGTTGATCAACAGCCAACAATTTTCCCCAGCTAATATTTGCATTTCAGCAAAAATGGATTTTGACATTTGTCTGTGGTTTGCCAAATGCCTTCTCCTACTCCAGGCTCTAGGCTGAAGCCTATACCTGCACAGAGGAAACTGGAGGATCCTTAGGTCAGCATTTAGGTGATTCAGCATCGAATTCTGTTTTGACTTTGTTTTCTACTTCCAGAACCCAGACCTTCTATCTCAGTTCCAATGACCAAGTCTTTACCTTGGTGTTGTGTCTGAACCTTAAGTTGATAGACTGTATACCATGTTCAGCACGTCTAAACCTAGAAGTCTGCATAGCTCTACAGTTTCTCTCAGGAACCTGAGTCCTGTGCTACTGTTCTGTTGCCAAATTGTTCTGATGCTGTCACCCTTCTGAATCATTGCACATGCTTTGCATGCAGTTTATTTCATCCTCGCACAGCCTGGACCACCAAGAACCACCAATCCTTCATTCCCAGAGACCAACATGTGGTGGTACAGCTCAGTGATTCTAAACCACTGTTGCCCTAACCATGCGTAGGCTTCACTTGCTAGCTAATTAAAGAATATCTGTGAGTGAGACCTTAGTATGTGCATTTTTTAAAAACCCTCCAGATGATTCTCAAACTCAGGCTGAGAATAGGGCGAGGCAAGGGAGGGTGCTAAATTTAAGGGGTGGGGGGAGGTCCACGAAAACAGTAATCAGGATGTAACTTTAGTGTACTATTTTTTTAAACCATAATAAGCAAAAAAGTAAAATTTTAAGTAAAGGCTTGGAGCCTGAGTTGAAAGGGAAATTTTCATAATATTGATCATGTCTTTATTTAAAATTTTGGTATTTGATTCATCATAGGCTTATTTGCGTTTATACTAATATAGAAAACAGTCCATGGAAATATTGATTACATTATGTGCTGAGGTTTAGGGTGTCCCCTGAAATTTTGCTGTCTCCTTATCGTGGTCTGGGCCATACAAACCACTGACCTAGTCGGATGCTCTACATCGTCTCTGACCCTAGTGCCAGTTGACCGTAGTGAGCAGGTGGGAAATTGTGCTCTCTACAGACAACTGGCCCCCGGGGTCAGAGATGATGTAGCACTTTCCACTAGGTCAATGGTATATATATGAAGAACAAGTCAACTGCTTTTGTCCAGGGTCCCAATCTCTTTCTTAAGTCTTAGTCTGATTCTAGGAAATACACCTGTATCCAAAATATGTAGGAGGACTAAGCTAGTCCTCCTTTTTATTTTTATTAATATTTCAGTTAGATTTTTTAAATGTGTGCTTATTTGTTTTAAGAGAGAGAGAGCACAAGTGGCAGAGGGGCAAGGAGAGAGGGAGGGAGAGAGGAAGAGAGAGAGAGAATCCAAGCAGCTGACAGTGCAGAACCCGACCTCACAAACCATGATATCATGACCTCTGCTGAAATCAAGTGTTGGACACTTCAGGGCACCTGAGTGGCTCAGTCAGTTAAGCATCTCACTTCGGCTCAGGTCATGATCTCATGGTTCATGGGTTCGAACCCTGCATCGGGCTCTGTGTTGACAGCTCAGAGCCTGGAGCTTACTTCTGGTTCTCTATCTCCCTCTCGCTCTGCCCTTCCCTCACTCATGCTCTGTCTCTGTCTCTGTCTCTCTCTGTCTCTCAAAAATAAATAAAATGCTAAAAAAATATTTTTAAAAAGAGTTGAATGCTTAACCGACTGAGCCACTGAGGCACCCCAATATGCACATTTTTAAAACTCTTTCTAGGTGACTCTGATTCATCATCGCTCCCCACCTCTCACATCAGAACCATTGAGCTAAGTCATATAGTACAGTGTTGCTCAGAATGTGGTCCACAGAGCAGCAGCAGCAGCATTGCCTGGAAGTTTATAAGGAATGCTCAGGTCCCATCCTTGAGCTACTTAAACAGTAATTTGGGGGATGGAACCAGGAATCTAGATTTAATAAGCTGTCCAGGAGACTCAGATGCATGCTAAAGTTAGAGAACTGCTAAATGTATAAATAGTCATCTATCTATTAATTGGATTCATGACAACCAGTAGACAGCCACCTACTCCCAAGATGGCTAAGATCACCTCCAGAGATGAGGGTGGGGCTTGCCCTAATTCTTCCTGTGCAGAGGTAGGCAGGCCCAGCAAATGTGATATCATGTTAGCCAATGTGTCTCAGGAACAGACACTCACCAAGCAGATGGTTTCCTGGGGTACCCACGAAAAGGAAAGCCAGATTCTGAGAGCAAGCCGTGTGATTAGAAGTGCCAGGAGTGGGAAGCAGAAGTGCTAAATCTTTCCTGAAGCTCAAGGGGCAAGTCTGAGTCCAGACCAAAAAGAAAGCCCTGACTAGGAGTCCAAGGACATTCTTACAAAGGAACCTGTGAAGTCTGATGCTTGTTTTTATTGTTGCTGGCTGGCTGGCATGTGGGTGAGGTGAGAAGGCATTAACTATGGGCATAAGGTCAGAGAAAATAGTCTGGGACTGAAATGGGCATGAGAAATGCATGCAGTGTGTGGGTTTGCCATCTACATGGCTTAGCTGGGACTTATCAGCCTTTTTTTCAAAACAGATGCCACTGGACTGTTTTCAAACTTCTCTCTAGTCTGAAGTACTTACAAGATATAAAATCTGCGGTTGGTTTACAATTTAAGATACTAGTGTGAGAAAAAAAATCAACTCAAATGTAAGGTTTATTTTATTTTATTTTTTAATGTTTTTATTTATTTTTGAGAGAGACAGAAAGACAGATCATCAGCAGGGGAGGGGCAGAGAGAGAGGGAGACACCGAATCCGAAGCAGGCTCCAGGCTCTGAGCTGTCAGCACAGAGCACGATACGGGGCTTGAACTCACGAGCTGTGAGATCATGACCTGAGCCAAAGTCAGACACTTAACCGACTGAGCCACCCAGGGGCCCCTAAGATTTATTTTAACTGAACCCGATTTTGTGCAGTTCTTTACACATAGGGGACATTTATTTGATATCATCTGATTGAGCTTTGAAAATGAAAAGCCTAGCTTATGGAATCTCAGTTACTTTGAAAATATAATTTTGTACAGAGCATGAAGTTGATTAAAAAACAGACAGAACCACAACTTCACAGGACGGTGAGGTCAGAGTTTGGACCCTCCAGAGTTGAAAGAACAGCAAGGTACGGGGCAGGGCAGGGGGAAGATGGTCTGAGTCAGAGCAGAAGGGAGGGCTCCTCACGAGAAAACCTGCCTGGTTACCATCACTGGCTGTCTCATCACCAGTGCCACCTCCTCATGGCCAGAGCAAGATCATAAAATTGCACCCCCCCCCCATCCTTGCCACTTTACACAGCTGGACCTTATCTATCCTATTGCCTCCTTTCACCTGTCAAAAAGCACCTGTACTTCTCTTCAAGAATGTTTTCCAATGTTACCTTGCCTCTGAAGCCCTCCTGGGTCCCTTAGCTCATTGCACCGCCCCCCACCACCACCATGGATGCCTTCCCCTGCACTTCTGAACCTTCTCAACATAAGCTTTTAGTGCCTAGATCCCTGTAACTATTTATAAGTCTGCTTCTCTCACACCAGACCATGACCTATTTGAAGATAAAAACAAAATTTTACATACTGGGTGCCTGGTACATAGGAGGAGCATGACAATTATGAGCTAAAAAATGAATAGAGACCTGGGGCGCCTGGGTGGCGCAGTTGGTTAAGCGTCCGACTTCAGCCAGGTCATGATCTCGCGGTCCGTGAGTTCGAGCCCCGCGTCGGGCTCTGGGCTGATGGCTCAGAGCCTGGAGCCTGTTTCTGATTCTGTGTCTCCCTCTCTCTCTGCCCCTACCCCGTTCATGCTCTGTCTCTCTCTGTCCCAAAAATAAATAAACGTTGAAAAAAAAATTAAAAAAAAAAATGAATAGAGACTCAGATTGACAACATCCTGCAGAAACGCTGAAGAATGTGCTAAGATTTGGAGTCAAGGTGGATTTGCCAGAGCAGATAGCATTATAGATGGGCTCTGCCCTCATTTTACGACCCGAAAGTAAGACTTGAAGTAAGGTCTTCTCAGGAGCCCTGAAAGCCAACTAAAATCCAGGGCGGGGGGGGGGGGGGGCGGGAAATGAGGGGAAGATGTGCCATATGAACTATGACTTTTCAAAAGGTATTTTGGGTTGGAGATGGTGATATTGGGGCAGAGTAGGGAGGCAATGCCTTCTCCTTAGAAAGCACTTTTTTATTCCAGAATGTAAATGGCTAAGCAAGAAAAGGGGTGCTCAGAGTAATCTCTGTCCTCTAGTCCAGAAAGAGAGGCATGGAGGGCATCTCCTGTCCAGTCTGCTAAACAAGTTGGAGGAAGAAACTATAATGCTCGCAGAAATCCTACTCATGGTGAAGGAACGTGTATTTGGCTCCTACTCTAAGGAACTTGCTTATGATAAGGAACCAAGACGCAGATGGTTACAGAGGCCAGGTATGTGTGATTACTAAGTGAAGCTGGAATGTGTGACAGACAATAGGGAGCAAGTATGGAGTAAGGATAATAGAAGAGGGCACATCCTGTATCAAGGACCCCCACAAATTACCACCCACAACCACTACTCAACTCCAGGTGGTTATTTCTATTCAGGAATGTGGGCCCACATTTGCCAGACCTTTCTAATTTTTATGAGAGGCGGAAATTCAGATTTAGTACACAATCTCCCAATTTTGAAAATTAGACAATAATTTAATTATTTTAAATCACACTTGAGCCTACATTGTATGAGCCAAACAATAAATGCCTCAAAGCTGAATCTGGGTCATGGGTTATTAATTTGTAATATGATGATTTGAAAAGAGAAGGAGATAGTCAAGGAGCACTCGGTGGTTCAGAGAGTGAAATTACTCAATATGATCCAGGAGTTCCCCTGCATCTTATTGGTACCTAGCATTGAACATGGCTTTGATCACCCCATGGTTCTGTATACTCAAAATCTACACTTCCATTGATATCTAGAAAGAAGAACATCTAAACATCTTAAAACAGAGAATCAAACCATTTACCATACAGGAAATTTGGTTAAGGGCTGTTTTTCGTTGTCAGTTAATAAATAAGAGTGGACCAACATTAACATTTGGTGTATTAGGTTGGTGCCTGTGGAAGGGAGACATGTTTTCTGAGCCTCTATAAAAAAAACCATAAGGATTTTAGAGAAATAAAAACCAAGTGGAAGTACAGTTTTCTAAAAAAAAAAAGAAAGAAAAAGAAAGAAAGAAAGAAAGAAAGAAAGAGATGGAACCATGAAGTTTCGTTTCAGAGGTGTGGTACCAGAGTTGCCCTGGCCTAGATTTCCACAGGATGCGTTTTCCACCTGGAAATAAATGAACACAAAATGTTGCTGGGTAGTATGTGTGGTTGGCATACCAGAAGTGGATGAATAGGGAAAAGGCACCCAGAGAAGTTAGAGAGATTCTAAGAAGTTATGCAGAGCCAGAGTTGAAAAACAAACTTAACAGATCATATGTAGGTTTAAATCAATATTTTTAGCTCAAAGAATTTTTTAAAAACTGATTTTTATAAGCCTCAGAAGATCACAGCTGCCATGGCTTAAAATCAATTTTAACTCATTTTCCATTCATATAATATGAGAGGAGGGAGCCAATTTCACTGGTTCACTTGAGAAATAGTTTAAGGGTTTCCATAGTGGAGAAAGAAGTTGGTTTCAGTTCAGACAGATATTTCAAGCTTCAAGGGCTGTGTCTGGACGGAGAAGGATTTGCTCTCCCGGAAGTCCCATCACACACAGGGAGTGTGAACATATTTCAGGGCTTCTCAGGTACTGGAATTCCTGTGGCACTTAGACTAGAAGAGACTACAGTCCCAGCTGCCTCTGGAAACCTTGCTTGTGATTTCAGCCTTCCAGACAGACCGAGGACCCTGTCATCAGCCTGTTTAAAAGGAAATCCTTCAAGGGGAGAAGACTCTGAATCAGTGAGGACTGGCTGGCCAGTGTGTGTGTGTGTGTGTGTGTGTGTGTGTGTGTGTGTGTGAGAGGGAGGCGGGGGAGGGAGGGAGAGAGAGAGCATGTGTGCTCATTAGGGGACGCTCTATGATTCGACAGCCTCATTGTTGCTGCCGCTGCTCCTGCTGCGGCTGTGTGGTCTGTCAGCAGTTGGAAAGAACTGCAAGGGTTTAGAGGAACTGCAGGTCTGAAGACTGAGCGCTGCTAAATGGTATCCCCGTCAACAAAGTAGACGAGACCTCCTGCAGGATTGGAAACTTGGACTTATTACTGCTTCATCCACCTGGAGAAAGCAGGCAGCGCCACAGAGGAAAAGGTAAGAGAAGAAATTGGCCTCTACTGGGAAGGCAGGGCAGGGGGCATGGGGAAATGGAGGCTCAAAGACTTGCTATTTTGTAGCCAAGCCATCCCACCCTCAGAGAGCAAAGGAGGCAAACGCTAAAATCCTACCAAGCTTCATCATTGAGCCTTTTCCCCCTGGTACATTTTTCTTCTTTACACTTTTCCCAAGCATCTAAGAGGTCTCTTTGTATTTCTTTTTCAGCGAGAGCAGGTATCATTCAGTTTTTCCTTCTGGGCAGTCTTTCAAAATAGGGAGCTTTCTCTGTTTCTCTTACAAGCTTTTTCGCCATTAAGAGGAAACAGGTGCCTCTTATTAAGCTGGTCAAAAACAGTTGCTCCTTCCTACACGAGGGTTGCCTTAAAGGGAGTTTTCAGAAGTACATGTGAGCCCTGTTACTGTAGAAACACGAGAGGTGAAAGTAGCAGAAGAGAGAGCTACTGTCAGTGACTGGCCCCATTTGAAACGGTGATGAATTTGGACTATAACTCTTCACAGGGGGAGAGAACCACTGAGATAAAGGCAGAACACCAGGAAGAGGATGTTTTGAGAAGTGTTTCAGAGAAACTTCAAGTCACTAAAGATGGAAAACGAGACAGTAAGTGAACTGAACCAAACACAGCTTCAACCCAGAGCAGTGGTGGCCCTAGAATACCAAGTGGTCACCATCTTCCTTGTGCTCGTTATTTGTGGTTTGGGCATCGTGGGCAACATCATGGTGGTCCTGGTGGTCATGAGAACCAAGCACATGAGGACCCCCACAAACTGCTACCTGGTGAGTCTGGCAGTAGCTGATCTCATGGTCCTGGTGGCTGCTGGCCTCCCCAACATAACAGACAGTATCTATGGGTCCTGGGTCTACGGCTATGTGGGCTGCCTCTGCATCACTTACCTCCAGTACTTGGGCATTAATGCCTCCTCTTGTTCCATCACAGCCTTTACCATTGAGAGGTACATAGCAATCTGTCACCCCATCAAAGCCCAGTTTCTCTGCACATTTTCCAGAGCCAAAAAGATCATCATCTTTGTCTGGGCTTTCACATCGATTTACTGTATGCTCTGGTTCTTCTTGCTGGATCTCAATATTAGCACCTACAAAGATGCTATTGTGGTGTCCTGTGGCTACAAGATCTCCAGGAATTACTACTCACCTATTTACCTAATGGACTTTGGTGTCTTTTATGTTGTGCCGATGATACTGGCCACCGTCCTCTATGGATTCATAGCTAGGATCCTCTTCTTAAATCCCATTCCTTCAGATCCTAAAGAAAACTCTAAGACATGGAAAAATGACTCAACCCACCAGAACAAGAATATGAATTCAAAGGCCTCTAATAGATGTTTCAACAGCACAGTATCTTCAAGGAAGCAGGTAAGCAAACCAAAGCCTCCAAGTCCACAGAAGAAATGTGGGATAGAGTCCCTTGCAGGATGGGGTCCACTTTGCCTTACTTAGCTGATGGCAAAATGAAAATACAGTCATGCAAATGTTTCACAGTTTAAGCTTCTGCTTTACATATTAAATCCATCTCTAAGGCAAGTAAAGACCTAAAAATAGGTGGGGAAAATGTGATAGCATATCAGCAGGTATCAGTTTAGGTGCTGTTAATATAGAGGGAAATATAAACAGAAACTCTAGAAATCTACCTTTAAAATGTTTGTGACTCTCTGGGAAATGTTATCAAAATACACCATTTGTGGCTTCTGGATATCTTTAAAAGTTCTATTACATGACAAAGATTTGATAAGGTAGTTTGAGAAAAGATGAGTCAAAGCAATAATTCTACAGTTGTTCACTGAGATATATAAATGTGAGGGGTTCAGTTCCTGGACTTCCTAGTTTTAGTGGGGAAAGTTTCTATCACCCTCTCCCCCAGCTCCCTGCAAAGCATCCCAGCATGCAGAAGCTGAAAAAGCACTTTGCTCAGGAAATGTTCTGATAAAAATGCTAACACCAAGCTCAATTTGTTTGTCACAAAGAATGATTTATTTTTTTTAATGTCTGTTTTTCCTGGTAAGCATAACTAAAAATCCCTTTATGCTTTCAGATCACCAAATGTGGATGTGGTTACGGTTGAATAGTGGTTTTACTAGTGAATGGAGTGCAACTTTGTTACAGTAGAAAAGGCTTATAAGACAATATAGGAATGAAATACTTTTATACCACATACACGTTCAGCTCTATTTACATATGAACTTAGCCTTCAGTTCCTTTCCCTTCTCTGCTAAACACAATAAACACATGGTAAACATTTATTCTCATGGCTGAAAAAGAAAACTTCAAATCAACAGTACTGGCTCTCTCTCTCTCTCTTTCCCTGTATGAAATGCAGTTCTTCCTGTGTGCATAGATAGAAACTGAGGAAGCATGCTTTAAAAAGTATGCATATAGATTATACATGCTATTACTTCCTAAACTCTAGGTTAGTTGAGATATGAAGAATTTTAATTGGACATATGGGCACACACTGAAGTGAGCTACTAATAATTACAGGTGTTGTAGATATGCATGGCATACATAAGAAACTGTAATTTAAAAGGAGTATCATTTTAAATGATACTGTGAGATTTGATTTAGAGAACATTTATTATTGAAGATACCTTGATACTAGACAGAGAAGATGTGGGAAGTGCCAGCTCTTAGATCCCTATTGCTTTGGGTCCAGCAATGCTAGCTAATACAGGGCATGTTTGGCCATCCATTACCCAAAACTTGATTAAGGAAAATTTAGATCTGTTGTCCATCTGCCAAGACAAACATTAACAAATACATTAAGAAAGTAAAGAATATGTACATCTCAATTAGAGATCAAACGTGGTTTAATGTCTGCAGCAAAGGGGGTCTAAGTTCATTAGACTCCAATTTATATACTTGTTATAAATTCTAAAAAAAAATGTTTGCACTAATGTCCTTCTTTTCAATTATAGTCACTAGTACCTATTTTAAATTGTTAATTATGTTACATGTTCACACTCTTATTTCAAAGCTGTTACAGATAGTCTCTTTATACAGGCTGGGGGTAGGAGACAAAGTTGAAGATTTGGTCCCAAACAATCCTGGGCTTAAATGCCAGGGCCCTAATCAAACAGGATGACATTGAATAAGCAGAACACTGTGAGCCTCAGTCTCCTCATTTTTAAAATAAAGATAAATAGCATCCAGGCTTGGTATGAGGGTTCAACGAAACATCGTATGAAATGGAACAGTGATTAACACCTGACTGTCAATTAGCCTCCTTCCTAGTTTTGTAATCTGTAAGCAACTGTAAGAGAAATAAAGATTTGTTCTTTAAAATACTATATACAGTCACCATTTAAACAGCTTAGTTGTTGAACAGATGTGTATATGATATAGTACCCTCTCTAAGGAACTTTTGAATAATGAAGGCATTTGGGAATGTATTCGGAGCATTTGGGTTTGTCACAATAACATCACTGTCTGATAGCATTCAAGAGTGACAGGCACCAAATGTCCTGACATGGTCAAGACAGGCCTGTGCGTTGAAGAAGTGCCCTGTCACAAATGCCAATAATGCCCTCATTGAGAAACACAGGATGGCATATAAATCAATAGAAGTGCATTTAAGTAATATGTCATGAAATTCAGTCTTGATTACAGATGCGATAGCAATTCAGAGAAAAGAAAGGAAATTATGGGGCTAAAGGGATCAGAGAAGGCTTCCTGGAAGAGGTGGCATTTGAAAAGGCTCTGAAAGAATGGAGCTCCTTTGCAAAGTAAAAGTTAAGAGGACAGCACTCCACACAGGAAAGGACCTGGCTGGGGTGAGAATGCTATGGGTTTTGAAAGGAGACAAGGAAGGGCACACGGAGTGGGATTTTTATGGTATTAAGTGATTTGGTTGATTAAAATGAGTGATGTATTTGGGGGAGCAGTAAAAAGAAAGATTGTATTAATGTGTGTGTGTGGCGGGGCGGGGGGGGGGGGGGTTAAGAGACAGAGAAGGGGCTGTGGAGGATCCCAACTATCAGGCAGAGAAGGGAGTTGTGGGTGGTGAGCAGAGAGCAGCAGTCTGTGGACTGCTGCATGATTCAGGGGGGTGATCAATGTGTGGATGAAACAGGAGACCACTGGCAGAAAGACCACTTTGGAAATGGGTGGCAGTGGTTCAGGCATGAGGTAGTAAGATTCTCTATCAGGAGAACTTAAAGTAAGGTGTGAACCAGAGATATGTTTCAAAGAAAGAAAGGGTGAAGTGTGAACTGGCTGGAGACAACACAGCGTCAGGGCTCTGAGCCTAGAAGACGCAAGTTGCCCTGATCCATGGGTGGGAGTGAGAGCCATGCAGGGGGGCCCGTTTTGTCCAAAATCAATGTACCTTTCGTTTGGCCTTTTTCTCTTCTAAAATTGTTCTTTTCTTAAATCTTCGAAAGGTTGAAACCTCCACCTACTATGACCAGGGTCTTTTATTTCCATATTTTCTCTGCATTTTTTTTCTTTCCGGCAAGTTTAATTTACATTTTAATAAATACTCTGTCTGGGCCAGGTCTTTCAAACCAAGTTATTAAAGTCAAATATGCATAGCCTAAGAGATCTCCATTTAAAAAGTAAATAAATGAGCATTTATATGTAAGGGACAAACGTGCATTTTCGTTTGTCTTCAACTTTTATCCCCCATGCAGAAAATCCAGATATCTCCCTCCCCCCCCTATTATTTAGAGATTCAAATATATTTTAGGAAACCGACTAAATATTTGGTAAATTCAATGAAATAAATTCAATGAATTTCAATGAAATTCAATGAAATAAATTACTCAAAATCAAGGCTTGGGCCTGTGTAGAAAAAATATTTTTCTGATTGACTAAATCTTTTGCTTTATAATTGGGTGTTTTGATATTGAGGAGATAAGGTTTAAATGGTCCCATTTGTCACATTTCAGCTCTTTTCACTCAGTGCCAATTCCCATGTGGAGCATTGTGTAGATAAAATATCTCTGTTACTGGCTGTATATTTCAAAAGAATTGATTGGATCCTTCGGTACTTTGGAGGCACAGAAACATCTTGGTAATGGACTGTACTATGGATACACACATTCAGTACAAGCATTTACTTTCCATAGAATGCAGGGGTGCTCAGAACATTGTGTGGATCAACTACCAGTTTTCTTTTGCATTCAGTGACTCTAATTAGTTTCTCTTTTCTCTGGTGGGAAAACTGTAGAACGGAGTCCAGATAGATGCTCTGAGTTTATGGCAAATTTTCCATTATGGGTTTTATTTGACTAAAGAAGCCTTTAAAATACCAGTCTCTGTTTCCATACATTTCTTACCAGCCTTCTACCTTACCAGAGGAACATTGCTAGCCCAAGAAACAAAGCTGTCCTTTTTAAAAAAATTTTTTAACATTTATTTATTTATTGAGAGACAGAGCATGAGCATGAGCAGGGGAGGGGCAGAGAGAGAGGGAGACACAGAATCTGAACCAGGCTCCAGGCTCTGAGCTGTCAGCACAGAGCCTGGCGCGAGGCTCGAACTCATGAACCACAAGATCATGACCTGAGCCTAAGTTGGATGCTTAACTGATTGAACCACCAAGGTGCCCCACAGCTTTCCTTTTTATTTTATTTTATTTTTTTTTAATTTTTTTTTCAACGTTTTTTATTTATTTTTGGGACAGAGAGAGACAGAGCATGAACAGGGGAGGGGCAGAGAGAGAGGGAGACACAGAATCGGAAACAGGCTCCAGGCTCCGAGCCATCAGCCCAGAGCCTGACTCGGGGCTCGAACTCCGGGACCGCGAGATCGTGACCTGGCTGAAGTCGGACGCTTAACCGACTGCGCCACCCAGGCGCCCCAGCTTTCCTTTTTAAAGTGATACATGCCTTTTGTTGTTGTTGCTACTGTTAATGCTGCTGATGATATAAAAGCAATCATGCATATTATGGAAAACACGGAAAACTAGGATTAAGAAAAAGGCATCTCTTACTCCACCTCCCCAAACCACAGTTTATTAGCATGTGCTTATATTCTTTTCCTTATGTTTTCACTTGATCTTTTGTATATAAATACAGAAATACATATATATACATAAAATTTTATACTCTGCCTTTACATAAAATGTTGAAATTAATATTCTCAAGGAGAATAGCAGAGTAAAAGAAAATGGGTAAGACTGAGTCAGTTTCTCCTAGTCTTGATTTTTTTTAATCAATAAAAGGGGAATAGCAATTACTCACAGACTCCTTGTCCAAATCCAATGAGATGCATGTGACAAAATTCATCTTAGCTCCTTCCACCTGTCCCCTCCACTACCCTTCCTTCCTGTCTGTCCTTTCTCACTGATCTCCAGCCCCTTGGCACACTCCAGTAGTGAGATGGGCTCCTGGAAAATGGAAAACTGAGATAAAGAAAGGGCTTAAATGTGTCTTTTCTCTTCTCCTCATTCCTGCCTCCGATTCCTGGCTCCAGTGCTATTTACTTTTTTTAAAAGGTGTTTTGGTTTTTTTTTTAAGTTTATTCACTTTTGAGAGAGACAGAGACAGTGTGAGCAGGGGAGGGGCAGACAGAAAGGGAGAGAGAGAATCCCAAGCAGGCTCCACATCATCAGCACAGAGCTCGAACTCACAGAATCATGAAATCATGACCTGAGCCGAAACAGAGAGTCAGGCCCCCCAATGTGCTACTTACTTTTTAAAGAAAACACCTTGAACAAGGAAAATCCTTTAAGACACTGGAAGGGTCTTAAGGGAGGGAAAGAAGGCATAATGGTATAATATCAGGCAGTAGTGCTGGTATTTGGAAGCATAAAATCCTGTAAGTTGTCTAGGCAGGTTCATCAATGGCTAATCTTATCAGGCAAATTAATGGTACTAAACTCTTCAGCGTTAAGCCTAAATCAGGGGTTTCTCAAGTTTTACTGTGACTGTTTCCACAGTTTCTTTTTTGATTTCTATTTGTTTTATTTCCTTCATTTGTCTGGGATTGATTATATCCTTCATAGTACAAAGGTCTCGAAGATGGAAGAAAATAGGATTGTTGTCACTTGGCACACAGGTATCTAAGTGAGCCATCTTATTTTTATTATCAAAGAATAGCTTTCTATTTTCCCATTCACATCCTGTATAAGGAAAGACTTTGTACATACCCCATAAACCAACTCATTGAAAATCCCTGCAGTTATGTGCTTTGTGTCCCTTGGTTAGATGAACATTGTTTATTCCTAGTTTTATATTTGCAGCTTCGAGCCATAATTTCATCAGTAGAGAAAAATAATTTTTCCTATATGCCTCCTATGTACCCCTACACACACACACACCTTAAAATCGGCTAGCCTTGATCATGACAAACTGTATTTCTTTACGTAGCCTTTTGTGAATTCTTCAAGCTGCGAGCAGATATCCCAAGCTCCAGACACAGGAAGGCTGGGCTGGCACCATGTCTTTAGGCTCCTTTACCCTTTCTTTATGGGTTGGGGGAAGGGTGAGAAATATAAAATTAGAGCAAGGTCAACACTAAGCAAAATCATGCAGTAGGGCATTTTATATTTGGTATCTTCCTCACTTTAATGAAACATCCACTCATAATCCAAAAAGCACCTAACACTGTCCTAAGTGTGGAGGCTACAGGGACATAGAGAGATGAACTCTTCACCTTCAAGGAGCTCACTATTGACGAAGTGCACACACTAGCCTGAGCAGCCCATCGTGTTCTGGACAGAAGACACAGCATCAGGAGGGGAGAGGTGAAATGAGGGAGAAAGGAGGCAGGCTTTCTGGAGTATGTGGCATTGAGTTGAGCCTGTATAGATGGACAGAAGGTCTAAAAGCCACACCAAGAAGACCAGGAGAGAAAGAAGGAATGGAGCCCAAGAGAACAGAGGCTGGGAGATGGCTGGGCAGGTTCAGGGACAGAACGGTCTAGAGCTGGTGTCGTTGCAGTGGAGCGACAAAAAGCAGTTGTCCAATGAAGGTCACCTGACCCTGTTGCATCTGACTCCCTTCTTGCCTCCACAATCCTACCCTTTGTAATTCTCCCTGCTTTTATCCGTGCTCAGTTACGAGTCTGCAGCATGCAGCTCTAGCAAACACTTTATTGTTTTCTGGACATCATGTAAGTGCATCAAATCCAATATGTCTGAGACTAAACCCATTATTTTTCTTGATAACCTCTACCTTCCTCTTTCTTTCTTATTTGAGAGTCCCAACCCAGAAATCCAAGAGTCCTTCTAAGGTGCCTTCTGCCCTGTATACCCAAGTCTGAGTGGTTCTAGCTCCAAATTCTCATATTGTACATACCCCGTTCACACCACCATTGTCCTCCCTCGCCACTGCCCACCTGCTCGAATTCAGCACACACCTCAGCAGCCTCTCAGGCTCCAGTTCCAATCTCTCCCAAATCATTCTGTACACTGCTCACTAGGGGATTGCTCTAACATAGAGATATGTTATCCAAGTGATTTATATGGTTCCCTGAGGTCTACAATTTAAACATCTTAGCATTAACAAATAAGATCCTGCCTCCTTCCTATGTTTTCAGCTTATTCTCTTGTGGCTCTCCTAACTTATGCTTTATGCTGTAGTGATACTGAATTATTTGTAGCTCTCTGAACTTGTTCTTTCAGCCAGAATGCCCTTCATCTGGCAAACTCGCAATGATCTTTTGAGTCTCAGATCAAATGGTACCCCCAGCTACCCCACCAAGCCTTCCCTGAATTTCTCAGGCAATTTATATAACTGAATGCCTAGCTGTAACTATGTATGTTAGGTATTCTAGCTATGTTTCCATAATGATTTGCATATACTGCTGGTTTAGTAATTCTTAGCATCATTATTATTAGTCTGTCCAGCTTCCTACTGCTACAAACATCCTTAAGAGTAGGGTCTTGTATCCTCAGTGACCTCAGCACTGTGTCTGGCACAGAGCAGACTTCCAAAAGTCTGTATATGTAGTTGCGTGTTACAGCCAAAAAATACAGGCTTTGGAAGACTAGGTTGTTAGCATGTCTTCCCAACTCTGTGTTGGTCACACTGGTTGCTTAAAATTGGCCATGGGTGTAGTTTTGTTTTTTTTTTTTTAACTACAGAAATCAGCAAGTATGACAATTCTGTGTTTCCCCTTTTTTTGTGGCAAGCCAGCTGTTAAGTATTTTTCAGCACACTTGTGTGTGTGTATCATATGTAATTTTATATATATAATGAATGAAAGTGTGAAAGAGTACATGCACATTTACTTTGGGGCTTGGTCAATTCCAATATTATTTTGCTCCATGAAAAATCATTGTGGATTTATGCTACGGTCTTCTCTGCTTTTAATTACAATTTTCTTGCCTTTTATTGAATCCCCTTTTTTAAAAAAAAATTATTTTATTTCACTGTAAGTAATCTCTACACTCAACATGGGGCTCGAACCCATAACCCCAAGACCAAGAGTTGCATACTCCTCTGACTGAGCCAGCCCCGCACCCCTACTGAATCCCTTTTTTATTCTAAAGTAGCCACACAAGCAACTACCCAGTATGATGGTGACTATGTGAGTAGGCAAGGCTTTTTATGAATATTTCCCATCCCAGACAGGATAGGCTAATTTGGAAATATGGAAGACACAAATAATAATTTACCTTTTATACAAAATCCTGTTGGCTTTCCAATTGGCCTTTGAAATACCCTCTGTAATGAAAGAGTTGCACTGGACAGGATGGGCAGAGAGGCAGGGGGATAGCACCTCAGGGAAGGAAAATAATGTCAGTAGAGGTATAAAAATGAGAATAAATCTATCTGACCATCCGTATGTGACTAATTTTCCTAAAACAATTTGCACACATCATTTTCTTTCAAAAGGAATATCCCCAATATCCTCTGACTAGCTCTTAAAACTCTCTAAAGTCTGACCCTTTCATCATTATTTTGGCTTTGTTTTATCCATTATTTCTTCAATTCAAAAAACATTTATTGAGTGCCAATTTCATGCCGGGGATTGCTCTGGAAAACCAATGGTAGTCACTATCTTAAGGAACTTCTAGTGAAATATCAAAGATTGCCATTAAAGACAGTTGGAAAAATAGAAGGTTAGGCTGTACAGTGTGCAGAAGAGGCAACAGAGAGTGGTAAACAGTGTGCTTAAGGCTGGAAAGCAAGCCTCCCACAGAGTAAGAGTCACCTGCACAGAACAAAAGAGAGCAGACTTATCTGTATTCATTCCTTCCCCGTAGATTCAGGCATGTCATACCAGATTCTCCTGTACACACCAGTCTCATTTATATTTTGCAACCTTGCTCATGCAATTTTTTCCCACCTGTAAAGCCATCCCCACTCTTTACGCTACCACACCTATCTGTGCATCTCACGTTTCAACCTCTGGCTGTAGTTGGATCAACAGGTCCCGTATATTGGATATATATTGGAAGGTAGGTGAGCGTGAGCTCTAGAGTCAGAAACACATAGGGACACCTGGGTGGCTTAGTCAGTTGAGCATCCAACTCGATTTCAGCTCAGGTCATGATCCCAGGGCCATGGTCAAGCCCTGCGTCCAGCTCCACACCTGCTTGGGATTTTCTCTCTTTCTCTCCTTCTATCCCTCTCCCCTGCTCATTCTGTCTCTCTAAAACAGGAAAAAGAAAAAGAAAGAAAGAACAACATAAGTCCCAGCTCTTTTACTTTGGATAAGTTATTTTACTTCTTGATATTTCGGTTTGTTCATATGTAAAATAGGATACTAATGATACCCACTCATAAGATTCTTGTGAGGCAATGCCTAGTCCATAAGAAGTATTCAGTAATTTTTATTTACTATATTTAAATTGTATGCTATATTTGGAATGTCAGTTACTCCCTCCTTTTTCATGACATTGCAAAAATATAAAAGGGTAATTCTTTCCCAAAGAAGACAAATTTAAGAGGTTATAAAAGCGATAGATCTTCCAGGATCATCTAACAGCATATTAATGAGATCAAATTAGTAAATACTTCCTGAGTTCCTACTACGTGCCCAGAGAGAAATATAAGTGCAATATAAAACACACACATAACAGAAGCTAAGTGTCACTGACTTTTTACTGTGTATTCTGTACTCTTTTATTTGAACTAACTCATTAAATTCTCACAACCATCATGGGAAGTAGTAACTAATTATAGAAGAGGATGCAAAGTCATCCGGGGCTGCTAAGTGTCCTGCTCTGGGTCACACAGCCGGCTGTGGCAAGCCAGGATTTGAACCCACACTCCTGCTCCAGAGCTGATACAATATCAACCATAAGGGCAAGAAAAAAGAAAATAAAGGTAGGATTGGTGGAGGTTTAAGTAAGTTTCCTGGAGCTGGTAGGATGAAAGGGGTCCAGAGGTTTTAAGAGGGTTATGGAGGGGAGATAACAGAGGTTCTCCCAGATAAAAGAGGGAGAAGGGAAATATGTGACAGTATTATCCATAGGAGAAAAAAGCCCAGAATTTAAAAATGCGTGTTCTGTCTGAAGAACAGTGATGAGATGAGCTAGATGTCAGCCAAAGGTCCATGTTAGTGAGACATGGGATATAAATGTGGAGGACACGCAGGCTGGGAATGGATCGATGAGACCAGGAACCCAGCACAGCATCCCCACTAGCACCTAGCTGGCGGCTCCCTGGTCTCTCCATTGGGCGATGCCACGGAAGAGTGCACGCTGTACAAAGCTGCTCAGCCGCCCTTGGAGTTTCCATTCCAGCCTTGGTGACCTCTGTCCCTGTACAGGACCATAAGAAGTTCCTTCTTTTTGTGCTTGAAGTGCCTATTTCAAAGCTCCCTGATTTCCTCATACCATTATACCTGCAACGTTTTCCACTGAAAGTTCTCCCCTGACATCTGTCTTCTATCACTGCTTCCTCCGCACCTGTGTTTCATTGCCCCTCTGTGCTGCAGATGGGGAGGCCGGCTCCTGCCTTGCCAGGCTCTTGCCCGGGCTTCTCAACCAGTCTCCCAGCCCTTAATCTCCCTCCTCTGGGTCATCCCCCAGAGTGCTGCTCAGATCCTCTAAAATGCACACTTGATAACATCCCTATGATGCCTGGAATCACCAATATCCTGTGTCTTACAGGCATAACTGCAGCATCATTATTACGGTATACTGGGACATTTATGATCTGCTGTCTACTCTCCCAAACCCACCTTCAATCCCCAGCACCCCATTCCAGGAGCAGTTTCCTAAACTGACCCGCTCTGTCATGGGTCCAAGCCAGCATGCAAACCCTGAGCTGGAAGCTTTCTGCAGCTCCTTCTTGGACCCGTTACTTCAAATCCGCCCCTCACTGATCTCCTCTCGGAGCAGGCTTTCCAGAGCCCACTGGCAGCAAGTGTTTGAGGTTTCTCCCTCCCCTCAGCAGCATTTTGTTCTCACATCTGTGCAGCACACTGTGTTGATGTAATAATTTGCTCAGATGTCTCTGCCACCAGATCATGTGTCCCACACTGGCGGCAACATTATCTGGTTCGTTTTTGTGTCCACACTGCCTGTTGTGGTACCTCGGGACATACTGATAAATGACTGAATGGGTAAGGACTGGGTGTAAAGGATGAGGATGATGGAAGGGTCAAATATGACTCTGGCAGTTCTTTTCTGAAGCCTGCAAATGGTGAAATTGAGAGAAACATTGAGGGAGAGATGTCAAAAGCATTGTTCGAAATCTTCACTGTCAGAGGAGGATCATTTTTCCATTGTGTTTAGGATTTGGAAGTTTTTACATTGTGAATGGAGTGGTCAGGATCAAATATGTGCCTTCAGAGATCATTAGAATAATGGAAAGAAGGTGTAATTTGGATTGAATCTAAAGAGAGGGAAGGACAGACTAACAAAAACTGAGTTCTGGAGGAATCTTTATAATTAGGAGGCTGGAAGGGGACTGGAGTCTTTGCTGGATAAAAAGACCTATTTTCCCCTCTTGGAACATGGCCAGAGGGCCAAAGGCAGAATTATAATAGATGCTTTGCCTCCAGTTGGGAGGGAAAATAAAGAAAGAAGAATGAGCCAAGGAGAGAGGGAAGTTTCTGTTATAAGAGTAAGTGGATTTATCTAAATCTGGGAAGTCATGGCCTTGCCACCAGAGTCAAACACAGCTCTTCATAGCTGCATGCAAGGTGCATAAGAACTTAAACTACAAATTAAATTCTCTCTGAAAATTAGACAAGACTAAATGTGCACACAAAATAGAATGAATAATGCAAAACCCCGACAGCCCTGTTTAGTGAAATAAAAATAGAAAAAAAGTCATTTTGAGAAAGAAAATCCTGCAACCTTTCATAAGCAGCACCGGTGACTTGAGGCTGTCCCTCTAGGATAGCTCGCCTGAGCATAATTGTGTAGTGACTGCAAGTAGGTGAAGCATCCTGTGCCTCTCCATTCTGCACTTCGGCGTTGGAGCTCTATCGGGATTTATGGCTCTGGGAGAACTCAGCATATTTTCTGCAGGCAGCAGCTCTGAGATAAGGGAAGGCGGCCGTGACTCAGTGAGAAAGGCAGCACCATCTTGAGAGTGAGAGAGAACAGAAGCAGGGTAAAGGCAGAGGACCCCATGAATTTTTAAGGATCATTTTTAAAGTCAAGTAACTGGAGCCTCCAGTACTGTGCAGGACTGATGCCCTGCCATCTTGCTCTGATTGGAGTTCGGCTTTGTGACTGATTCGACCTGGCAAACGTGGAAGATTATGCATACAGAAAATGTGGATGAGGGAGGGCGGGAGAAAAAAACGGGCACTGAAATATTTTCTGTTCTACCAGGAAAGATGGGAATGGGCTCAGATTCAGGGTGAATTTACAGGAGAAATATTTAACCAGAAACTATAAAGTGCTAGGATGGATCTCCAGCTATTTCTCTATTAAATTAATTAAGAGCAATCAAATCAATACTTTTGTATCAACCAACTACAGTACACAGTGGAGATGTTGTCCTTGTTAAATTATTACAATCCCTTCAGTGTGTTATCATATGGAATAGGAAAAGAGTGGAAGTAAGGACAGATTTGCACCTGCTCATCTATGGTTTAATTGAAAATCTATATATCAGGCACTGTGTTAGGGACTAGGATACAAACATGAACAGGTTACAGTTCCTGCTCACAAAAAGTTCATAGTCTAGTAGGAAAAACAGGAAAGTAAACCAATAATTAAAGCTACACAGGAATAAATGTTATCATCAGAAAAAGCAGAGTGGTATTCTGTTCTACTGACCTAGATGGCTTAGGGGCAGATGGGCATCAGAAAGGCTTTCTGGAAAAGAGGACTCTTACACTTCACCTTGTAAATTAATAGAAGTTTTGTAGGTGAAGAAGGGAAGGAAGATGGTTTATGCAGTGGGAACTATACAGGGGAAGGCTGGGAGTCCAGAAAGAATGCCATCAACCCAGAGAAATGCACATAGCTCATTAAGACTGGACAACAAAATATGAGTCTAATGAGACAGGCAGGGACAAGGAAACAAAATCTTTATCTAAGATATTGAATGATGTAAACAATATTCTAAGGGCTATGCAAAGTCATCAGAAGATTGCAAGGTGAGGCATATTATCATCAGATTTGTGCTTGAGGAAGATTGCTGTCTTCTTGTAGGCAAAGGATTGGACCAAAGTCAAGGGCATTAGCTAGGAGAGGGCTGCCACAATATGGATGGTATAATCTGAATGACTCTACACAGGCTTCACATTATAAGGTAAATGGCAGTAAGAATAGAGAGAAATAGATACATTTAGAATCTAATCAATAGAGTTTGTGTGAGTAGATGTGCAGAAAGTGGGACTGAGAGAATCAAAGATAAGTCCCTTGAGCCATTGAGAAAGTAGTGTGATAGTTGACAGTCTGCATTCTGGAGTCCCGTGCACTACAGCAGAACCAGGGTTGGCCACTGACTACAAGATGTGAGCCAGTTAATTTGGCTCACTTTGCACATCCTGTAAAAAGGACACTAATAATGGACCTATCTCTCAAGGTAACTATTAGGATTTAGTGAAAAAATCCATATAAAGCACCATGCATGGTGCCTGGAACATGGAAATGATAAACGCTAGGTACTGTTATTATTAATTGGATAGTGTAATTTGCCTAAATGAGGACAATTAGTGGAGGAACACATTTCAGGGCAGTGAGCATATTAAGTTTAGCTTTGCCCATGTTGCATTTCAAGTGTCTAGAGAACACAAGGGTGCAGTTTGAAGTATAGATTTCGAGCTTAGAGGAAACACCTGGCCTGGAGATACAGATTTGGGGCAATCAGTGTCCAGATGGTTTGTTGGGGACTCTGGGGTAGACATGATTATTAGGGGAAACTTTGTGGAATAGAAAAGAAACCCTAGAGAGGCTAGAATTCTGGGGAGATGGGATGAAGGAGCCTATAAAATAAAGAGAAGGAATTGTCAGAGAGGGAGGAGGAAAGTCAGGAGAAAGTAGAATCACAAAAGCTGAAGCAGACTTTCTATAAAGGTCAATAGAAAGAGGTAAAGGTAAGGACTTAAAAAGCACCCCAAACAGGCATTGGTCACCTTTGTGAGTGCAATTTCCATAAAGTGTTAGAGGAATCAAATTAGATTTCATGAAGTTGTGAATGAATTGATGAGGGGAAATACAGAGAGTAAGAGTAGACAACTGTTTTAACAAATTCGATTATAAGAGAGAAGGGTGGGGGGGGGGGTGCACGGTAATGACAGGGAGAAAAAAAGGGTATTCTTGTTTATTTTATTTTGTTTACTGCTTAATACAGGAGAAACCTTAAGCCTTTAAATCCTGATAGGAAAGAGCTAGCAGAGTGGGAGGAATTATTTGCAGATACACAAGCCAGACTCGCTGTTGAGAGGGCATGGTCCCCGAGGAAGTGCAAAGGAATACCAGAAAGAGCATAAGCAAAGCAATCACTTTGGGGAGGGAAAGGGGGCTTCTTTCCTTTCCTGGCAGCAGGGATTGAGTGGAATTCACTCATCCACTTACAGCACCTTGCAATGTCTGGCACATAGAAATCTCAATGAATGTCAAATGAATGGATAAATGAGTCAATTAAAGAAGGAATGCATGATACAGGAAGAGAGGTAAGGAAGATCATGGTGGCAGATTATTTTTAGGTTAGGGGACAGGAGGTGGTTAATTCTCAAAAGCTGGTCTGTCTTTACTTGGTGAAACCAAATGGAAAATCATGCCCTGAGAATGAAGAGGCAGTGGTGGAGGCATGGCAGTCCACTGTGGGGAGTGGGAGAGGCAGAGTTCATGTTTAGAAACAAGGAGCTGGTGTGATAGTATATTACAGGCAATCTGAATTTCTTAGTGACATCTAACACTTTGCAATGGGCCAGTTCTTGGACTCATTCCCAGTAAATATCTCAGGCAAATTAGGAAAGTCCATCCCTTTGTTTAGGCAACCAAAAGCACTAATCCTTAAGGTCTTTATGTGTGTGGTGCCACATTTAGATGATCCAGTTCACTGCCTTCAAGGTTGTTTCCTTTTCTGTTACAAAGAATGGCACACCCACAGCCAGTACAATTTACATTTAGCACTTCATTCCCTTTTGTTGAGGCAAGGGTCTTATGATAAAGGGTGTGACCAGATAAGATTTGATGCATAACCAAGGGCAGAGATGTCTACATTTGCCAAAAAGTTCCATCTGAAGTCCTGCTCCAAATCGATAGAAGCCAGGTGCCTCAATAATTCCCTTACTCAAAAATGTTGTGAACAGGATCAGCTCATGGGCAACAACTCCTTTCTCACAATCTTGAGCCAGGTCTCTCTTTTATCAGCACCCTCAGCTGATGTGACTGGTGTTCACAGTCTTTTTCCTTCCCTTCAAACATCCCGGCTCTTTCCAATATATAATTGAAGGATGCTGGGAACATATTTAAAAGCAATTAGCCTTTTGACAAAAGTAACACAACTCCATTCTGCCGACAGTTCTTGACTTTACTTTGCTCCTGACTTTGTCTCATAGAAAGAAGGCATTATGAAGTGCAAACACTCTTAATAAACAGGGATTGGCAGGATCAAGGGTGCTTGGCTCTTCTCATTCTTATGCAAGCATACTGCGTTTTTGTGCCTCACCAAGACTCTTGAGCTATGAAAGGCAAAAGGCACAGAGGTTCCATATAACCTTCTCTTTGTCAGTGCACTAGATCCCACACGATGTTTGCTTCTTCTGGGGGGAGCTCTCCCAACTCAAGGAGTCTGTGGCAGCCACTCAAAATCCAATGCAGACCCCAACTTCAGACATGTGGAAAACTCTGTTATGGACTATGGCTTTTAAGCTAATGAATAGTTTCTGTTGCTGGCTCCTTCCCAATTGTACTCATTTCCTCAGAATAATTAATTAAGATTGGTTATTAAATCACATCAGGCTTATTGTACCCATCCTAAACATGCTTTGATGTAGACAATTATCTATGTGCATACCACAAGTAGAAAATGCAGTCTTGAATTTATTTCTTTAATCATGAAGACTGAGATAGTAAAAGAAAACCCATGTTCCTATTATGCCCAGTTAGTCAAAAGACAGAAAATTCTGGGCTGTGACGGTATGAATTATCTTCTCAAATAATTTTTAATGGTCATTAAGAAGTTCTAGACTGCCTCTCTCTCTGCCCCTTCCCCTGCTTTCACTCTCCCTCTCTCTCTCTCACAAAGAAATAAACTTTAAAAAAAAATTTTAAAAACAAAGTTCTTAGTAGCATTAAAGGAAGGTACTCTCATTTTGACAAATTGATACCTAAATGTAAGCCCACTTTAAGACAGTCCTGCTGTCTTTCATAAAGAGTTAGAGTAAAGCTATTATAATTAGAATTCCATTTATTCAAGAATATTACCTTTCTGCCTCAGCTAAACTGGCCCAGTATGATCTCAATATTAAGGATAGAATCAAATTGTTTAGTAACACTGAGGAATATAAATAATTTTTTCAAAAACAATAATTTATCATAAAGCTGACTTGAATATGATAATTAGCAATGACAAAATTCACAAAATCATTTTTTCCTAAAAAGCAATAGAAATGTCTTCACTCAGAAGTAAAACATTTAGGGCGGCTGGGTCGTTCAGTAGGTTAAATGTCCTACTCTTGGTTGGAGCTCAGGTCATGATCTCACGGTTTGTGGGATCGAGCCCCAGAGCAGGCTCTACATTGACAGCAAGGAACCTGCTTGGAATTCTCTCTCTCCCTCTCAGTACCCCTACCCTGCTCACGTGTTCTCTCTTTCTTTCTCAAAGTAAATACATAAAAACTGTTTTTAAAAAAGGAAGTAAAACTGGGAATGCAAGCTGGTGCAGCCACTCTGTAAAACAGTATGGAGGTTCCTCAAAAAATTAAAAATAGAACTACCCTATGGCCCAGCAATTGCACTACTAGGCATTTATCCATGGGATACAGGTGTGCTGTTTTGAAGGGACATAGGCACCCCAATGTTTATAGCAGCACTATCAACATTAGCCAAACCATGGAAAGAGCCCAAATGTCCATTGATGGATGAATGGATAAAGAAGATGTGGTATATATATACAATGGAGTATTACTTGGCAATCAAAAAGAATGAAATCTTGCCATTTGCAACTATGTGGATAGAACTGGACAGTATTAGGCTAAGTGAAATTAGTCAGAGAAAGATAAATATATGACTTCACTCATATGAGGACTTTAACAGATGAACGTAAGGGAGAGGGAAACAAAACTAATATAAAAACAGGGAGGGGGACAAAACAGAAGAGACTGTTAAATATGGAGAACAAACAGAGGGTTACTGGAGGGGTTGTGGGAGAGCAGATGGGCTAAATGGGTAAGGGGCATTAAAGAATCTACTCCTGAAATCATTGTTGCACTATATGCTAACTAATTTGGATGTAAATTTAAAAAAATTTTTAATTAAAAAAAAAGAAGGAAGTAAAACATCTTGGTAAGCTGTTGTATAGTCATGCTAGGGAAACTCTGTGCACAAAAGCTTCTGAGTGAGCAGTGATTCACCCCATGTGTACTAACTAGCCAACATTTCATACATATTGCATGTTTACAGCCATCAGAAAGATTTGATCATATTATACCTTAGTAATATATTGTAAATTTATTTTCAGATTTTTTTTTACTCCAAATCCCTGAGGAACAGGGAATGTTCCCTTCAGTACAGAAACACATCCCAACCCAAACTGTAAAGAGAGGCAATGATGCCAACTCCCCAGGAGCATAGAGGGTTTTGAAAATTTCCCTCAAGTGACCCTCAAAACCTCCCCATCCCAGTTTGAGTTGCTGTTTCAATATTCTAGCTGAGATGCCTCAGTTAATATCATGCACCAGGCTGCTTCCTGCCAATATAACCTAGAAAATAGCGTGTCTCATGCCTGGTTGGCAGTCGCTTATCCACCCTTCAGGTGACTGGTATTCCTGAGCTCATTCCATGTGCTAGGTATGCTGCCCAGGAATTTTTGCACATCATCACATTTGTACCTATAGCATAGGTATAATTTATCATCTCAGTTTTAAAGGTGAGGAGTCTGAGATTTAGAACGTTAACCTTAAGGTCATCCAATCAAGAAATGGAAGAACACGGAGGGGTACCTCGGATGGCTGTCAGTTTGCCATCTAACTCTTGATTTCTGCTCAGGTCATGATCTCATGATTTGTGAGTTCAAGCCTTATGAACTGTTAGTGATGTCAGCATGGCACCCGCTTGGGATTCTCTCTCTCCCTCTCTCTCTGTCCCTTCCCCCTGTGTGCACACTCTCTCTCTCTCTTTCTCTCAAAATAAATAAATAAACATTTTTAAATAATGGAAGAACAGGGATATAATCCTAGCATCTAATCTAAAGCCTCTGACAGTAACATTATACTCTACTTCATCACCCTTACCCACCACTTACCCACCGTACTAGTATCTCAGAGATGAGGTACATATCTTAGGCCATACCTGCCTAAGAAAAAGGAAACTTCTGGGGCACCTGGGTGGCTCAGTCAGTTGAGCATCTGACTTCAGCTCAGGTCATGATCTCGCGGTTTCTGAGTTTGAGCCCCGCCTCGGGCTCTGTGCTGACAGCTCAGAGCCTGGACCCTGCTTCGGATTCTGTGTCCCCCTCTCTCTCCACCCCACCCCTGATTGTGCTCTGTCTCTCTCTGTCTTTCAAAAATGAATAAACATTAAAAAAATTTTTTAAGATAAAGGGAACTTCTTATATATGTGACAATTACATCAATTCATTTATTCCACAAAATGTGCTGAACACAGTCTTGAGTGTTCCTGGCACTGTTTCAGAATTGAAAGAGTGAATAAATAAGACAAGAATCCTTGTCCTGTGGAGCTTACATTCTAAGGAGGAGGATAGAAACAGAATAAATACACACAGTATATAAACATATACACATAGAATATCAGATATTGGAGAAAATTAAGCATATGAGGGTGATATGAAATAAGAGGGAGATGATTTTAAATAGGGTAGTCAGTGATTTAAAATAAATAGCCCATCGTCAGAATGGAGTGTTGTTTTGATTCTATATGCCGACACTAGCTAATGTCCTTTATAAATCAATGCCTGAAAGAACAGGATTTTTCCCATTAAGGAAATGTTACAACACCAGGCTGGCCTACATACATCATTTAGCTTTTATGCACAGGAAGCATAGCAGTGATACTATTCAATTATCTTTCATGAACTTTTATAACACTTATTCTAGAGGAAAAGCCATTCTTCATTCTAATTCAGAACAGAAACAGTTTCCAATGGTGGGAATAGGGGCCTCTAGGTAGGTCAGGCACTGAGAGGTTCGTGACCGGTGTTACCTTATCTGTATACAGTGCTTGTTCTCTTCCTTCTTGTCAGAGAAAATATGACAATGTCTACCCAGTTCCACCTAAGGAGTAAGAAGCAGTTGCCTTTTTAGGGACGTATAGGACAAGAGACTTCCAGCTCTTCAATGGCAGCCAGCATGGTGAAGCACAGAGGGGGGCAAACCGTATGGATCAAATCCCAGCTTTGCCTCTTGTGAGTGTATGTGAGTTCCCTCATTTGTAAAATTGAGGTTAATGGCAGCACCTTCTTCAGGATTTTATTGTCGAGATTAAATGAGCTGATATGTAAATGAAACACTTAGAACAGGGTCTGATGCACAGTAAGTGATGAATGATTTTTGTTGTTAGTTTCAAAATGAGCTTTGCTTTTACAGCTTTTACTATGTTCCAAACACTACAGAAGCCCTTCATAAACATGATCTAATTTATCCACACAACCACGCTTGGAGATAGGTAGAATGTTCTTCACCATTTTACTGAAGAGAAAACTAAAACTCAGAAATAGAAAGGGGCCCAACGTCCAACAGCCGGTAAATGCTGAAGCCAGGATTCCGGCACAGAGTGGCTGCTCTATAAGAGGAGTATTTGGCACAGGGAAATTAGAATCTGATATGAGATCCAAGGGACAGGCTTGCTCTGGGCCAGCCGGGTCCACCACCATCAATCTGGAAGTGCACTGTCTCCAACTGGTGCCTGAACTCATCCGTAAGAGCACACGTCTTCTGTCTTCTGGGAAAGCTGCTCCAGGATTATTAAAAGGACTGTATTGGCATGATATTTTGTAGGTGACAGATTTTAGAGTGGTAATGTTCATGATGCTTCTGTCATAAGAGAAATCAAATTTTAAAACAACCTTGGTCCAAAGTTGAGAGCCAGCATTATTGGTCCATATTTTTCATAGGAGCTATTGATAATTAGATGAATAATTTGAAAAAAATAGCCATAAATCATAACAGTAGATTGAAATGGGTTATATGTCATTTATCTGTTTGACTGAAAGTTTTTGACTATTCCATTGGTTGGCAAACTACAGCCATGGGCCAAATCCAGGTGCAAGAAAAACTGCTTGTTTTTCTAAATAAAGTTCACCCGTGTCTGTTCATTCACGTGTTGTTCATGGCTGCTCTTGCATCATAGCAGTAGAGTTGAATAGTTATGACAGAGACTGGGGGCTCCGTAAAGGCTAAAATACTTACTGTCTGGCTCCTTACAGTAGAAGTTTGCTGGCCTTGAACTATTCCTATTTAAAAGATTATTTGTGGGGCACCTGGGTGGCTTAGTCGGTGAAGTGTCTGACTTTGGCTCATGTCATGGTCTCATGGTTCATGAGTTTGAGCCTCCCATCAGGCTCGCTGCTGTCAGCACAGAGCCTGCTTGGGATCCTCTGTCCCTCTCTCTCTCTGTCCGTCCCCTGCATGTGTGCTGTCTCTCTCAAAAAAAATAGACATTTAAAAATAAATAAATAAATACATAAAAGTTTATTTGTGAAAATATATACTTAGTACAGGTACATGAAAGGTGTTCAAGAAATACATAATAAATATTAAACAAATACTACGAAAACAAGAATTACCACAAAAGAGAAATTTCAAGCTTATCACAGGCAACCTAAATTAGCAGCTAGTGGATCCCCTGCCATCATCTTGACTCTATATCCCCTAAAGAAAATTCTTTTTCCATTATATGGGAGAATCCTTGATTTCAATGGACTCTAAAAATACAAATCTTGGGATGCCTGGGTGGCTCAGTTGGTTAAGCATCCAACTGCAGCTCAGGTCATGATATCACAGTTCGTGGGTTTGAGCCCCACATTGGGCTCTGTGATGACAGCTCGGATTCTGGAGCCTGCTCCAGATTCTGTGTTTTCCTCTCTCTCTGCCCCTCCCCAATCATGCTCTGTCTCTGTCTCTCAAAAATAATTTAAAAATGTTAAAAATTTTTTAAAAATTTAAAAATACAAATCTAAAATGCAGAGTGACATCCAGAAAAATACTTTTCTACAGCTTTATGAGTGACTAAGAAGCCACAGATGACTTAATGTGACAGCAGAGAGGTAAGACAGCACAAGAATGACTGTCAAAGTGGATTTGTATCTTTTCAAGGAAAACCCCACTTTGGTATATATTAATGCAGTATCAGTCACCATCAGTAATGGGCAGTGACCTCAGCATAAATCATATCGACTTAGCATCTCTTCAGTTGTTCATATTCCCTAAGTTCTTCATAACATTATTTCTAACAATTGTTTATTTTTACAGAATAGCAGACTGTTCCCCAGAAAATGTTCTTTACCCTAATTCCAGTTTGATCTCTTGTGCCCCTTTTTGAGACTGAATATTTACACATTCATTTTCATTTTTTATGAATATAATTTATTGTCAAATTAGCTTACATACACCACCCAGTGCTCATCCCAACAAGTGCCCTCCTCGGTGCCTATCACCCATTTTCCCTCTCCCCCATCCACCCTTAGTTTGTTCTCTGTATTAAAGAGTCTCTTATGGTTTGCTTCCCTCCCTCTCTGCTTGTATCTATTTTTCCCCCTTCCCTTCCCCCATAGTCTTCTGTTCAGTTCCTCAAGGTCCACATCTGAGTAAAAATATATGATATCTGTCCTTCTCTGACTGTCTTATTTCATTCAGCATAATGCCTTACAGTTCCATCCACGTTGCTGTAAATGGCAGGATTTCATTCTTTCTCATTGCCAAGTAGTATTCCACTGAATATATAAACCACATCTTCTTTATCCATTCATCAGTTGATGGACATTTAGGCTCTTTCTATACTTTGGCTATTGTTGAAAGCGCTGCTATACACATTGGGGTACATGTGCCCCTATGCATCAGCACTCCTGTACCCCTTGGGTAAATTCCTAGCAGTGCTATCACTGGGTCATAGGGTAGCTCTATTTTTAATTTTTTGAGGAACCTCCATACTGTTTTCTAGAGCAGCTGCACCAGTTTGCATTCCCACCAACAGTGCAACAGGGTTCCCGTTTCTCCACATCCTCAGCAGCACCTGTAGTTTCCTGATTTGTTCATTTTAGCCACTCTGACTGGTGTAAGGTGGTATCTCAGTGTGGCTTTGATTTGTATTTCCCTGATGATGAGTGACATTGAGCATCATTTCATGTGTGTGTTAGCCATCTGGATGTCTTCTTTGGAAAAGTGTCTATTCATGTATTCTGCCCATTTCTTCACTGGATTATTTGTTTTTCAGGTGTTGAATTTGGAAAGTTCATTATAGATTTTTGATACTAGCCCTTTATCCAATATTTCATTTGCAAATATCTTTTCCCATTCCATCAGTTCCCTTTTAGTTTTGATTGTTTCCTTTGCATTGCAGAAGATTTTTATATTGATGAGGTCCCAATAGTTCATTTTTGCTTTTAATTCCCTTGCATTTGGAGATGTGTTGAGGAAGAAATTGCTGCAGCTGAGGTCAAAGAGATTGTTGCCTGCTTTCACCTCTAGGATTTTGATGGTTTCCTGCCTCACATTTAGGTCTTTCATCCATTTTCAGTTTATTTTTGTGAATGGTGTAAGAAAGTGGTCTAGTTCCATTCTTCTGCATGTTGCTGTCCAGTTCTCCCAGCACCATTTGCTAAAGAGACTGTCTTTTTTCCATTGGATGCTGTTTCCTGCTTTGTCAAAGATTAGTTGGCCATACATTTGTGGGTCCAATTCTGGGTTCTCTATTTGATTCCTTTGGTTTCTGTGCCTGTTTTTGTGCCAGTAGCACTGTCTTGATGATTACACCTTTGTAGTAGAGGCTGAAGTCTGGGATTGTGATGCCTCCTGCTTTGGTTTTCTTCTTGAATGTTACTTTGGCTATTCGGGGTCTTTCTGGTTCCATACAAATTTTAGCTTTGGGAGGAATGCCAGTGCAATTTTGATTGAGATTGTATTCAATGTGTAGATTGCTCTGGGTAGTATTGAAATTTTTTTTTTTTTAATTTTTTTTTCAACGTTTATTTTTGGGACAGAGAGAGACAGAGCATGAATGGGGGGAGGGGCAGAGAGAGAGGGAGACACAGAATCGGAAACAGGCTCCAGGCTCTGAGCCATCAGCCCAGAGCCTGACACGGGGCTCGAACTCACAGACCGCGAGATCGTGACCTGGCTGAAGTCGGCCGCTTAACCGACTGCGCCACCCAGGCGCCCCTGGGTAGTATTGAAATTTTAACAATATTTGTTCTTCCAATCCATGAGCATGGAATGTCTTTCCATTTCTTTGTGTCTTCTTCAGTTTTCTTCATAAGCTTTCTATAGTTTACAACATATATGTCTTTTACATCTTTGGTTAGGTATTTTAGGGTTCTTGGTACAATTGTGAATGGGATCAGTTTATTTATTTCTCTTTCTGTTGCTTCATTATTGGTATATAAAAATGCAACCGATTTCTGTATATTGATTTTGTACCCTGCAACTGTGCTGAATTCATGTAACAATTCTAAGAGTCTTGGTGGAGTCTTTCAGGTTTTCCATGTAGAGTATCATGTTAGCTGTGAAAAGTGAAAGCTTAACTTTGTCTTTACCAGTTTTGATGCCTTTTATTTCATTTTGTTGTCTGATTGGTGATGCCAGGACTTCCAACACTATGTTAAACAACAGTGGTGAGAGTGGACATCCCTGTCATGTTCCTGATCTCAGGGGAAAAGCGATCAGTTTTTCCCTATTGAGGATGATATTAGCTGTGGGCTTTTCATAAATGTCTTCTTTGACATTTAAGTATGTTCTTTCTATCCCAACTTTCTTGAGGGTTTTTATTAAGAAAGCATGCTGTATTTTGTCAAATGCTTTTTCTGCATCGATTGACAGGATCATATGGTTCTTATCCTTTCTTTTATTAATGTGATGTATCACATTGGTTGTTTTGCAAATATTGAACCAGCCCCACAGCCGAGAAATGAATCCCACTTGATCATGGTGAATAATTGTTTTTATATGCTGTTGAATTCGGTTTGCTAGTATCTTGTTTAGAGTTTTTGAATTTATGCTCATCAGGGATATTGGCCTGTAGTTCTCCTTTTTTGTGGGGTCTCTGCCTGGTTTAGGAATCAAGGTAATGCAGGCTTCATAAAATGAGTCAGGAAGTTTTCCTTCCCTTTCTATTTTTTGGACCAGCTTGAGAAGGATAGGTATTAACTCTGCTTTAAATGTCTAGTAGAATTCCCCAGGAAAGCCATCTGGTCCTGGACTCATTTGTTGGGAAATTTTTGGTAACTGATTCAATTTCTTCGCTGGTTATGGGTCCATTCAAGTATGGGTCCATCCATACCCTTATGTGTATACCCTTGTAGGTTAAGGCCTGTTTATCCCTGGCTGCTTTCAGAATTCTCTATCTTTGTATTTTGCCAGTTTCACTATGATATGTCATGCAGAAGATCCATTTAAGTTATGTCTGAATGGAGTTCTATCTGCCTCCTGGATTTCAATGTCTGTTTCCTTCCCCAGAATGGGGAAGTTTTCAGCTATGATTTGTTCAAGCACACCTTCGGCCCCTTTGCCTCTCTCTTCTTCTGGAACTCCTATGATACGGATATTATTCCATTTCATTGAGTCACTTAGTTCTCTAATTATCCCCTTGTGATCCAGAATTTTTTTATCTCTCTTTTTCTCAGCTTCATTTTTGTCCATAATTCTATCTTCTATTTCACCTATTCTCCCCTCTGCCTCTTCAATTTTGACTGTCACCGCCTCTAGTTTATTTTGTTCCTCATTTACAGCATTTTTAATTCATCATTACTATGTTTTAGTTCCTTGATCTCTACAGCAATAGATTCTCTGCTGTCTTCTATGCTTTTTTCAAGTCCAGTGATTAATCTCATGACTATTATTCCAAATCCTTGTTCAGTTATATTGCTTATATCTGTTTTGAGAAATTCTTAACTGTCATTTCTTCCTGGAATTTCTTTCAAGGAGAATTCTTCTGTTTTGTCATTTTGGCTAGTTTTCTGTCCCTTATGTATTTTAAAACTTGTTATGTATCCTGCACCTGTGAGCACTGTTATATTAAAGAGGGGTCATACACTGTCCAGGGCCTGGCCCTTCAGGAGGTGTTTTTTGGAGAGTGTTATTTGCTGTCTGTTGTTGTGAGTTTGGTTGCTTTATCTCCCTACTCGTAGTGATGTTTTGAACCCTCCACCAAGTGTGCTTTGATGTGTTTGTTGAAGTACCCCTGTAAAGGAAAACAAACAAACAACAAACAAAACAAAAACACTCAAACACACACACAAACACACAAAAAAACCCCAAAAACAAAAACCCAGAAACACCAGCTACAAGTAAACAATAGGGTGGAGAGGTGCTGATGGAAGAGGCTGTACCCCACACAAAGAGAGAAATGACAGGGGTGGGTAAAAAGAAAGAATAAAGTTGACCAGAGAAACTATATGGCTTAATCCAGAGACAGAGAACAGAGAATAAAGAAGGAGGTGTGGAACATGTATCAAGGGAATGCATTAGATATGTCTGCTTAAACAAACCAACAACCAGAGTAACCAGACTAGAGGAGGGAAGAGATAAGAAGGAGAAAAGGAAGGAAGAATATATCTACATAATAAAAATTGTCCAAGAGTGAAATCAGGCAATGCAATAGCATTGGTCTGGAGGATGGGCCCTTGGGATCCTCAGCGTCAGTCCCGCTCTAGTAGATATGCAGCTGCCAGGCACTGAGGGGTGGTTTCATATGGGTGGGTCCTGCCTCCACTGTGGGCCCCAAGGTCTGATCCCTGAGGCCCCACCTTGGTTGTTGTGGGGAGAAAAATGATGACCCCCCTAGTATTTCCTCCACGGACCAGGTGTCCAAACCACTCTGTTTGTGCCATCCTCACTGTGCTGTGGGTGCAAACCAGGCAGTTTGTCCTGCTCCATGGACTCCTGTGCCCTGGTGTTCAGCTGGGATTCAAACTCTTGCTCCAAGTGCCCCAGTACTGGGGAAGCACCACTCTGCATGGCCCAATGTGTGGTCCCCGGCTGACAGACACAGGCAGGCTTTGTTCTGTCCCACAGCATTCCAGGGAGGGGATCACTTTCTCCTACTGTGGGTTGCACCCCTGACATAGCCACCCAGGCTGGGACTGGCTCCCTTCCTCGCTAGGGGCACGATCCGGGCAGCCAGCCTCAGTCCTGAGAAAGCCCCTCAGTTAGAGATTGGGTCTTCCTCAGTCCCAGCTGGAGGTTTCTCTCTTGTCCAGATACAGTTCTATGCTTCCCCAGACTCTCTTTCTCTTTCCTTTGTCTCTCCACAGAAGGGGATCCATTTATTTTATCTCTCCCAGTTCACAATCACACACCTATGGCCTGTCAGGTTGTCCCTGTGGGTCCCTGGAAGTGACTGTCTCTTTTCCTCCCAGATTCTTGGAGTTCAAAATCCTTTAGCTTCAACACTGCTTTGTTTGTGAGAGGAGGGAACTTTGGATCCCCCTACTTCTCCACCATATTGGCCCCTTCTCCTCTTGATTTTCATTTTTAACTCCAAGCACTTTTTTTTATGCCAAACCTTGATTCAAAGGCTAGAGTTAAAAATATGCAGTGCACATGATTCCTGCCAGCAAGATCTTATGTGTCAGAAAAGCAATCAGACCTAAAATAACAATGACATTTGTGATTAGGGCTGGAAGTACCAAACAACCATGTGGATGGAACTGCATGGAAGAAGCAAAAGTTAGAATAGCATTAGTTTATTGTTTATTCATTCATTCATTAATTTCTTGATTATTCATGGTACATACTAAATGCCAGACCTTCATGTTGCTCCATGTATATAGGTGGGGCAGGGATCCTGAAGGAGCTATCATTCTAAGAATGAAAAAGAGACAATAAACAAATAAACAAATGAAGCTATAGCATCCTCTCAGAATGGGATGGTTAGTTCACATGAACTAAACAGAGAGATATGTGAGAAAGCAACCCAAGGAAAGGTTAGTACCTGCCACTCTCTAGAAAGTTAATATTCTTTTCTCTGTATCTCTTTCTCTTTATCTATAAAATGAAAATAATACCTACTTGATAAATACTGCAAAGATCAAATAATTCAATAAAGTCCCTGGTGTTATGTTTAAGATCTATTGCATACAATAAGGAATTGTTGTTGTTGTTGTTGTTGTTGTTGTTGTTGTTGTTGTTGTCAGAGTCTTCTCTGCTGTTTGGTTAAATCCTCCACTTTTCCCAGAGATGGTTAAAATTATCTGTTGTTTATTGAAGACCATACTCTTTGCAGGTGCTTTACCTAAATTACTTCATGTATTCTTTACACTTAATCCTATTTCACAGGTGAGTATACTGAGGCTTACAGGCATGAGATATGTTGCCCAATATAGCTAGAGAGAGGCAGAACTAGAATTAGAATCCAGCCTGTTCCCTCAACTACTATACTAACACAACCTGGACAAGACCATTGAAAACAAACTCTAATGATTTAATAATCTGTGATAAAAGTGTGGGCATCATAGCTTAGGCCCAGCATGCTGTGGTTTGCATCATATGCCTTGTAGACTCATGTAGGTTTTTAATCAAACCAGTAAAAGCAGATAAATGCAAAGTAGCTCCACTCAATCTGTTAGGCTAACAAGGAGTGATAAAGTTAGCACCCCTTACCAAGGATGCATATTTCAAGACAGGATAAGGGATGTAACAGCACCTCATAGTAGAAAGGTCTAGTATATGTTTCAATGTGATTTCACATCCTCCTTGCAATTAATCCTTATATATTATTAACTAGACATCAAGGCTCAGCAAGTTTTGAGTGGCAATGGTTGGTAAAGCTGACATTTCAAACCACATCATCTGATTCTGAGTCCCATGTTTAGCCCATCAGAGAGCTAAAAATCAAGGAAAGGTGCTAAATTTATGATATGCTGAAGAAAAGAAATGTATTTTCCCCATTTGGCTGTTTCTGTGAGTTCTTTTGGGACAGCTGGAACATTAGCTCCATAACTCCTGACAGGCCCAAGCATGCTACAGGCGGTCTCCCCCAGGAGAGACACAGGTAGAGAAGAAGGTGGCTGCCTTCCAGGTGCTCTCAACCCTATGATGAGGTACTATGTCCAAGATCTTTAGGAGCAAGACAACTAAATATGCACTAAAACTTTGGCAGCCCTGAGAGCTTTACTTCTATTTAGAGATTACCTCTCTCCCCCTCCATCATTCACATTTTACATTTTAAAATATTCTCATTGATTTCCCATCCCCTGCTGGGTGAGCTGAGGGATTGTGTGTGTGTGTGTGTGTGTGTGTGTGTGTCACTGTCTATGGTGCCAACCCTCACCAGGCTGCATGGCCAGGGAAGCACAGGGGAGAGATGAGATTGGGAAATAGCTCCCTCGGAAAGGACTGATACCTTCATAGAAGTGTTAGAGCCTGCTGCTGGACTCTCAGCTCAGAGCCAGCCAAGATGCCTCATTCAGAATCTCCAAGGTCTGGTTCCAAAGAGAAAAATGACCAGAAGAACTAAACACATTCTAGAGAGCAAAGGTAAGAAAGCCCAAGCGAGGCAGTAGGGCAGGCTTTTCCACATGCTTAGCCATTCGCCAATAATTTACCTGCAAGTTCAAGAACATTTAGAAGCTAAATAGCACACTCAACCCACAGCAGATGAACTGTAGCATTGTTCCAGTATGGCTCATACTGAAAGAATTTAGAGTGACATTTTATTTTCTAAATTGAGATGTTATTATAATTTGAATCCCAATTCTGCTGGCTGAGTTTTCCCCTTCCCAGCATGTTTCCAAACATCGGCATCCTATGAACAAGAAAACATACAAGCAACAGGAGGGGAGCCAGCCTTTCATCACTCCCAATTATCAGACTGTAACCAACCTTGAAATCTCCACACCACAGTAGTTGCTAGTGTTGTGGTAAGTTTTATAGCAAATCCTCAAGGCTAGCTACAAACGCTACCTAGCCCTGGGCTGTTTTCCACTGTTAGCAGAAGAGCCCCTAAATCGGAAACATTCAAAAAACATGCTCCCTCAGAACTTAGTGGCACAGAAGGAATGGAATCACTGTTAGGGGCTGAGGCATAAAACCTTGGGTGGAACTAGGAATTCATTTTTCATTCTCCCTGCTCCACTCTCTTACAGCCTTCACCACTTCCCAACTTTCAAATCAAGTTTTGTTTTTTGGTTTTGCAAACTTTAAAAAAATTTTCCCCAAATTCAAGGTCTTATAGTAAAGAGAATAGGGAGACTTGCAGTGAAATACACATGCCCTTAAAGTGTGGCTTTCATTCATCAGCATACGACTTTCTAAGCATCAGTCTTGTCCAGTAAAGTGCAGACAAAGTCGGGCTTTTAGGAAGAAAATGCCAAGCGCACTGCCTGGCACACAGTAGGCATTGCATATATTTGGATGCTCTTACTCCCCTTTCGTCTGCTAATTCCTATTGCTAGATTAGAATACCCTCCACTTTCAGGGCGCCTGGGTGGCAGTCAGTTAAGTGACTTCAGCTCAGGTCATGATCTCACGGCTTGTGAGTTCGAGCACCACGTTGGACTCTGCTGACAGCTCAGAGCCTGGAGCCTGCTTTAGATTCTCTGTCTCCCTCCCTCTCTCTGCCCCTCCCCTGTTCATGCTCTGTCTCTCTCTCTATCTCTGAAATAAACATTAAAAAATTTTTTTTGTAAAGAATGCCTTGCACTTTCATCCTGTTTTCCTATCTCCATACTGAAATATGTTAAGAAATACTGCACAGTGCTCCTCTAACAGAGACTCTCAGAATTTCTCAAAAAATGAGGCTTACAGCTACTCAGTGTCTCTCTTACCCTGAGAGGTTTTGGTATAATTTAGCCCTGAACTCGAGTTCCACTAACTAGAACATCTCAGTGCTCCATCGCTTTTTTCCACTCTTCACATGTCTGTACCTCTCTCTAACTTTGCTCATGAAACAAAGTACAGGCTTTGAGGGTTCATCCCACATCAGACTTGGATGCAGAACTCTGTTTCCCATAAGAAGTGCCCTCACACTTGGTATTTGGTGATGCTTTGTAAATTTTCTGGAGCACTGTGGATGTCACAGAGGAACGGTCACATGGTGTTCTACATGGAAGTATGTCCTTCTATAACTCCACCCCTCAGCCATGCTCAGGTATCTTACCAAGGGCAGTGCCAGCTCATGACCACACTGGCCCATGAAGCCCCCCCCAGGGTATAGAGCCCAATTTCCTGTCTCCACAAATGTCTTACTCAGAAAACAGCTCTGCTTGACAAGTCCATTTTCTCAGCACCTATACAGTTGTGGAGGAAAGTTTTCTTTCAATTTCACTGGATACACCACACTTGCAAATTTATACTCAAAAATCTTGTGCCACTATTTGTTTCCTTAATCCCTACTTCTCCCTTAATCACTACGCCTTCCTCAAGCATCACTAAATACAACCAAGCTTTCTCTACTGTGAATCTCTGCTAATATTTTCCATGGACATTCTTAATCAGAATAGAGCCCAGAAAATACTTTGTAGTTCTAGCTAGAGTGACTCTTCTTAATGGAATATTTAGATATAGTACTTCACAGGTGGAATAAAGAACCCATGCGTTATCCTGCCTAGGTGGCTTCTTGCCAAGAAATCTGTTAGTAATCCACAAGGCAGGATTTGACATTCCATGGTCTCTCCACCATGAATCACCACTCAGACTTCATCCACTTTTATTGTACTTTAACTGACTTTGAGTTGATTCCAAGCCCTTTGGTGGCCCCATCATTCAATTTTTAAACCTTACCAGTGATCTCACTCCTTAGTATGAAGCACCCCACATTGAATATAACTGTCTTTTAAAAACTGTATTGCCAGGCTCCAAGTCAAAACAAAGCAGACAGAACACTCTCGGCGAGGAAAATCCCAGAGCTCCCAATCAGTGTAGACACTTACCTAAATTCAGATTTATATAATTGTCTCATCAAATATATTCCTCAACTGGCTCAATTAATGTAACAAAATGCAAGGGGTCATTGATCACTTTGCTAAAGGCCATCTGAGAGCAAAATATTCCCAGTAACAGAACACTTTGTTAAAATGCAGCAGTGCAGGAGAACATGGACAGGATCCAAACACAGAACATATTGTTACTCTTCAAAGAATGGCATTAGAATATTAAAGCTAACGGTTTTGTATTCATTGACCAAGAAAATGTGTCCAGAAGGAGTATGCTTTTTGAAATTGGGAATATGCCAGCCAGAAGTACAGGAACTAAAGCACTTTGCTGATTTAAAGAGTCCTAAACCCATAAATGCCTTTCAATTATATTTTAACAGATGTGAAAAATAAATATTAAAGAAAAATAAGTATTTACTCAGTAATGATTCGACTGTACATTGAGCCCTCATTATGTGGCAGGCATATTTGCTAAGGACTTCTCCCAACCTTTTATGTATTAGAGATCCAATAAAAGTTTGTTGATGATTTACTTTGGTCATGAAGCCAAAACCAGAACTTTGGTGTTATAGAACGTGGGATCCAAAACAAGTAAAGAGCGTATGATTCACAAATTAAAGTTACCTGTGATGACACTCGTGAAGATCATTCATTATAAAAGTGGTAAATATCTTCAAATACAAGTTACTGATATGGTTGTCATCTCTTTTTACATGGCTTTGTTTTATGAAAGCTTTTAGTTTAAGTCTAGTTTAAAGTTTTAGTTTTAAGAAAGCTTTTCTAGTATTTAAGATTGCCCTGACACCTTTTGGGATGAGCACTGGGTGTTGTATGGAAACCAATTTGACAATAAATTTCATATACTGAAAAAAAAAAAAAGATTGCCCTGAAATCTTTATATTCTGCCACTTAATTTCGGCCAAATGTTTGAACGGACCCTGGTACCTGTTATTAAATAATTTTTGGCTCAGCATTCCTTTCAAAGCTTCAGTCTTTAAATTGACAGTATTCCTTAAAAATAAATATAATAATAATGATAATAATACATACATACATACGTTGACAGTACTCCTTAAAGAGGATTCACTTATTTGGCTTTCTTCTTAAAGTGATGTCCCAATACTTCTCTATAACTCAATTTCTTCAACAGTATTTCACTTATAATAAACTTTAAGGAAAAAAAATTTTTTTTAATGTTTATTGATTTTTGAGAGAGAGAAAGCACAAGCAGGGGAGGGACAGAGAGAAACGGCAACATAGGATCCAAAGAAGGCTCTGCACTGACAGCAGTGAGCCTGATGTGGGGCCTGACCTCACAAACCACAAGATCATGACCTGAACCAGAGTCAGACACTCAACCGACTGAGCCACCCAGGTGCCCCACTTATAATAAACTTTAAAAGGGAAAATAATAGGGGCGCCTGGGTGACTCAGTCAGTTGAGCGTCCGACTTCGGCTTAGGTCATGATCTCACAGTTCATGAGTTCAAGCCCCACATCCACCTCTGTGCTGACAGCTTGGAGCCTGGAGCCTGCTTTGCATTCTGTGTCTCCCTCTCTCTCTGCTTCTCCCCTGCTCATACTCTGTCTCTCAAAAATAAATAAATATTTTTAAAAAAAATTTTTTAAGGGAAAATAATAAAAGGTTAGGAGACCACGGTTTTGGGTCTAGAGATGCACCTTGTTCTTAATTAGCTATAGAAAGTTAAAATGAATTCTAGTAAGTTCTTCAGCACTTCAGGAAACTTCAGAGAATCCTCCCTGTGAATGCAGCAATTAAGATGATGACTGACAATCACTGTTATTAGGAATTGAATTTATTCCTATAGTTTATCAGCACTTTGACGGATATATATGCTCCAGGGACTATTTCCCTTTGCCTGGCCTTACAGCCCCCAAATAACCCCCAGTTATGTGAAAATGAGCACAAATATGTCTGCATATTATGTTACCATAATATATAAGTTATATCTTCTTAGAATGTTGGAACTGGAGAGACTTTTGAGATAAATATAGATTCCATATTTACCAGCTCTGGAAAATGAGGTTCAGACATAGGTCATACGATGTGCCCAATCTCCTCAGAGTCAGAGATGGATTGTGAAACCAAGCCGCTGCATCCCAACCCTAACTCTTTGCTCTGTACCCACTCCACTTTGCCACTCACTAACATACAGGACTATGCCACCACGATTCTCTCCCAAGGAAGAATGTCTAGATAATAGCAAGACCCGTGACCATGCACAGAATTTTTCTGAATCAAACATAAAATCAAAAGTCAGAATTTTTTCTGAATCAGTACAAGAATTCCAACAAAATCTTCCAGAGAACTGAGGTATCAATTAACTCCCTGTGACTTCCTGGGCAGACTAATAAGCTAATCTCTGATAATGAATCAAAATGTCCCCAAATCCCATGTAACCAGATCTTCACAAATGACATGCTAATTGCACTGTGACCCCTGAAATAGCAGTTTTCAGTTCACTTTATTTTTTATTCCATTTAATTACTTTTTCATTTTAAATTTTATTGTTTGGTTTTTTTCCCTAGGAAGTAGATTGGTGTGAAGGATCCCTATCTGCCTTGTTATGACAACTGTCTTCTCCCTAATCAATACTTTCTAAATGTAGCACTCCAATTTTGGGCAAAAAAACACACGTAATCCTAGGGCTACCAATGATTCCTGCCAATAATATTATGCTTTCCAAATATTTCATCAACATTGTTTACAACAATAGAAGTCTTCAACTCACTATACATGTTGATTTTTGGAATTATCTAGAAAGAAAACTAGCTGTAGCATCAAAAGACCTTAGTCCAATAACTAGCTTTGCTGTTTATATGTATATACGAGTTGTATGACCTTATTTCTGCACTTTTCTGAGCTCAATTTCCGTCCCTCTTCAATGAAATGGGAACAGTAACACCTGTCCTACAGATTTCATAGGGAAAAAATACAAAATAACTTGATGACAATGAAAGTACTTCATTAATTCCAAGGAAGTAAATAATTTGCTGCTATTAGAACCCTATTCAGTATTTAGGGTATTGACTTAAAAGTGACATTTTTCTCCTGCATTATCTTGATCTTTTAGATTGAGTGTGGCTAAGGAGAAAATGGGAAGATATTAAAAAAGTGTTTTCATGTATATGTCTGAGAAGAGGCCAACCTCACCACTTGTGCACCCTGTACTATTCCCTATTCATGAACACAGTTCTTCCAATTGTCTTCTTTTTCTCTCTCCTGGATCACAAAATTTCCCCTCTCTATGGGATTGCTCCTTCAGTAAACAAAGATATAATATCTTCTATTTTTGAAAAAAATCGATTGACTCTGCATCCCACTCTGGCAACTCTTCTATATTACCAGTCCCTTTTCCAGCAAAACTCTCAAAAGATATTTTTATAGTCACTATCCACTTCTTCCACCATCTCTTGAACCCACTCCAAACAGGCTAACCTGATAAGTGAAAATTTTATAAGTATAAATAAATAATAAACTTCTCCAAAAATATCCATTTTCTCTCACTCATGTTTTTCTGTCTTGCTGTTCTCCAATTTTCAAGAGCAGCCTAAGACTAATCCCAACTGTTTTAGGTTTGTCTTTCTTTATTCTGTATCTTTGTTGAGTCCTGATATGTCTATAAAGTCAATTAGTATTTTTCACCAGGTATTATATTAATAATTATCTCTCAGAATTGTTCTAATGATTAAATGTTTAATATTCTTGAATGCTTTATAACTTAAAATGCAATATACAACCAGCAGCTCCATTCCAAGGTATATACCCAAGAAAAATAAAAACATATATCCACATTAAGAACTTGTACACAAATGTTCATAGCAATATTATTCATTACAGGTAAAAAGTGCAAACCAGCCACATGACCAGATAAATAAAATGTAGCATATACATAGGGTGGAATATTATTCAGCAATAAAAATAAATAAAGTACTAATACATGCCCCAACTGTGGATGAACCTTAAAACATTATGCTAAGTGGAAGAAGCCATTCATACCACAAAAGACTAATTCTATTCATATGAGATGTTCAGAATAGGCAAATCTATGGGGACATAAATATATAGTGGCCGCCTAGGGCAACCTAGGGCTGGGAAAGGTGGGAATGACTTGTAATGGATGCGGGGTTTCTTTTCAGAATGATGAAGATGTTCTAAAATTAGGTTGGTGGGGCGCCTGGGTGGCTCGGTTGGTTAAGCGTCCAACTTCGGCTCAGGTCATGATCTCATGGTCCCTGAGTTCAAGCCCCACGTCGGGCTCTGTGCTGACAGCTCAGAGCCTGGAGCCTGTTTCAGATTCTGTGTCTCCCTCTCTCTCTGCCCCTCCCCTGTTCATGCTCTCTCTGTCTCAAAAATAAATAAATGTTAAAAAAAAAATTTTTAATTAGGTTGTGGTAATGGTTGCACAACTCTGTGAGTATACTAAAAACTTGAACTATACATTTTAAGTGTGGGTGAATTTAATTATATGTAATCTATGTCTAAATAAAACAAAATATGAGGTTAACATTAGTCATAAGTCAAGCTGATAACATGCACCCTTGGTGTATTGTGTTGAGAATGACAGTTCACCTCTATGGCCCTCCTCCCCCAAATCCATACCTTCATTCTAAGTGTGAGAAAAATATCAGCCAAGCTCAAATTGAGGGATAGTCTATATAATACCTAACTGGTACTTCTCAAAAGTAAGGAAAGTTCGAGAAACTGTCACTGCTCAAAGGCACCTAAGGAGATGTGATGATTAATAAATACATGGTATCCTGGACAAGATCCTGGAACAGAAAAAGTGAACCAGGAAAACCCAATAAAATTTGAATAAAGTATGAAGTTAACTAATTCCATAGAAAAATTATCAATATTGGTTTGTTAATTGTGACAGATGCACCACACTTTTAGGTGTGTTAATGATAGGTATTAATAACAGGGGACTTTGGTGTAAAGTATATGGAAACTCTGCATTATCTTTGCAACTTTCCCATATATAAATCTAACACTTTTTAAAAACAATATACAAACATTAGCTAATAGTTTTAGAATTTATAGTAAACATCATAGTACATGGGATAGTAGTTAGTAATACAAGGATCCTTAGCGGGCTGAAATAAAGAACCCAAAAGGCCTGGTTTTTCACATGCAGCACATATATGCAGAGTTGAACTAGTATTTCCTGAAGGAACCATAATTTCAACTTTAACAGTCAGAAGATAGAAATTTGTGCAGTTCACATTAGAAAGAAAGAAAGAAAGAAAGAAAGAAAGAAAGAAAGAAAGAAAGAAAGAAAGAAAGAAAATCTCTACTAGAGTCTTTATCTAGAGGCTTTATAATAATTACAAAGGATGTGTTGAAAAGGACTGAATCCAAACTCTTTTATGAACACTGTATGCCACTGTTCCACATAATTACAGTGAAAAGTAAAGTGTAAATAGTGGGGCTTGATTTGTTTTTTTAAATTTTGTTAATGTTTATTTATTTTTGAGGTGGGGGTGGGGAGTGAGGGAGAGAGAGAGCCAGAGAGAGGCAGAGGGAAAGGAAGACACAGAATCTGAAGCAGGCTCCAGGTTCTGAGCTGTCAGCACAGAGCTGTGAGATCATGACCTGAGCAAAAGTCAGATGCTTAACTGACTGAGCCACCCAGGCACCCCTAGAAGGGCTTGATTTAAAATATTCAAGCTGATCCTCATGAGAAAGATAACCCTTCACTATGGTGGCCAAAAACAGAGGCCCTTGCTTAGCTCCTCCTGTTCCCACCCTGCTCTTCCCCTCAACCATCTCTGTATGCAATCCCTCTCTCTCCAAACACTATGTTTTAATCAATTGACTTTTCCACCTTCCTTTTCTTGCCCTCAGTATATTGTGCAAAAATGGCTGCCTACCTTCTCATTGACTAATGGGGCTTCATGGAGCTGACATTTGCAGAACTCACCACTGTGTCTCCTTTGGCAGCTCCATCTCTCCTTCTGGCCTAGCCATGGAAGGCCAGGCACCCCACAGTGTGACAGCACCTCATCAGAGAAAACTGATAGCTTTTGTAATGTAATAAAAATATGGCTTTTTGTAAATCTTCCTAGAGGAAGAGAGAGAGAGAAAGAGCTCCATTTAGTCACGTGATCTGCAATTGGGACTTGCATACTAAATCACTTCGGGCCCCCATGATATGCCCCGCTATCTCATGCCTCCAGGTTACCATACACATCCAGTGTCTTCAGGAACACTCTTCCTGCCTCTCTTTACCTCCAGATTTTGGCTTAGATGTCACTGAGACCAGAAAACCGTCACAAACCACCACTCAACCTCAATTCCAGATCAGGTACTCTCATAGAACCAAAACTTTTCTCTGTCTTAGGATTCATCACAATGTATTTTATCTGCCCATCAGATTATAAGGTACATGAAGCCATTGGCAAGGTCTCTCTGGACCACCGTCAAATCCTCAAGAGCCAGGACATTGACTGGCACCCAGTAGGGATGCAAATGAATCTCCTAAATGAATGGATAAATTCCTTCCCAATCAAAAGTATGTTGTGAAATCCTTTTCCCTGAAGATTGTGTCATACTGTTTCTCAAGGACCTTCACATTCTGGTACAGAGGCTTGTAAAGAAGCAATCTTTCACCTTATCACATATCCCATACATTGCCCTAGCAAAAATGTCAATGCTTAAAAACAATGGCCCAAAGATATTTTCAAATTTGCATATTTGTCACTTTATTTGCGATAAGGAATAGCAACAAAAATAAAACTTCAACAACCACAGTGAAATTAATTGGGTATGAAAGACAAACACCAGGACATTTTTTCCTAGGTGTTTGCTTCTATACTGAACAAGAGCTGTTAAAATCCAAGCTATGGTTACACTAAAAACTTATGAATATTTTAGAAAGTGATTAAATGCAATAAAAAATGCTGGGAATTAACTAAAAATAATTACAAGTGGAGTTAAATGTATTCTCTATTATCCCACTGGAGATGTATTTTCCACTTCATCAATTTTAGAAACATATTTCACTCCACACTTCCTTACATTTTTAAAAATATATTTATTTCAACAAAAACTGAAATGTATTTAGAACTCATTTTATTAATTAACCAATCTCCACTTAAAACAGATTTTTTTAATATTACAAAGTCAAATGTTTGCAAAAATCCCCTAACAATATGTTAGAGAATTACAATCCAGAAAAGGATCATGGCTATATTTTGAAATAATTCTTTCCATGCCTGAATTTATTCAGCATTTACTGGGGGCTGTCTTATGTCACACACTGTACTAAATCCCTGAGGACAAAGAAATTAATAAACTTACCCATGCCCTGAAGAAGATTACCATATATTGGAGAAGTGGACAGATATAGCTCATTGCAATAAAAAGTTTTGGTAGTGATGTCAAAGTTTTCCTGGGGAACTGTGGAAGCATATGGCATAAATATTAACCTTGAAACATGTTGCTTTTCTTAAAAACAATGCTCCCTCAGTGACATTAAGTGAAAACAGGTAGGTAGTTATTAAATGTGGGTTCAATGTTTCACCTGACAATTGTAGAGAAAAACACAAAGGCAGATGAAATTCAACCTTTAAGTTGGAAATTTAACAGCAATAAGTATGTTGGATTTATACTTAGAAGAAGTTAAAGGTTTAAGTGACCAGAATGGGGATAACCCAGTAGAAATCTCATAGTTGGAAATGCAAAAGACTTTCAGAGAGAGAGAGAGAGAGAGAGAGAGAGAGAGAGCGCAAAGTATAAAGGAAGGAGCGTGGGTTTTGGCTTAAGTAGACTTAGGTTGAGTCACAACTTTGTCACTCACTACTCATGTAGTGTCCTTAGACAAATCACACAGATTCTTTAAACCCCAGTTTCCCAATATGCAAAATGGAGCTAACACTAGCTTACACATGGAGTTATTATAAGCATTAAGTAAGATAATGTTTACGTACCTTTATGATGAGCCATCATAAAGAACTTAAAAGTGATGGTACCAATCTCATCGTTCAGGAAGCACAGATTCAAATATCCAATGCTGAGTCCTTGGCAAGGAGTGGGAAGATGTTAATGAGTGTGAAGCAGTGACCTGATGTCAGAAAACCTGGAGTACTAGAGAGAAGACAAAGGCAGGGATGGTGATGACAAAGATGATAATTAATGTAGCTCCCTCTGAAGCCCAGAATACTTAATCACTGGATTAAGTGATTTCCTAGGACCAATTAAAGTATTTACTTATAATCTTAAAAATCTTCTTAGAAAAACATTAGGCTTCAGTTAACCTCTTGACTGAGTAAATCCTTCTTATCTCTGAAAGAAGTCAGAATCTCTGGAATATTTTACTTGGTATTATATGAACCAATGTGAAAATTACACCATCTCATGGAACAACTTCTCTACCCACAGCGAGCAAAATGTGAAGTGTTAACTCTGTGCACTGAGTCTGAAGAGAAGCTCAGGGTACAATGAGTGAAGCAGAAGAGGGGACATGGGACCATTCTTGGAGGGCAGGGAGAGCTTCAAGAAAGTGATAAGATGGCCCTAGAAGGGAGGAAACAGGAACCTGAGAGGAGGTGGATAGCTCATAGGTATCACTGCAAGGAAGTAGTAGGAGTTGTTCAAAAAGAGATTGTAATGGTTTAAGAAAGAAAGAAAGAAAGAAAGAAAGAAAGAAAGAAAGAAAGAAAGAAAGAAAGAAAGAAAGAAAGAAAAGAAAAGAAAGAAAGAAAGAAAGAAAGAAAGAAAGAAAGAAAGAAAGAAAGAAAGAAAGAAAAAGGCTATTTGTAGCCATAGATTATATTTGGAGAGTCAAGGAAAGAGACAGTTGCTATAGATCTGGAAAGAATAACAGCAAGAAAGTATCTACTTCCACAATGTAGGATGCAAGGGGAATTCCTAGCTGAGGCAAAAGAGATATGGCTAAGAGTGAAACAGAGCCCCAGTGTCAGAAGGTTAAAAGTGCTAGGGATAGGGGCACCTGGGTGGCTCAGTCGGTTGGGGGGCCGACTTCGGCTCAGATCATGATCTGTTCTAGCCTCACATCGGGCTCCGTGCTGACAGCTTGGAGCCTGGAGCCTGCTTTGAATTCTGTGTCTCCCTCTCTGGCCCTTCCCCATTCACACTCTGTCTCTCTCTTTCAAAAATGAATAAATGTTAAAAAAAAATTTTTTTAAGTGCTAGAGATAAAAGGAGGTATTCCAACTCAGGAGACCCTGATGGATTCTATTACCAGGTATAGATTCTATTACAAGGTAGGGAGATGGATTTATAGTAGATACTGATGACAGAATAGATGTCTAGATGCGGAATCTTTATTTCTACACTAAAGAACTTTAAAAAGCCCTCTCTGAAAACAGGATTCCCCTCGATGCCAGAACAAGATAGAGGCTGCTGGTATTAACTTCAGTAAAACAGCTGGGAAGTCTGGAGGGATGAGGAGGGAAGAATCAGTTCCTTCCATTTGGCGTAGTTTTCAAGCTCAGAACATCTGGAAGGTCTGGGCCAAGGAAGCTGAAAATTCTCAAACTCTGTAAGAGACTAAAAATAACTGAAAATTATGTATGTATGTACTTATTTATTTATTTAAAGATTTTTCTTATTTTTCAGTAATCTCTACACCCAGCATGGGGCTCAAATCTACAACCTCGAAATCATCAGTCACATGCTTCACCAACTGAGCCAGCCAGGCACCCCTGAAAACTTATTTTTAAATGTGTAAAGTGTTGCTTTAGAAGAAGAGCAATCAATTACCTTCCCCACCCAAAAGATAACCACAGCTACAATTTTAATATGCCCTTCACAGAATTGAAATATTGTGTCCTCTTTACACTGTCACTAATCAAAGGATAGCATTTTCATAGTGGTTTAGAGTTCCAAAGCCCTTAACATGTTCATTATTTTTGAATTTTATTTTCTCAATATCTCTATGACGTAAGTGAAACACTATGATCAGGCATATTTTCAGATAGAGAAATGGAAGTACAGATGAATGATTTCATTAAGGTCTTAAAACCACTTAATATAGACAAAGCCAAATGACCTAACTCTGGGTCCAGGTCAAGCCCCAGCTGCTCACCGAGCATGAAGGTGAGAGAAGAATCTTCTAAACGATGCTCTTTGGTAATCTTGTCCCTGGGCAATCTTGGATATCAAGTCCATCCTACCTATTGTCCTAGCTCCTGTGCATTGCTGTTCTTAGGAGTAGGGTCAGCTCCACGTAAAATTTCAAAGTTTATTTTCTCCATCTTGCATCTCCCTTTACACTGAAGGAAAGTTGTGCATTGAGAAAGGCAAAACTTTGGATCTGGGCTGACTTAGATTCTGATCCCAACTCTAAGACTCTGCCATTTCTGCCAAAGTACTCACCAGCACCTACATGTTAGTTTTCTAACTTGAAAAATGGAAGATGCCATACATATTTTGGAAGGTTTTCAGCTCTTTTTTTAAATGTGGGTTTTTTGTTTGTTTTTGAGAGAGAGAAAGCATGTGCGTGAGCAAGCATGGGAGAGAGAATCTTAAGCAGACTCCATACCCAGTGGGGAGCCCAACACAGGACTCAATCCCATGATTGTGAGTTCATGACCTGAGCCACAATCAAGAGTCAGAGGCTTAACTGACTGCACCACCAAGGCACCCTGTGTTTTCAGCTTTTTAAATGTAGTGACATATGCAAAGCAGTTAGTCTAGTGTCTGGCACATAGTAGACATTCAATAACCATTGGCTTTCTAAAAAGACATTTTCTCCTTTTCAAACTATTACGTTCCTCCTTGGATTTAAGGGAGCAATACTGGCTCCATTTTGCAGACAAGCTATAAGGTTAAAATCATTTCTCAGGGCCATATATAAGGTAAGTAAAGATGGGATTAGGCCCTAGGTTTCCCAACACTTGTCACAGACATTTATGGTGGCCTGTGTCACATTCTCTCAGCTGGACTCTGATTGCAGCCATTGTTATAGTGGATGGTTCCTATTTGCAGAGAGCATCCTGTTTCTGGTGTTCACTGTCCCCTGTCTAGCTTCTCTGCCTCAAGTTTCTTTCTAAAGCCCCCAGGAGTTTCCAAGCAGGAGAATTCTGAATGTATGGACCAGTTAAAGCCCCTAAGGGCACTCCTCAACAAAAGGGAGATGGCAGCCAGTGGACAGATGCCAGGGCCTCTCTTTCCCTGGACAGATAATCCTGAAATGCACAGTGGGAGCCATCACCCCATCTTAGCTTTCCTCTTCCATCACATTCTTTTTTTACCCTTAATCCTGTTTCCTGGGATGATCTCACAAATAAACCACCTGCATTTAAGTCCTTGTCTCAGACTACATCTTGGGAAATAATTGCAGGGGGGTGGGGGGAGGGAGTTGTTTTTATTTTCATTTGTTTGTTCTGTTTTCATTTGTGTTTGCAGTGCATTTCTCTTTATTTCTCCATAGGTCACCAAGATGCTGGCAGTGGTGGTAATTCTGTTTGCCCTTTTATGGATGCCCTACAGGACTCTTGTCGTTGTCAACTCGTTTCTCTCCAGCCCTTTCCAAGAAAATTGGTTCTTGCTCTTTTGCAGAATTTGCATTTATCTCAACAGTGCCATCAACCCAGTGATTTATAATCTCATGTCCCAGAAATTCCGTGCAGCCTTCAGAAAGCTCTGCAACTGCAAGCAGAAGCCAGTGGAGAAACCCGCTAACTACAGTGTGGCCCTAAATTACAGTGTCATCAAGGAGTCAGATCATTTCAGCACTGAGCTTGATGATATCACTGTCACTGACACTTACTTGTCTGCCACAAAAGTGTCTTTTGATGATACCTGCTTGGCTTCTGAAATAACCTTTAATCAAAGCTGATTCATGAATAAGAAGAAAATGGACCACAAAGTAAATGAGAATCTGTGCCATTATCAGCCCAAGAGGAAACAGCCAATACTTGTACGTGAAGACAGAGCAGATAAAGTCTTTGCCAACGTTCTAATAAATCCTGGCCCAAGATACTTTAACACATGAGAATGATTCATATTTTCCTTCTAGTATCACAGAAATGTTTCACAAAAAATGAAGCAGATTTGTGAAAGAGCCAAATGGTAGAAACTGACAGTGAAGCTCTTTCCATTTAATTTGAGAAACTCACTATATTTCCTGGGGCTGTGAAGTTTAGATAAAATCTAGACATCGATTTAACATTATTCATAATAAATGTAATTTCTCAAACTCCCCCAAATTACTTGTCCATTTGGTAATTTGCAACATGTAAGTGTTTAAATGTTTGCATTTAACATTTCATTTTAACAAAGTACAGTGCTATTTCATGCATCTCTGAAACTACAGGGGAAAATAGAAAAAAATTGTTTATTGAGTAAAAATGAGATTTCAGACAAATATGTTCACTATATGAAAAACAAAATGTCATAATGCTTATAAAATTCTGAGATGATTTTTTTTAATTCAAGTACAGCTGGCACACAGTGTTACATTAGTTTCAGGTGTAAAACATAGTGATTTGACAGCTGGATATGTTATGCTGTGCTCACCAGAAACGTAGCTACCATCTGTCCCCATACAACACTATTACAATAGGATCGACTATCTTCCCTATGCTGCACCTTTCATCCCCTGGAAGATTCTTATGTCTTATAAAGTAGATGTCATCATTCAACTTTAATGGAAAATAAACCTCAATATAGCTGGAATTACAAGTTGGGAAGACATGTAGATTTCATTTTTAGATGAATCCGACTCTGAACCAACTCTTTGAACCTCCTAAATGATGGGTGAGACAGGAGAAATCTATTTAATAACTATGAAGATACAAACTAATGTGTGAGTAATATTGAAATGCAGAGACAGGACAAGAGTGAGTATTTAAAATAAGGTTTTACTCTTTCTCTAAAATTTTTAAGGAAGAAAATCCTTTTTGAGCATTCTTTGTGTATAAACTACTGAGCCATGTCAAGCGAATCCTTCTAGTCAATCTAGCTTAAAAAGTTTGAAGCATGCTCAAGAGCTTTGTTGCTGTTATAAGTCAGCCAGAGTCTGACTATTACACTTCCAGATGAAGACTCCCCACAGAGCATTGTAGTCTACGAACTTTTAATTTGTCTGCAACCACCTTTCCTTCCCACCTGCTTGTCATTTGTAGATTTGGAAGATTTTTGTTGTTGTTGTTGTTGTTGTTGTTGTTGTTGTTGTTGTTGTTTTTATGCTAGTGATATTTTGTTTACAGATTTTAAGTCAAAACAATGCAAAAGTCTGTCGGCTTTACTTTCAATAGAGCTAAAACTGATTTCATCTCATTATTGATATCTTTTTCTAGGTATGACTTAGACCTGCTATTCTATTCCTGTGATTATGAGAGAGGTATGAATGTGAATCTGTCCAAGACATAGTGTCAAGATCCTACTTTAATTCCTTCCAGATGACTCACCTACTGGTATTTGGTCAATCAGCATCTCCAAGTGTATCTCCTTGGTGATGGTTCAGTAATATTTCATTTTTGATGACACAGTCAAAAAGTCCTGGGTGCCCCATAGACTGGCATCTTCCTCGCTCCAGCCAATATTCCTATTTCATGGATTTTTTTTGAGACCTAATTGCTAATGACAATGACCTCTCCCCACCTTCTTTATGAAGAATACATCATTTCTCTGTTGGAAACTTCAGTTTTAAAATGCTGCTACATGGAGACTCTGCTATCTAGAGCATCAGAGCAGAATATGCTTTTGAGAAAACTGGCCTCATCTCCTCCAGGAAGACATTCTTATCCTGTCCCTGTATGAGTAAGCAAATGCAAGCAAATATCTATAGGAAATACACTAAAAGTCTATCTGTATGATACCAAGAAATCTATTTTAACTGACTTTTCATCCTGGACTAAATATTAAGCTTAGAATCATATGAGTAGAAGCACCAGAGTGACCCAACCCCAAATCACACAGGCACATGTGCAGAAGCATACAAATTCATACTCACGTGTGCATAAATTGCTTAACAGAAGGCATTGGAATATATTAGCTTTTTTCATTAGGGAAAGGAGCTGATATCATTGAGCATCTACTGAGCATGTCTCAGGCTTGCTGGTAGGTACTTAAATCACATTATCTTCATCACAGTCTCACTATAGCTGTGATTTATTTCTCTGATGCTAAAACCAAGGATCAGGGATTGATACAGCTTCTCTAAATTGTGTAGATACTGAAAATGAAAAATGTGTTTCTTTTTTGTTTCTCTTTTTTCAATCCAGCATGCTAATAGCAGCTTGTGAACTGATGGCCTAAATAACTAAACTATATATATATAGTATATATATATATATATATATATATATATATTTTTTTTTTTTGCTAAGTGGTAATATTAGATGTTGAAAAAAAATTACAATTAGTTTTACATGTTGTACACAGAACACAATATACTCTGCCCACCATTGGAAATTTCATTGATGGGCTCAGTCTTTCCATTTCCACTTTTAATAACCTGTTAAGTTTTAGACCACATGGGACATTCAAAAGAACATAGTTCATAGTGTTTCAACTCTAAAGCAAATGTCATTATGAAATTAAATGTTCCCATGCAATGTCCAATAGATAACTGGGTTTACACAGAAAAGATATGACTTTCTAAAGTATTCTTTATCACACCGTACTAAATCATAAAGTATTTCCATAAATCATAAAAACTTAATACACCATCAAATGAAAAATAAAGAACTTGAAAAAAATTGCTGATGCAGTAGAGCAATATTATTAAAGTCCTCCCTTAATAAAATCCCTTGGGTTATTTTATTACTTCCAATTTCATTAATTGTTGAGTGTCTTTGGTTAGATCTTGCACCTGAGGTAATTAGGTAAAGGTCACAGATTACAAATAAAACAAGCAAACGTAAATTACCTCTTAAGATTTCTTCCATCTGTATTGGGAGTGTATTTCTAGAGCTTAATTCCAACACAGGTATTTTGAAGAGAAATGAGAGAAGTCCAAACCATCATCATCCTTAAACGGGCTAAGTGAACAGAACAATACACCTTGAAAATATTTCAAAACAAGTGGCTGGTTTGAGCTACATAACTGGTAAAGCAAAAGGAAAACTATGGCCATAAGGTTTAGTGTGACTGAATCTTAAACTTGAATTCTATAATTCTCAGCTGAATGTGTTGGAATACTAAGGACAATACGTATTAGTAAAACTGAATCCAAACACTTTTGGTCTGCTCTTAAAGATTGAAGGAGTTACATCACTATAAACTGTTAAATCTATAAATTTGATAGAAGAGAGAAAGGATTAACTTTTTGGAGGAAAATCAGATTTTAAATAGTCTACCAATGATTCTGTAAATTCTATAAATACTATAGTCAACATTATTTTTGCCTCTTAACTACAACTCACAAAGGAATTGGAATCTTCATGCATGGAATAAGGAAATTCAATGTGAAAGAGAAAGCATCCAGAAACAACTAGTCAGCCATAGGTTCAAAGAAAATTTTTTTTCAAATGTTTGGAATCACTCATTTCTCTTGAAGGAAGCAGAGGATGAAAATTTCTTGCAATTTATTTTTTTCTTATCTTTAGTTGTCCACAGTAAATAGCCATCCAAACCAAGATTTGGCTGAGGGAATGTAAGTGTTTAGAATAATACTCACGAAAAAGTCTTACAGAGCTCTATAGTAACAAATACATTTTTCTCTCCTCCCTTCCTCCCCCCTCCTGCCTATCAAGTTTTTGTTTCTCCTAAAAGATGACTTTCCTCTGAACAGGCAATTTCATAGGACTTTATTTCATCGGACTATCATCCAAGACTAAACCTGGACATGAATTAAGTGAAAGTGTAAATATTCTTTCAAATATATTTATATGTAAGAAAATATCTTGTTCTTCTGAACACTTTCATGAGATCATGTTTCAAGTATGGAAAAACTGATGCTTCTGGCATTTCTAGTTATGTCCCCATTTTCACAGTGGGGCTCAGGTGTGGTGTTGAGCTGCTTGATGTGGCTTTTTCCTCACAGAAACAAGCCAAGGTTTGGCATTTCAGAGCTGCAGTGAGAAGCCAATAGTGGCTTCATAAATGAAAACTACTGCAGGAATTCGTTTAAGGGAACAAACGGCTCTTCCTATTCTTAAGGATCTCACAATCCAGTGAGGAAATACAAAACCAATGTGATATCTCAAGATATAACTGTTGGCAATATTTAGAATATGAATTGGAGATGTCAGAAATGTTTTTTTAAGAAGCAGTTGTTAGAATAGTTTATGTATTGTGATTCTATTTTATGAATTATATTTAGAAGTATCAATTAATTTAAATGTTAATTTCATTGATTACACAGGGGGGAAAAGGTCAGATAAGGCCCTGTAATTTTTTGTTTATATGTTTGGTCTATAAGAATAATCTCAAATCACTCAGCAGAAGATCTCATTTACAAAGTTGCACATTGGGGAATAGTTTTGTTTCTGAGATGGTTAGCTATCTGATGTAATATAAATCTTGATGGTTCTAATTCTAATATTCAAATAATCTCTTTTGAAAAGAGTAGCTGTAAATATTTGTCTACAGTGTTGTTAGGCCTATTTACATTCTTCTACACCAAATACATTCATGGAAAATCCAATCTGGAGTGAATGATTTATGTTCTAGAAATCAGGTCCAGAAAAATAAAGGGGCTCAGTGAAATGGTACAGCTGGGACAACACATTGTTATAACTGTCAAATCTGGATCCAGCAAGAAAACAAAAGACAGTTTTGTGACCAATAAAGAGCAAATTCACATAATGGTTGCCTGTATGACCTCATGGAGGAACATCTGGGTCAAGTCTATACCACAGGCTCTCAACTAGAATAATGGAAATGAAAGTACTTTGAAAATTATAATAGAAGGATGTGCTAAGCAGTGGAGCTGGCTAGAGCTGCAACTTATTTGATCCCTGAAGCAACATTCATAAGTGATTATTTTGTTCCTCTCAGAATAATGGACCTAACTTTTGTTCATATGAATTTTCTTTGACTTGCAACAAAGAGAGAGTATGAACTTTCTCAAGAATGTTATGGACTGATACTGATAAAAATGGAGACTTTCCAAAATAGAAAAACAGGGACGCCTGGGTGGCTCAGTCGGTTGGGCCACCGACTTCAGCTCAGGTCATGATCTCGTGGTCTGTGAGTTCCAGCCCCGCATTGGGCTCTGTGCTGACAGCTCAGAGCCTGGAGCCTGTTTCAGATTCTGTGTCTCCCTCTCTCTGACCCTCCCCCGTTCATGCTCTGTCTCTCTCTGTCTCAAAAATAAACGTTAAAAAAAATTTTAAAACAAAATAGAAAAACAGATACAACATAGCAACAGAATAAGAATCCACCTAACTAGAGGTCTGAATTCAGAAGTCAACAAGAACATTCTCTATATTTCTGGAATGACATTAAGTGCTCCAGTGAGCCAAGTGTTCACTCCATAGCCAGGAATAATAAACCATTCCCACTTTGGTGCATTTAAGAATTACCTGGAAACTTATCTTAAAATGTACTTTATTTGGCCCTGCCCCAATAGATTCTCACTTATTAGGTGATTTCAATGCCTGTAGTCCCCGACCACATCTTGAAAACCACTGAGTGCTGGTCCCTCAGGTAGAGCCTTCAAGGCTCTTACTTATTTCACAATTCTTAATAAACAACAACATGGAAAATCTCTTGAGAGTAAGCCTATTTCATCTTTGTATTCCACAAGTTATTTAGACTTGGATGATGTCTCTGTCTGTTAAATGGATGAACAAATCAATGAATCCCAAACTAAGGAATATATTTTAAAATCTGGTGATGCCCAATTTGCCTATAAACCTATCCTCACAATAAGATAACTAGTTCTATTTGGGTTTTTTTGTTTGTTTTTAAACAGTTTTCCTTTCAGTGAAAGCACTGCATTAAGTGTATTAAGTGTACTGGATCGTGGTCAGAACAATCCCTTATATATGCATAATGCTTGAAATTTCAGTAGCACTTTCATGTCCTAATTTAATAATTCTCCTAATTTAATAATGAAAAATTAAGGCAAACACATTGTCTTTGTCCCCAGGAGATTATAATTTAGTGACAACATATGAACAAAGAAATACATAAGAAATACTGAATATGTAATTGGAAGCCAAGTTGTATGATTTCAGACTATAAATGAGTGCCTCAGAGGAAAAGGGTCCTCAGTGGGACTTGGATTAATTAAGCAGGACTTTGAAAAAAAGACAGGACTTCTTTTAAGGATACATTTGATTTAGGTCATTAAAGGAAAAACAGTTCACATGGGAGAAATAAGATGAGTGAAGGCAGGGAGACATAATAGATCTTAGAGAAGACCTCTGGACATTAAGGATAGATATCTGAAGCAAGCCCATTTTCAGGGGCGCCTGGGTGGCTTGGTCGGTTAAGCGTCCGACTTCAGCTCAGGTCATAATCTCACGGTCCGTGAGTTCAAGCCTCGGGTCGGGCTCTGTGCTGACCGCTCGGAGCCTGGAGCCTGTTTCAGATTCTGTGTCTCCCTCTCTCTCTGCCCCTCCCCTGTTCATGCTCTGTCTCTCTCTGTCTCAAAAATAAAAAAAACGTTAAAAAAAAATTGAAGCAAGTCCATTTCCTAAGGGGTTAATCAAGGAAGACAGCTAGTCCTTTATATTTGCCACCACCAATAAAGCCCCAAGTAAGGGGAAAAAATGGATGAAGTCAAGTTATTTTTGGTGAGAAAATATTCACCCATGTACTATGAATATGAATATGAAGGGAAATAAAAGCTTCTAGGTCAGCACTGTTTGTTTTCTAAACTTTGTGAATTTCACTATCTATAGAAAATATACTACACTGTCTCATAAGTGTTATAATTCTAAAAGCGTTCTTATAGTCTTGATATTCCAAGTGAAAAATATATGTGTATACATATGTATTGTTTCTATATCATATTGTCACAATATATAAAAGTATTTATACCTATGTATATTATTCAAGGGTCCATAACAACTCTGGACTTATCAAATTGTGATAAACATAGAGATCAGAGCTAGCTCAGGAACCTAGGCCCTTCACGAACTTAAGCTTCAGGATTAAATATAAAATCAAAAAGCATGTACTGCTTAGCTTCAGATTACTTCTGACAACATCAAAGACCTGCATGTTGCTTATGGTGTGCTTCTGAATGTACTGGCTTCCTTCTATCAGTTTTAGAAAGTTATATGCTGACTCGCTTCGTGGGAATTAACTGCTGTGTCCATGAGGGACAAAGACTCTTCTATCAGAAAGTGCAGTATTATGTGTGCTGCTGTGAGAAACTGTGTGTGTGTTCCAATATGTGTACTGTGAACAATAAAGAATCAAACTGAAAGATCTGGCTCTTTAGCTTTCTTTTTTTCCTAATTATTTAATTTTGGGTGTAACTTAACCCTAAACCACTTGCCTAGAAGACTTCATTTAATCCAGTGGCACTCAACATGAGCACTGAGGGTTTGTTTGTTTGTTTGTTTGTTTGTTTTGAGATGATTATAAGTAATACACAGACATTTCCAATTTTAATAATAAGTTTAATGTGTATTGGAATGAATAAATATAACTACCTCATCAAATTCATGATGTCACTCATATTAATGAACTCACTTAATGTTGTTCTAAGACAAAAACCATAAGGGTTAAATAAGCTGAAGTTTGAGCAACACTGTTGAAGTAATTCTTTCAAATGTCTCTGTCTCTTTTTAAACAATAGCAAAGTAAACTCAAATATTTGTATGTTATTGTAAAGCCGATCGCTCCATTACCTTTTGATTCCAAGTAATCTCCAATATATGTGAAATAGGGCAAAAATACACAGACTATAAAGTTCGGCTCTGTGTGAAAGTGGGTTTAGTTAGTCCCTGGAGCCATCATTCTAGTAAACAGACTCCATTTGATAAAGTTCATTTGGGCATGTAAAAGGAAATGCTTGATGAAGTAAATCTCAAGCTTCATTTGAATGACCTCACTCATCCACACTTGAAGAACACGTGGAAAAGTAAATAAAAAATATACTTGAAGCCCGGTAGCACTCAGTGAACAAAAGAGGATTCTTTGAGTCTCTTTATTCAATAATAAAACACTGTTGCTACCACTAACACTACCTACCTTTCAAAGTATTTGTTCTTATATATGATGCTTAGTACTTGCATCCTATGTAAATTTTTCTTAGTCTCTCCAGATAATTAGTATAGTGGGATTATACCCAGTAGCATATTCCTCTTTCTCAGAACTCCTGAAAACGCTGTAAAAAATCAATGAGGACATGTGTTTGCTCCCTGTGGTCAGCAAAGTGCAGTGACTAGTACAGTGCCTGGCATAAAATGATTGCTCCACAATATCTATTAAGGGATGTATATGACTGTGTTTATTAAAGAACTAAATTTAACGAAAAGAAAGAATTTTATACCACAGATAATACCTATTAAGTTTGTAGGTTGCATATACACACTGAAAAGTCCCAGACCTCCTAAATCTCAAACACCACCCACTTATTCATGTTAATCTTAAAACATTCAGGTTCATGATTCAATACTGTTTCCTCTGACATGAAAATCTACTCAGTATTCAGTGTGTCTACCCCATAAACTCCACAAAACTGCCAAATTTGCTTCTAGATTTGTTATGCGAGGTGAGATAACGTAGATGAATCTGTGCAAATAGATCTGCTTTGTGGGTAGCAGCCACTTGTGGAGCCTTGTGCGCCATCTCCTCTTTAGCTCCTGTTATTTCAGCACAGCTGTGGTGAACAGCTCCTCACACAAGGCTACTCTCCCATGTCCAGCAAACCAAGGTGACTGCTTTTCTTTCTTTTTTTTTTTATTATGAAATTTATTGTCAAATTGGTTTCCATACAACAACCAGTACTCATCCCAACAGGTGCCCTCAATACCCATCACGCACTCACTCCTCCCTCCCACCCCCCATAAACCCTCAGTTCTCAGTTTTTAGGAGTCTCTTATGTTTTGGCTCCCTCCATCTCTAATCATTTTGTTTTCTTCCTCTCCCCCATGGTCGTCTGTTAAGTTTCTCAGGATCCACATAGGAGTGAAAACATATGGAATCTGTCCTTCTCTGTCTGACTTATTTCACTTAGCATAACACTCTCCAGTTCCATCCATGTTGCTACAGAAGGCCATATTTCATTCTTTCTCATTGCCACGTAGTACTCCATTGTGTATATAAACCACAATTTCTTTATCCATTCATCAGTTGATGGACATTTAGGCTGTTTCCATAATTTGGCTATTGTTGAGAGTGCTGCTATAAACATTAGGGTACAAGTGCCCCTATGCATCAGTACTCCTGTATCCCTTGGGTAAATTCCTAGCAGTGCTACTGCTGGGTCATAGGGTAGGTCTATTTTTAATTTTTTGAGGAACCTCCACACTGTTTTCCAGAGAGGCTGATTTTCTTCATCACAGCCTTCTCCAAAGCTGTGTAAACTACTCAGCTTGAGCATAGGTAGCCAAGGATTAGAAAGGAGTTAATGCCTCTTCAGTGAGGGACAAGAAATGATAAGGGAAAAGCGAGGGAAACAGTGAGAGAAAAGAAATGATGGATACATGCTCCACGCTCTCTTTTGGTGGAATATTTCTGAGACATCTTCAAAATGGCTCTTTAGTTCCTCAGCATGGTGGAGCCTCCATTCTCCTTATTAGCAACCAACTCAGAAACATACCCTTCATTAACTTCTCTGCCTTCCTTGTCCCAATTTCCCAACTTTCTCACTTCTGCTTCCTGAATTTACCTCCAAATGATTCCACCCAGATCCTTGTCTGATGCTTTGCTTTAGGTACCATTCAGTACTACGATTTTTTAAATGGATGTCTAATAAGCAGTAGGTCAGTTGCCATCATCAAAAAATGACACCAAGAATAGATCTTATTGTATTTCCAATCAGAGATTGCTTTCTAAAATCTCAAAGAGCTAACATTGCATGTGTATATCAGTTATTACACCTCTAATATATCACAGTTTATGATTCACAAAAAAAAGCTGTTTCTCTGTAACTATTGAACCACATTAGGTCCTATCAATTCATTTTTGTCCCCTCATTCTCCCTTATGCAATTTGTAAGTATGTAACCCAACATAAGATCATTGCATCTGTAAAACAGAGATAGAAACACCTGATTTATTCATGCACTGTGAGGATTAAATTAAATTAAATTATACATAAAAGTAGTTATAAGATACATGACCAAGGATATACATTCAACACTAATAATTACTAATCAGACTCAAAACAAGGAATTCCAGCCATATCAAGTTACAAATATTCACTGAGAAATGTTGTGTATAAAGCACTTTCCTATGTGCTACAATTTTAAAAAAGGAAGAATTGTCCTCAATAATTTATGATCTGGCTGAAAAGACCAAATGCAAACATTTAATTTTTTTTTCAACGTTTATTTATTTTGGGGACAGAGAGAGACAGAGCATGAACGGGGGAGGGGCAGAGAGAGAGGGAGACACAGAATCGGAAACAGGCTCCAGGCTCTGAGCCATCAGCCCAGAGCCCAACGCGGAGCTCGAACTCACGGACCGCGAGATCGTGACCTGGCTGAAGTCGGACGCTTAACCGACTGTGCCACCCAGGCGCCCCAAATGCAAACATTTAAAATTTAGGTAACAGCACAAGATTTAACTAGCAGTTCAAAATGCCAAGAGAAATAAAAGAGAAATGCATGGTGAATTCTCCAATTATTTACAAACAGACAATAGTTGCCAAAAAAAGTTAAGAAGAGATAGAAAGTACTCCAGGTTAAGCCAGCAAGAGGAGGCCTTGGAGAGGTGGTGGGACATGAACTGAACATTCAATGGTAGTAAGATACGAAAGAGCAGAGAAGGTATCAGGTGGAAAAGACAGAAAGGGAGGCGTTCAAAACACACCTCAACAAATGAAGAAGGCATAAGATGGTGTGGAGACAGAAGAGTGTGGTAGAAAAATGGAAAATTCACTTGTTTGCAATAAAACATCAAAAACAAAAATAACAGTCTAAATCAGGTAGTGCTCATTCAAAAGTGGAATTTTGTTGGGCTGTTTTCTTTCAAACAAACACATCCTGAAACTATCAGGCATGAAAATAATAATACATTATGGATTAAATATTTGTATCTGCCTGAAATTCATATGTTGAAATTCTACCCCCCAAAGTGATGGTATTTGAGGGTGGGGCCTTCAGGAGGTAATTAGGTCATGAGGCCACAGCCTTCATGAATGAGATTTGTGCCCTAATAAAGAGACCCCAGAAGCTTCCTTGCTCCTTCTTCATGATTAGGGCATAGCAAGTTACCATCTATACAGAAGACACCAAATCTATCAGTACCTTGATCTTGGAGTTCCCAGACTCAAGAACTATGAAAAATTTCTCTGGTTTATAAGCCGTTCAGTCTATGGTATTCTATCATAGCAGCGCAAATGAGCTAAGACAAATACTATTTTGCTTAACTTGTTTCTGGTTTAGAATAAATAGAAAGTAAGCAGAGTGATAGTACTCACTTTGAACCTGTCTTTAAATCTAAACTATTCCAAAATAATTTGTCTATTACAAAAATTTTTAATGTTGATAATGAAAGTCCAAGAGGAAAGCAGTTTGATCTAGAATGTTTCCCCTATGAGTCCCAAAATCATTTTGACATTTATAGTTTTGTTTAAGAAATTAATCAAATGGAAAAATTAGGCCAATCCTCTTATCAGAATCACTAACAAAGTGTATAACTGTCAAATTATAATTCAAGTGCAACAGGGATTTTTTTGCATACTCTCACTGGAGTCAGTCAGCTTCATATTTTGTTACATAGCAGTGTAAACCAGAAAAGCTCCATCCTAATCCCAAACACACACACACTCCCAGATTATATAATTTACATAAGTATAAAATAATAGGAAGCTGAGAATAACCATAGACATCTTTGTTTCTTCACTTTATCCACACATTTATTCATCATCTAAAATATATTATGTATCTAGTATACAAATTTGGTCATTCTCAGGTATAATAAAATGGACTCTAGTTAACTCCAAGGTGTTTCTAATGACTGCCTTCACCAACTTACTCTCAGAGAAACTCCAGCATTGATCATTAAAATGGTGTTTCAATTTTTATACCACACTAACCTTGAATATCACATGTCTTATTATGGTAGGTGACATGGTTGTGGCAACTTCCAAATTCTGAGAAAGACTAACTCTTGAACTTGGGGGAAAAAATGAAAATGGGTGACAATAATAACTATTAGAATATTCATTTTTTGTTTGTTTAGCTTCTTAATGCTCTCAGCTGTGACTGGACAGAGATATACAGAAATATCCTGAGACACCGCCATAACAGGCAGACGAAGGGAAGAAAAACAGGAACAAAAAAACCCAGGGTCAATGAAAATAACTCTTCTAAATAGCATATTCTGTGTTGGACCTATTGGGGAAAAAGTTCTTTTAGTGTTTAATATTCAGTATTTAATAAAAGTGCCCTTATTTCATTCACGATCATTTTCTCTGGGAAGGATGTAATGAGTTACCAGAAGAACTTGAGAGAGCTGCAAGAATCAGTGCCTTTGCATGGAACATTGAACACATTCATTTTAATGCCAAGATATGAAGGGTGGGGAAACACTGATTTTGGTAGCCAAATGGGTGGACTACAGCTTCTTTCAAATTGGACATTTGCCAAGTTGACCCACATCACGCATTGTTCATCCAGGTTCTACTTCATACTGTCCTTCTGTTTGCTGATAACAGGGTGATGTACATTATTAGTTTGAACCAGTATGAATTGCTGCCCTTTCATTTCTTATGTCAGTTACATACGTTTGGATTTTTATAAAAATGAATATTGTTATGTCTTGTGACTGGCATTATATAGTAAATAGAGTAACACCTAGAAGAGCTAGAGGGATTGAGATGCAGCATCAAAACTGCTGCTTCCACAAAGCAAGCACTGAGAAAGAAGTTGAGGTAAGGGCCATCTATCTATAAAATCGGAAAGGGAATTCAGTCCATTAGGAAAAATGGCATCCACATAATTCCACTGAAGGCAACAAATGGGTAGCAAGCATCTACAATGTGCCAACAGTATGGCTGGTGGCATACAAAATACACTACATGTACTAGATAGGCAGTTACTCAAATATTTAAGTTGCTAAAGGGTGACAGATTCTTTAAATGTTTGAAGGGTTTCTCTTAGTACCTCTTCTTACTGTTCTCATTGTAAGTACACATTCTAGAAGTTTCACCAAAACCCCCTTCCCATTCCCTCCTCCTCCTCCCTTCTCACTCCTCTCTCTGTCAAAGGGTAGCGACTCATCCCGCAAACCATCCAGACTGCCCAAAGGCATTTGTTTGTATCAGTCCTAGGAGGACACCGCAGGATACTGCATTCAGTCTTGAAACGACAGGTTGAAATGACACAAAGCAAATAAAAAAGTCTTTCCTATCAAATTTTAGAAAAGCATATCAAGTGCAAATATATTGAAATGATGGAGATGCAGCAGAAGAGTGATCTTCTCTGCCAATAATTTGACATTAACTCTAAGTCCCCTAATATAAGAGTGCAATGTCTCTGTTTCCAAGTGAATTGAAATCTGGGGTCCCAAATACGTGTTTGTGCTGTCTGAAATAGAAGCATTTTTCAGGGGTACCCGGGTGGGTCAGTCGATTAAACATATGACTCTTTTTTTTTTAATTTTTTTAATGCTTATTTATTTTTGAGACACACACACACAGAATCAGAAGCAGGCTCCAGTTTCTGAGCTGTCAGCATAGAGCCCAACATGGGGCTCAAACCTATAAACCATGAGATCATGGCCTGAGTTGAAGTCCGACACTTAACTGACTGAGCCATCCAGGCACTTCAAGCATTGTCTCTTGATTTCAACTCAGGTCTTAATCTCACAGTTTTGGAATTTGAGCCCCGCATGGGACTCCATGCTGGCAGTGTGGAGCCTGCTCTCTGCCTCTCTTTCTGCCCCTCTCCCACTCACACTGTCCCTCTCTCTCTCAGAATAAATAAACTTTACAAAAAAAAAAGAATAAGAAGCATTTTTCTGAATTTTCCTGCATTTTACCAGTCCATGTACACAAATAAAACCACATTAATACTAAATTTCACTGGCTGGTCAACCGAGCTGCCTGGCCAGAGAGTGTCAACGTCCCATTCAGTTATTATATTCAGATCTGGGGATGTATCACATTGTTCAGATCCTGTGTTATCTTGTTCTTCAACCTCAGCCTCCTCATTAATCCAAACCACCAACAGTTAGCATCTCTCAGCTATCCTGCTGCCAGTTCTCACCATGATAAAATACTTTTACCCATGGAACCATCTCTTTTGACTTCAAAAGATGCAAGGCTCTTGAGTTGCCAAAAAGAGCTGCACGTCTTCTTCTGCTCCATATAAAATGCTTCTTTCCCCTACTTTATATCATTTTTTGTAATAAACTCAGTTCTGTATACCACTGCTTATGTTCTGTGTATAACAATGAGTTCTATAAAAATTGGCTCTGGTTTCCACCTGCAAACATTCTTTTGCTAGAAGATCAAATCCAACCTAGGTGTAAGGCTGAGGAAGAACACCATAAGGTCCTTTGCCTCTTTCCAAACTTTGCTTTCAGACACTTTTCACAAAATTTCTGTCTCTGGTATTTTACTCCTTTAACATAAATCAACTCATGAATTTAAATGATGAAGGTCCCTGCCCCAGCAGAGGGACAGACTGAATCCCAGTTTAAATTCAGTGAAAATTAGAGTTGTATTGAAAACAAATTAAGTAGATGTGCCAGTTCGATTCTTTTGGGGACTTGAGAGAGCAAACATTAAAGGAAAGAAAAGTTCAAGGGAGCCTGAGTTTGCTTCAAATCTGAGTTCAGCCCGACCCAAACAAGAAGTTTTGATACTGACTTTAGACATGATCATTCATGGCCTCAGACTCTCAGCCAGTGGTCACCTCAAGCATTCAGATGGCATGAATGAGGAAGGGCCAAAATGAAATATATTTGGCTCTCATTAGTCTACAAATGAACAGAAAGAAAAAAAGCTGGTTAGTTTAGCCAACTGACATCTGATCAAAATGGAATTTTGAAATCAAACAGAGAAATTTAGCTATTAAGATGCTAAAAGCAAATGTATTCAGTGGTATTTATTCTGATTTCCAGCTGTTCTTTTGAAATCCTATTGACCAGACTGAGGTTACAGCATTCTAACCAACAAACATAGATCCACTGATTTTAGTCAGTGCATTTAGAGAGAGGCCACTGAATCTACTACACTCTACTTTCTCCACAATCTGTAACTGTTTACTGATCGCTTCACAAAATTCAATTTTATGGTGAAAGGCCATAGCATTTCTCTCTCCATGTGTCAGAGACCATCAAATTATTCATTGCCTCCATTTACAGTGGTCTCAGGAGCAAGTGAGGTCTAAATCTTCGGTTGCTGGTAAATACATAATAGAACTTTCGTTAGCAAACAAAGGATGCAAATTAGAAGCTTAATTTTGGCTCGTACATGCAAATCACAAAGCAGCAGCTCAGCCAGGCCCCCTGAACCCAATTAAGACCAGTCAAATAAGCATTCTTTAAACAGAATCCTGGAAGTCCATTTTTCTTCTTGCATATTCCCTCCTCTCCTGGAGAACTTGCCCAGCAATTAGAGGTGCTGAATTCATGCAGAGAGCCTGTTACACAGATGAAACCACACACAGAAAATTGGGAGACACACAGCAGCATCAAGTAGTAGAATTAAGAAAACCGTCTTTACATTTTTCTATGAATATGTATGACTGCATAAATGACTGGGCAATGCGGCCTCTTCACTGGGAAGAGAGCCTGATGCCAGAGAGGCACCTAGGCTCCAGGAGACCCAAGAAGAATTAGGAGAAAAAGAGTCAGAAGCCAATGCATCTCAGTAAAATGTAGGAGCCCAGATACTTGCAGATAGCAAATAAAAATGAGTAAAACTTGCAGCTCAGGTACACTTGCTGATATATTATCCTGGGTCAGAAAGAGGACAGAAAGCACCATGGCAGAATGTCATGGCTGACAGGCCCCCAGGAAAGTGCCAGATCTGTGCTCTAAAAATGGGTTTTCCCGTGTTTTCAGCTACGTGGCCTCAGCACTGCTCTTCATTCTTCCCTACCTGAACACTTCCCCACCCCCTGCCTTTTTTTTTTTTTAAGAGAGAGAGCAAGCAGGGGAGGGGCAGAGAGAATCCCAAGCAGACCCCATGTTGTCAGGGCAAAGCCCATTGAGGGGCTCGATCTCAGGAACCGTGAGATCATGACCTGAGCCAAAATCAAGAGTCGGAAGCTTAACCAGCAGAGCCACCCGGGTGCCCCCAGCCCTTAATGCTTTTAAACTCTCGTGTGGTGTGTTTACCTCTTTGTGCTTCAGCTGAGAGCAGGACTGATACAAGCAGTCAGTTCTAAAAAGAGCTGAGGAAGAAAGCAGAGAAGCATCGACCTCCGCTCATGGGAGCATCCCAGTGCCTAGCTTGGGAAAATGCAGCAAGGCCTTGATCAAGGGTAATGGAAGAAAACTCTCTAAATACCTGATATGTGAGGGAAGCCATTTTAGATTTCTAAGTCAGCATGACTATACAAAAACTTTGTTTAAACCAAAAGCCTCACTTGCGGCCCCCCAAGCATGCATTGTACATCTGTTGTATGAATGAGTAGCCTAAAGGAAAACCATTTGTCCTTAGGACCTCGATCAATGCTCCTACCCTCTGCATTCTTTGATGTAAACACTGGTGATTCCTAATCTTTTGAGCTTTCACAAGATGTAAAAAGCATAGAACAGTAAAAACTGTTCATTCTCCAGAGTACTCTGTTCTTTGTGAAGATTGTGTTTCCTGGGCAGCTGTCCTAACTTGGGCTCAAGGAAAATTCTTTATTTCTTATAGAGATTCTAAAAGATTTGTTCATTTTGCATCAAGAAGGGTCACCTTGAGGAAAGCAATGAGGAGACACAGAAGACTGAGGAAGTGTATTTGGGGGTCAAATGGGGTCCAACATGACAGAGGCAAAGGAACAGTCAAGGAGGAAGAATTAGGACCCATTGCTTGGGAAGTGTTTGTACTGAAAAGGAACAGCTATGTGGTTCTAGCTCATAATCTCTCTGGTAGACATAGCGACATGTTCTAAAGCAATCCCCAAACTCATTTTACAATAAGCCTGGATTTCTCTGAGTTCAGTCTTTCAGTTTGAAAACCCTTTTTAAAATGTTACAGGAACAAAAAAATAAAGTAAAATAAATAATTTTTTAAATGTTATAGGAGCATTTAAACTTATGCTGATGTTCATTGCAAAGAAATTTATAACAGAAATATTATAAATAATCTAAAATTTCAACATTAGGAGATTAAGTAAATTATGGTACTCTTATAGATGGAATTTCATAGGACCATTAAAAAAGATATAGCATTTGTGTAGGGGTGCCTGGGTGGCTTAGTCAGGTTAAGGGTTCGACTCGATTTCAGCTCTCATGGTTCGTAGGTTTGAGCCCCACCTTGGATTCTGAGCTGACAGCTGAGAGTCTGCTTGGGATTCTCTCTCACTCTCTGCCCCACTCCTGCTTGCATGCTCTCTCTCTACCTCTCTAAATAAATAAATAAACATGTTTTAAAAATAGAAATAAAAAGATACATTTGTGTAATGATCTGATTTTCCATGTTTATTTATGTTTATAATTTGAATATGTTATTTTTATGTAAATATTTAAAATCTTTTATCCAGTGAAGGATTACTTGAACAGCCCCCTTGTTTTTTTTCCAGCATAGGAAAGTGAGCATTCTTAGATTAGTGTAAAACAAAACCTTTCATAGCTGGATTGGGTCATGATCTCAGAAGAGTTATGTAGGAATCCAGAGGTCACAGCCCGAGCACAGCCCCCTTAGACAAGAACTCAGGGAGGCCTGATGGAACTTTCTGGAAGTGCACTGATCAGGTTTCATTGGGAAAGACTAGCAAGGGGGCAGCTGAGATAAATTTACCTTGATGAAAAGGGTAGCTCTCTAAGCTTTTGACAGAGTCTTAACACTGGAGCCTAGCACTTTGTATGGAAGATTTGATTCTGACACTGCATTGGCTGATCGGAAATTCCTCTGGAGCCGGGCCTTGGAGCATAGTGCACTGGGAAACAGTGAATTAGCTAAGAGAACAGTCCGTAATCTTGGGAATCCAAGTGTGGAATTTGGATGAAGCAGAGGGAAGATGTGCAGCCCCTCTGCTCTTTCAATTCAAAACTGAGCAGCCCCAGCACCTGCACCAATGGAGCGAGTTTTGCGTGACTCCACATCGCCTGCTCTTAATGACTGCTGGAATCCGGCTGTGTAAAACCACGCAGGACAGCACCCAGCTTCCAGCAAGTACTCAATAAACAACAGGCCCTTCCAATTGGGAGCTGATCACAAATTCACGAGTAGCTCCTTTTCTTAGAAATAGGAGTGGATTTCTACCCACGATTCTGAACAAGGTATGCTTTTTATTGCTCCATGTCACCTTCCTTGGAATATTAGTTCTTTGTGTGCATTGTTCATAATCTATATCTAATTATTATGGGGTGTGATAGCAATTATGCAATCACTAAATGAGTCAGGTTAACTTTGAGTGTAACACAAAATTTTGTGTTCTCCGCCTTCATAATTAGCTGTTTCTATAATACATCAGTTGGTATGGTTTCGACTGCAGTAACAGAAGACATGACTCATTCAGGCATAAACAATAAGGAACTTTCTTATTTCAAATAGCAAGAAATACAATAGTCAACTGCAGAGTGATGTGAGTTCAGTAGCTCAAGCTGTGACCTCAGGCACTCAGATTTTTCTAACTTGCTGCTCTGCCATCTAGAAGGCTTGCTCTGTCCTCGGAGTCCTTCTTGTTTTGGTCATAAGATGGTTGCCAGCAGCAACTATAGCAACATGGTTCCTTGTTCACATCTAGAAAGAGAGAGCGAGAGAGCAGAATGAGTGCCCAATGATGGAATATGTCTTTCACTTTAGTCTGACCAAAAAAGTCAAAAGCCTGCTCCTGCATCAGAAACGTTTGTCAAGGGAATGCCATGTACTGGTTTTTTAAGATTAATTATTATCCACCTTTGTTCTGGGGATTGTGTCAGTTTCCTCTTAATCATATAGACTGTGAGGGGCAGAAATAGACACCTGAGCAAAATGAGGACTTTGGCAGGAAAGAAAGAGGGAAGGGCGATGAATGTCAAGTAGCTAGCCATCCGTCCTTGGCTTAGTAGCTGTGTGGGAAGATTATTTTTCTGAGGAAATGGGTGTAGGAAAAAGGGCAGCTATGAACCAACATTGCCTGGGAGTAGCTTATACAGAAAATTGCAGGCATACATCTATATTTTGAGCAACCTCAGAGAGCAACTTTCTGAAAGTCTAAAAGTATTTCTGTCATCGGTATTCAAGTAGTATGAAAAAGAAAAATGGTTATGGTCTGAGTTCACATTTTACTTAATTGATGCCAGTAGTGTTGTGCCAGAAGTCATATTCTTGCTATTCAAAATATGCCATGATACAAGACTTCATTCCTTTACTCTTCTATCACTGGCGGTGAGCTTCTTACAATAAGGCTTTTAGATCACCTCCAGGAAATCGATTGCTGGTGACTCCACCCTGTCAGCCATTCAGACACAGCTGGATATGCCTGAACCTGAACCCCTTCAGGGTACCCACCCTGTGTTTCTGCCAGGACCCCTAGCATTCTCCGGAATTAAAAATAGAATTAAACTGGTATGATCAAATAGCCTGCATATATCCAAATGCAAGCTGTACTCTGTAGAAATTGAATGAATGATTGTTCAGGCTAAAATCCATTTCACTGTTTGGAAGAATTGATGTGATCTGATTAAAGCCTAGGCTGCTGGACTCCAAAAACTACTTGTTGTTGCTGTTGTTGTTTTTTTAATCAGACTTTGTGATCTAAGGCAATGATTTGAGTTTATAAACCCTTCAGATATCAGCTGCCTGAAAGTGTTAACTTCTGAGAGTTTGATTAGAATCCACATTCTCTAATTCATGAACCCATTCCAATTGGAGACAGTGAATGTATGAATTAAGAAAGTTCATATTAAGTAATAATTTATTAAGTATCTACTTTGTGTCAGGCACTGTGCTAGGTCAAAGATACCCCTATCCTCAATTGTGAATTGACCTATGTATAGCTACAATGAAATGTGCTTTTTTTTTCAATTTTTTCTTTTTTTTTTTTTTAATGTTTATTTATTTTTGAGAGATCAAGAGAGAGCCAGAGAGGGCCAGAAAGAAGGAGACAGAGGATCTGAAGCAGGTTCAATGTGGGGCACAAACTCATGAACTGTGAGATCCAGACCTGAGCTAAATCAAGAGCCAGAGTCAACCACTTAACCAAATGAGCCAATCAGGCATCCCAAAGTGTGCTTTTTAATCTACAGATCTTCAAAGTGCTTTGGAATCACACAGGCTAAGTGGTAAACTCAGGACAGCTCTTACAAAGAAGGCAATGTTTAAGAAAGGTCTTTAAAATAGGTAAAATCTTGGGGTGCCTGGGTGGCTCAGTCAGTTGAGCACCTGACTTCAGCTCAGGTCATGATCTCACAGCAGGTGGGTTCAAGCCCCGCATCAGGTGGGCTCTGTGCTGACAGCTCAGCCCCCCCACCTCCTGCTCACATTCTGTCTCTCTCAAAAATAAATAAACAGGGGCGCTTGGGTGGCGCAGTCGGTTAAGCGTCCGACTTCAGCCAGGTCACGATCTCGCGGTCCGGGAGTTCGAGCCCCGCGTCAGGCTCTGGGCTGATGGCTCAGAGCCTGGAGCCAGTTTCCGATTCTGTGTCTCCCTCTCTCTCTGCCCCTCCCCCGTTCATGCTCTGTCTCTCTCTCTCCCAAAAATAAATTAACGTTGAAAAAAAAATTAAAAAAAATAAATAAATAAACATTAAAAAAATTTTTTTAATAAAAGAGGTAAAATTTCAAGATAGAGAAAAGAGCTGAAAAAATGCATTTTGAGAAAAAGGGAATTTTATGGGCAAGAGCACAAGATATGAATAAGCATGGCAATGTCAAAGAATGTTACTATGCAGAAAACGGGTTAAGATTATTCCAGGAAAGGAATAGGTAAATTGTAAAGGAGTCAGTAAATAACAAGAGATTATAGACTTTATTCTGCCACGTTATAGCCTAGGTCTCTTTCTTCACCTGTAGATTACTGATGTTAATCTACCTTAAATGCTTCACAAGGTGAACCCTGACCATACTGTAGCAGATATAGCCCCTGCCCTAGACCCACTTGTTTCTACCAGCCCCAGCCTCCCTCCATCTCCTCTGAGGGAGATTTGGACACTAGCCTATGTTAATGGGTTACAGTGCCTAGCACTGATACCCAGCAGATATAGGGCTGAACTAGTTTTTGAATAGTTATTTGACTACTAGGAAGATTAAAATATGTAAAGGTAATACTTGATTGAATCCTGGACTATGGTAGAAAATACCTGTGAAGGAAATTTTGAGGTCAACTGAAAAAATTTGAATACAGACTCTGGTCCATATTCAAATATTCATATCTCATAATAGTACTGTATCAAGGTTAATCTTTCTGATTTTGACCAATGCACTATAGTGATTTAAGATAACATCTCCATTGTTATAAATTGTACAATGAATTATTTAGAGGTAAAAGTGTATGATGTTTCCAATTTACTCTCAAATGAGTTGGAAAAAAGTATAAATGTAAATATAAATATAAATGGTATACAGGAGTTCCTTATTGCCATTTTTTACTAAAGTATAGTTGACATACAATGTAACAGTTTCAGGTGTACAACATAGTGATTCAACAATTCTATACATTATGCCATGCTCACCACCATAAGTCTAGTCACCATCTGTCATCATACAACATTATGACAATATTAGTGACTAATCCCCGACTCTGTACTCATTCCTGTGACTTTATAACTAGAAAGTTGTACCTTTTCCTTTCCTTCACCTATTTTTCCCATCCACCTAACCTCCAGCAACCACCAATTTGTTCTCTGTATTTATGATTCTGGTTTCTGGTTTTTGTTTATTTGCTTTGGTTTTTAGATAAATTTCATATAAAATATATTTTTAGATGTATAAATATAAATAAATAACTATAACTATGAATATAGGAGCTCCTCGTTGCAATGTGTATGTAAATTTTGAATCATAGCAATTTAAAATATCACTTTACAGGGGCACTTGGGTGGCTCATTGGTTAAGCAGCCAACTTTGCCTCAGGTCGTGATCCCATGGTTTGTGAGTTCGAGCCCTGCTTCGGGCTCTGTGCTGACAGCTCAGAGCCTGGAGCCTGTTCCGGATCCTGTTTCCCTTTCTCTCTCTGCCCCTCCCCTGCTCACACTCTGTCTCTGTCTCTCTCAGAAATAAATAAACATTAAAAAAAAATTAATATCACTTTATAAAGGAGATTAAGGTACCATACCATCCAGTGAGCTATTAATTCATTCCCCCCCATCATAGATAGCATGCTGCTAGCTGCTCATCCCATCACTACCAGCCCTAACCCTGCCAGCCCTGAAGAAGTGACTACATTCTTTTATTACCTAATTCTTACTATGTGAATTGTTACTCAATTTGACCTTAATATTTTTCAGGCCAGCATTCTTCTTCAGTACATCTCACTCGTTCCCCCCGATTCCTGGTGTTTGGGTAAGTCTTGTAACCAATAAGAAACCAAAAATTAATGTGCTACCAGACAGGAGAAATTACTCTGACTTTGCATTCAGTTGAAGTCCTCTAAATTTCAGTTTCATCTGCAAAATGGAGATATTAATTCCTGCTCTCCAAGTTAGGAATTCACACATTTTAATTTTTACATCAGAATGAAAGATGGGTTTGTCTGGTGTTACAGCCATTGAGTCCTCTCTGACTAGTTCCTGGGCCCTAAACTGTGGTGAGCTCTGAGGTCCCTTGGCTCCTACTATTATGCTCTTTCCTGCAGCACTTTTCATATGTAGCAAAATGAATGCTGAACTTTTTCCACAGCACTCCATGGAATGAGGCAGATAACAGAATATTTCAGAGTGAGCCAGAGTGACAAATGATGTTTCAAAAATCTAACAAAGAATGTTTGACTTTCTCATGCATCTCATGATTTGATTACTTGGTTTCAGAGATCACTAATGAAAAATCCATTTTACAATGATGCATTTGAATTAAGTATGGCTCTCTTTGCTTCTGAAATCTCAAAACTCCCATCCAGGAGTAAATTTTTTAAGATTAAAAGAAATCCTAGAAAAATGGTGTTTTTTCTTTTTAATTTTTTTTAACATTTATTTATTTTTGAGAGACAGAGCGTGAGTAGGGGAGGAGCAGGGGAGAGGGAGACACAAAATTCTCAGCAGGCTCCAGGCTCTGAGTTGTCAGCACAGAGCATGATGCGGGGCGTGAAATCACAAACTGTGAGATCATGACCTGAGTTGAAGTTGGACGCTCAATCAACTGAGCCACCCAGGCACCCCCTGGTTTTTTCTTTTCTAAAATTATTTTTATTTTTAAGTTAGGGAGGGAACACAATTTTATTGAAACATAAATAAAAGAAAGTATAATCATAGAGATTTAAAAAAAAATGAGAAAAAGAAAGTACTATATTTCATTCTCTTAATTCAAACCCTAAAGGTAACCACTATCAACACTTTGCTACGATTTTTAGTCTTTACTGTGCATTCAAAGAGAGAAAGCAAATATGTAGCTTGAGTTTGTTGTCTTAAAAAGTATTGTATTAAATATGTAATTCTGTAACCTGATTTTTTTTACTTAAGTTACTTTTTTATAGTTAAAGTCTATTCTTGTAGATATTCCTCATGCTACTGTGGGAATTAACTTTTAAAAATTTCTTTAGAGAAGATCCATACTTTATTCAAGTTGGAAACACTGATTAACTACATACTATTCCACTGGATGGCTATACCATGATTTAATTTCATTGGTCTCTCAGTGACTTCTGGCTTGTTCCTAGCATTTTACTGTCACAAACAATGTTTCCGTGAGCATCATTATGAAGATGTTTTTGCATATACTTCCCAGAAAACTTATATCTGCTTCAAAGAGAATTACTAAGTCAAAGGGGAAACACATTATAAATATAAACATACTGCTAAATTGGCCTCCAAAAAGGCTATACCTATTCACACTCCAACCAACAATCCACGAAAGTAATCATGACACACTTTCACCCACACTGAATATATCAATCTTTTAAGGTTTTTTCCTAAAACTGACTGACCTCCCCCCAAAAAAATCATTTAAAATTGCAATTTCCTTGTTACTAATAAAGGTGGGCATTCTGTCTCTTTTCTCCCTCCCTCTCTTTCTTCCCCCCACCTTATTATTTTTTTCTGTAAATTGCTTTTTCATGGTCTTTGTCCATTATCTTGGATTGACTGAGTTTTCTCACTGCTCTATAGAAGTTCCTTATATACTTTGAATATTCTTTGTTATATTTATAGCAAAAAATGTTCTAAGTGGTTAGAAAATGTTCTAAGTGGTTATTTTTCTCTTCCTTTTGGTCATATGTGCTTTATGGTATCTTTTATTGTGCAAATTAAATTCTTTAGTAGTAAAATTTGTTAATCTTTTCCTTTCTAATCTCTGTGCTTTCTACCTTCCTTGGGAAAGTCTTACCCATGTCAAAGTGCTAAAAATTTCACTACTGTTTATCACTAGTGCTATTTTTTAAATTTTGAAATGTTTTGAAATACCTAAAATATGGTGAAAGAAATAAGATTTAGTAATCTTTCCAATATAAAGTCAATTGTTTTAACACATCAATTAAAGCATTTCTTATTTTCTCAAGGATTGAAAGTGCCCATTTGTCATATGCACCATCCATACTCTTGGTCACATCTCCTAGGCCAGCTCCTTTGGCATCAGCTTTCAGAGAATCAGACAACTCCTAAAGTTGTTTGGAGAATTCATTTGGGCTGACACCCTAATACACACACACACACACACACACACACACACACACACATATTTTATTCCTGGTTCTAGATTCCTCATATAAATTAATCTATTTATTTCTTTCTTGCCCAGTACCACTGTATTTTAATTACCTTAACTTTATGGTTTAATTTGAAATTTCAGAGTGCAATTACCCTCTTATTTTTCTTTTAGCAAATTTGTTGTGTGTTTCTCTTACAGTTATCAAATTCCATGAAAACTTCTACCATGATTTTAATTTAAAATGAATCAAATTATGAATTTGCGAACTTTTGCTGTAATGAACCTCCCCATGCTAAAATATGGTGTTTTTCCATTTTTTTCAAGTCTCCCTTTTTGTCTCTCACTAAAGTAGTATTCTGCAGATAGGATTTCAACACTTACTTACTATTTGTTTTGGTTTTTTCCTGAGATCTTTATAGATTGTTGGTGTTACTATAAATGGTATTCTTTTCCACTGACTTGACTTAAATTGGTTATTCTGGATATACGGAAAATTGTACCAATTTTGTATGTTGACTTTGAATCTAGACAGCTAACATCTTTTGGGTTTTTTTCTTTATTTTGTTTTGCTTTTCCAATCTTATCATCTTCAAGTAAATACACAGTTATGTCTTCTGTGTTAGTGGTCTAACAGCCTTTGGATGTATATGTGAATGTGCCCATGTGTTGTTCTTACCTCGATTTTGATATCAGCGTTATGCTCAAATCATGTTCTCACTTGTTTTTGCTTATAGTATAAATTTTAATTTCTCTTGATTTCCTTTTCAACCTGAAATTTATTTAGAAAGAATTAAATGTCAAAGTGATTAGATTTTTGCCATTCATTTATTTAGTTTTAATTTGTTTTGCTGATCAAATAACATACTCCTTATCACATCCATTTTTAAAGTAATTTTTATATTTTGTGGACTAATATGTAGAATCTTTTCTTAGTGAGACTGCCTATACATACACACACACACACACACACACACACACACACACACACACATATGGATATGGATATATCCATATACATGGGTATATGTATATGGATATATACATATAGATATAGATATAGATATAGATAAAATGGTTGTATATTCTCAGTTCATGGATACAAAGTTTTCTGTATGTTTATTAGATATAGTTTGATTGTTATATTATTTAAATCTGCTATATTGTTTTTTAGGATTTATTAGTTAATCTCTGAGAAAAGTGTGTTAAATTGTTTTGCAACAGTTGTAGGTGTGTACATTTCTTCTTATATTTCTAATATTTTTGCTTACATACTTCATAGCTGTGCATCTAGATTTATATAGCCCATATCTACTTTTTGATATAAAATCTCTGTCCTCTAACATTTGCAATATCTTTGTCTTGTTTAATACTCTCATTCCATAAAAATGCATTATAATAATTCATAGAGATGTGATTTTTCTCTGTTAATATCACCACATTCTCTTTTATTTTGGTATTATTTTCCTAGTACATTTTTTTGTCATCTTATTATTTCCAGCCTTTCTGCATCCTGATTTTCTTTCCCTTGGACGGGTCTCTTGAAAACAGGAAATAGTTGGATTTTCTTGTGTTTGGTTTTTTTTTGTTTGTTTGTTTTATTTCTTGTTTTGCTCAGGTATACTTTGATAGTATTTCCCAATCCAAAACTTGAGACATGTGCCATACATGTACATGGCATCTGATACGATAGCAGAAGATATGAAAATAAGGACTGTTTTTTAAAATATGAGGCATATAACTATTGTATATATGTCATGGTGCTTGAGGATTTGACTCTGATAACACATGTGATCTCCATCATGTTTAAGTTGATTCTACCAACTAAAGCATCATCCTTAACATATACCTATCCTTTATTAGACATATTCTTTAATATATTTTTTAGGTATATACTTTTGAAGCATACATATTCTTTAGCATGTATTTTTAGGACATGAGCAACATAAAGGAGCTCAACTGTGATTTTTGTTCTCTATAACCTCATTAAATTATTACACAGGTGATATTTTTATGAATGAAGGATTTCTTTTTTTTTTAATTTTTCTTTAACATTTATTTATTTTTTAGAGACAGAGAGAGACAGAGCATGAGCAGGGGAGGGGCAGAGAGAGAGAGGGAGACACAGAATACGAAGTAGGCTCCAGGCTCCGAGGCATCAGCACAGAGCCTGATGCGGGGCTCGAACTCACGAACCGTGAGGTCATGACCTGAGCCGAAGTCGGACACTTAACCGACTGAGCCACCCAGGCACCCCTGTGAATGAAAGATTTCTAACCAAATGCAAAGAAAAGATCAGAGGCCTTGAAACCAGTAAGCCAGGTAAATCACTTTAGGTGAACATTTTCACAGAAAAACTCAAGAGAAAACTCCTTTTTTAAAAATCTTTATTGACTTTTGAGAGAGAGAGAGAGAGAGAGAGAGAGCAAGTGGGGGAGGAACAGAGAGAGAGGGAGACACAGAATTTGAAGCAGGCTCCAGGCTCTGAGCTGTCAGCACAGAGCCTGATGCGGGGCTTGAACTCATGAACCATGAGATCATGACCTGAGCCAAAGTCAGACACCCAACCAACACCCAACCAGGCACCCCAAGAGAAAACTCCTATTAACTAATATCATAATTTCATGAAGCTATTATTAATCATTTAAGGGGTTATTTTCCCTTTTTCTATAAAACTTAGTTTTAAACAAAATCACATATACCCATAGGAATGCCTTTTTATTGGAATTCATTTCATTTCACTTGATTGCAGTTAGTTTTTTGTATATATGTTGACCCTTCATTCCTTCCCATTCTGCAATCCTCTGTACCTTAGGGCATCATCTAGTGACTTAGGCCCAGGGTATTTCCAACTCTTCATGCAGTAGGTCATGAATAAACTACAAAAGCTCTAGTTAAATGATTAGTGAAATGTGTCCAAGGAGAAGAAAATTAGATAAAATCTGCTTCTGCAGAAGAAAAGGAGTAAAAAGTCAGCTTATTAAATAGCTTTTTTCATTTAGAGGGTATTCATCTAAAATTGAAAGGGCTTTAGACTCTTGGCCTGGACCAGATATGTCCTGACCATGGAGAAGACATGGAAGAAGTGTTAGTCCAGGCTGCTGTAGTTTTGAGATACATGCCCATAGTTTACAAGGTGAATGGTACGTAGAAAGACCCAGAAACAGGCAAAACTGGGAAGGAGCCATGTTTGTCTCAGCATTATTTCTTGACTGGACATCTGGAGTTCTTTGATACATTTCTATATACTTATACATTCACATATAATATTTAATGGGCTGGAATGGCCAAAGGAAGGAGAGGAGAAGGGAGAGAGGCAAGGATGGACATGGGAATGGAAGGAAGAATACAATTTAGAAGTATGAGTTTGGATTATTTAGACATTAAGTTGAAATAAAATTTTTTGAAGTGATAAAAGATAACATGGAGGTGTTTAATGATCACAGAAGGGAGCAATGGAAAGCAACATCTTAAAATTATAATATGAACATATTGATTAGGGTATATTACATAATCCCAGAGCCTCAAAACACACATTTAAGGAGGGATGATCTGGGAAGGCAGGGTGGTGAAGTGAAAAGTGCCTAGTTTTAGAATGAGCCAGGCCTGGGTTTAAGCACTGAATCTGCTACTTACTTCCAGTAAGCAAAACTCTGCATCTCCTGGCTTCCCTCTGTAGATAGCAGTGATAAAGATGCAAATGGAGTCTGGTTGTTTTGAGATTTAAGTGAAATATTGTATAAAAAGTTCCTGCATCATAGAAATCAGTCAAAAAGTAAGTGGAATATTAGTGCTTAATTGTTTGTATGCAAAATCAAATGTCAAGCAAATGGTTAATAAACTTTTTTCTTCTGATTATCAAGTACATGAGATCCCTTCTGAAATACCATTTATCAGAAAACCACATGTGACAGTGGCCGCCCACAGAGTCCAAGGAACATGGCGAGATGCATTTCCATCAGAAATCCCTTCCAGAATGTTCATGAGGAGACTGTGTTTGAGTTGGCCTAGAGTTTGTGAAGCTAGAAGAGAAAACATTTAGAACTACTCTGTAATAAGTACATCAAATACTCACATATGCTTTACAACAGATCTATAAGGCAGGTTCTATGTTCCCCATGTTACATATGAGGCAATTTCATTTGATTAAAAGGAAGTAATCCCTAATTCCCATGGCTCATCAGTGGCAGAGACAAAATTCATGTTAGACCTTGCTGCAAAACCCACTACCTTTTCATCACCTTATAATGCCACTGACAGCCTATTTTAGATAGGTGGTGTAAATTTCAATTTAGACAGGTGGTCTTCTAAGCACTGTTCAGAAAAACAAATGCATGTGCATGCTGAGTTTAGAGAACAGAGTTTTGGGTGACATGTCATCAAATGACAATGACATTCAGAATTCCATTCTGATCATTTCTCTCAGGAGAATTTTAAAGATCAGAGCTCAAAAATAGAACAAAAACAGTAAAATTGGCATGATGCGACAGAACATTGGTAACCATGAGAGCTGAATCTAATTCTCTTTATTTTAGTCTTAGAAACTATTTGTGAAACTGCCTGTGACATAGGTTCAAATTCTCTTTTCCAATGAATGTTTTTGCTCCCAATAGTCCATTTCTAGATTCAACAGATGTTCCTTCTAAATGACTCATTACTTGAAACTTAGAGAAAGCCTTCTGGGACATCAGCTCCTTTGCTCTCTCTTGATGAGCTTCAAAAATTCAATGTATATATTTTTTGTGGAGAGTTGTGGGATTTTTTTCCATTTTTCTACATAGGCTGCAAGGTCTGAAGAGTGTGTTGCATTCTGCCATCAGTCATGTGCAGTATATTCACCAGTCATTCCTCAACACTCATCTTCTGTCGCAGTGTTCAAAAATATCCACCTGATGCCCCCACCCCAAAACAAGTCTTAATCTGTGACTTACATCAAAATCGCTAAAATTCATACCATGAAGTACCCAATATTGAAAATTTAGACTATCTCCATTAGAAGCATCTCCACAGACATTCTCTAGTTCTCTTTCCAGAATGAATAATCATTGATATTTTTGTATCAGAAATTTTGTTGGCTAGGAATATTGTAGATATGCAAAGCCTAGACTAGAACAATGGCCATAGGATTAGAGAGAAATGTATATATTTCATAGATACAAATGGGATACAGTCTATAAAGACTGATGCATGATTTGATGTACAAGATGAAGAATAAGGAGAAGTCAAGATTGACTCCCAGGTTTATGGCTGGACTGGAGGATGAGAGAGGATTCAATTTTGAACATTCACTCAACAAATATATATTGAATACAGGCTATAGACCAGCATTCTCTTGGGTGCTGAAGGGAAATTTGTAAACAAAACATAGAGTCCCCATCCTCCTGTGACTTACAATCTATTAACATGCTAAGACATTCAAGTGGAAATGTCAGACAGCTGTCTTTAGCATTCCAGAGAGAAATCTCTGCTGAGAGGTGCCATCTGAAAGATCCCTCCACACATGTCCTGTAACTTTACCTGAGACCAATGTAGATTTAGTAATCACTGATCTAGGCACTGGAAAAGCATCTATAGACAACACAAAGCCTCTGCTATATTAAAGGTTGCATTCTAGAAACAGACAATAAACCAAGGACTTTATGATGTGTCAGGTGAATATAAATGCTACGAAAAAATATAAAGCAGAGTAAGGGGAGAGAGTAGAGAGGTAAGTAGAGATGGTGTTTTAAATGGACAGGGTCAACTTGTCTCTCCCATAAGGAAGGGAAGGGGGGACCATGCCAAGACTCAGGAAATGGCAAATAAAACTGAGGTGTGTGGTGTGTCCCAGAAACAGCCAGGAGGCCAAACCATGTGAAGCTCAGTGAACAGCATGAGACTGAGAAGCAATACTAATGGAGTACAGATCCCATAGAGTTTTCCAGGCCATGATAAGGACGTTAGACTTAGTGAGTTAAGAAACCATTGGAGATTTCTAAGAGGGGTGACCTGCTCTAACTTATATAAGTAAGGATCATTGGCTACTGTGTGAAGAGACTTCACGCAGGGTTAATCCAGATAATTTATACCATAGCTCACTCTAAGTGGTTATGAAATAATTAAATGCTTTCCACTTCTGTCCTTTTCCTGCTCTCCTTTTATACAGTTGCCCCTGCATACAGTTGGCCTGGAAGGGCAGCCTTTGCAGTTTTGGGGACCGTTTGGTGTCAGAATCTAACAGGGGCCAGGAAGGCACGCCTAGAGGAAGCAAGCAGGTTCTAGACCGATGGAGGCTTTTAGGAATTAAAGTCAAGGAGACATTTGCGATTCCTTCTACACTTGTGCAGGCAGTTCTGTAAAGGTAGAGAGTCAAAGCAGACGTCTCTTCCGGAAGTATTCAATTCTGTAGGGGCAAGTTTGGGTCCCTCAGGCACCTGAAGGCAGCAGTGAATAGGGGCTGGATTCATTGCAGAAACAATAATAAGGAACAGCTCCCCGTGTTCAGCTGGGAATGAAGGAAGGCTAAGGCAGCTGCCTTTCAGGGGAACTCAGGTCCAACATAGGTGTGCAAGGGGAACTCCAAACAGCTGAGCTGTGTGGGGAAAAGCCTAAAAGTGGGAAACAACTGCGAAAAAGAAGCCACACTGTGTTTTGCACCAAATTTGCTCATGCCCAGGGAGCTAGGAGCCTTGAAGTTGTTTTGAACATGTTGGTTCTACCAACAAATAGTTTACTTATGCCTACATGGTTGAAGGTATGTTTGTGTGTACTTTTTAAACCAAGTGTCAATATTATTGTTTGTTTACAGATACAGTTCAACTAGAATCAAATACAGCTTTTTAAAAGAAAAAAAATGCTTTTGCATTTTCTCAAACCCTTAAAGCATGTAGACCTTGAGAGTTCTACAAGAATTCCTCTCATTTCTACTAGAGGTTCTCAACCCTGCTACATGTTAGAATCACCTAGGGAAATTTTTATTATTATTTGATGACCCGTCACAAGAAAGAAAGACAAGCCACAGACTGGGAGAAAATATTTGCAAAAGACATATCTGATAAAAGATTATCTTAAATATACAAATAACCCTTACAAATTAACAATATAAAAATAAACAACCTGGGTAAAAAATAGGCAAAAGATTTGAATGGACACCTCACCAAAAAAAATGAAAATGAAAATAAGCATATGAAAAAATGTTCCACACCATACCTCATTAGGGAAACGCAAATGAAAATAATAATGAGATATTATTATGCACTTAATAGAATGGGCAAAATCTAGAACACTGACAACACCAAATATTGGTGAGGTTGTGGAGAAACAGGAACTCTCATTCACTGCTGGTAGAAATGCAAAATGGTACAGCTACTTTGGAAGACAGTTTGGCAGGTTCTTTCAAAACTAAACATACTCTTACCGTATGATCTAGCAATTGTGCTTCTTGGCATTTACCCAAATGAGTAGAAAACTTATATCCACACAAAAACACATGGATATTTATAGCAGTTTTACTCATAATTGCCGAAACTTGGAAGCAATCAAAATGTCCTTCAATAGGTGAATGGATAAACAAACCATGGTACTTCCAGACAATGGACTATTATTTAGTGCTAAAAGGAAAAGAGCTATCAAGCCATGAAAAGACATGAAAAAATCTTAAATACAAATTACTAAATTAAAGAAGCCAACCTGCGAAGACTACACACTGAGCTCAACAATATGACATTTGGGAAAGGCAAAACTATTGAGATAGTAAAAGGATCAGTGATTGCCAGAGATTAATAGGGAGAGAGGTATGAATAGGAGACCACATAGGACCTCTAAGGCAGTGAAAATGTATGATGCTACATTGTCGGGCACATGTCATCATACATCTGTCCAAATCATAGAATGCATACCAAGAGTGAAGTGTGATGTATATTGCGGATTTTTAGTGACAATTATGTGTTGATATAGGTTCATAAGTTGTAACAAATATACTACTCTGGTGTAGGATGTTGATAGTAGTAGAGGCTATAAGTAGAGGCAGGGGGTATGGGAACTCTCTGTACAGTTGACCCTCAAACAACTCATGGGTTAAGGGCACCAAGGCCCTGTGCAGTCAAAACCGTGCATATAACTTTTGACTCCCCCAAACTTAACTACCAATAGCCTACTGTTGACTGGAAGCTTTATAACATTAACAGTTGATTAATACAGATTTTGTGTGTTATATGTATTATGTACTGTATCTTTGCAATAAAGTATGCTAGAGAAAATAAAATGCTATTAAGAAAATCATAAATAAGAGAAAATATATTAACTATACTGTATTTATTTTAAAAATCCATTTACAGTGGGACTGTGCATTTCAAATCTATGGTTATTCAAGGGTCAAATGTACTTTCTGTTCAGTTTTTCTGCGAACCTGAAACTGCTCTAAAAGAGTGTCTATTTAAAAGGGGAAAAAATGATGTCCCAGACCCCATCCCCAAAATTCAAATTCAACCAGCCCATGGTAGAGCCAAAGCTTCAGTGCGATTTTATCTAAGCTCACCAAGTGCTTTTGAAGTGCTTCCAGGTTAAGAACCACCCTGCCAAATAAACACGACAACCAGGTGTCAGGCAGATAAATGATTTCTGGCTTTTGGCTTTCCTGCTGAATTCTAATTAAATTAGTATTTACACAGTTGTTTGTAATTCTCTACCAAAAGGCATTCATAACTTTTTCTCACAGTGGTACTAGCAAAATGCCAAATGATCTCTCAAATGGAGGAAATAGGAAATTAAAAATTTTAAACAAAGGCTGTAACTTTATGGTTTGTTTATGCCTTTCAACAACATCTATATATCTCTTTGTGTTCATCCCCCTCTAAGGCTTAAAACTTATCTTTCTGCATCACAGCAGTATTTGAGGCTCTAAATAAAGTGAATTGTGGTTTCCACTCTGTCATTTTACTATTAAAAATGAAGGCCATCAGAATAAGCAAATAATGATCAAGGAGAAAATATAAGTACATCAATTGACGATAGAAAGATTTTGTTGGCTGGGGTAGTGACTAAGAGGAAAGGAGTGACAGATGGCACTTTCATGTTTTTATTTTTTTATTTTTTAATATTTATTTCTGAGAGAGAGAGACAGACAGACAGAGCATGAGCAGGGGAGGGGCAGAGAGAGAGAGGGAGACATAGAATCCTAAGCAGGTTCCAGGCCCTGAGCTGTCAGCACAGAGCCCGACATGGAACTCGAACCCACGAACTGCGAGTTCATGACGTGAGCCGAAGTCAGACACTTAACCGGACTGAGACACCCAGGTGTCCCCAGATGGCACTTTTTGATGTGCACAGAGCATGAGGACTGAGGACAGTTTTCTCTTCCAATTAGCCATGTCTTCCTTAAAAGAGGAGTGTCTGAGAAACCTGGTCAGATGATGCTTTGGAAAACTCCAATAATTTGAAGGCTAGGCAGCATAAGTAAATTATTCACCACTTGCCTCTGTGTTGTGCTGTGGCTTGCCTCGAGCCACTCTACCTCGTCCTCCTCTGACTAAATGCCTGCTGTACTTATATCTCTAAAGAATAGCTAAATATGGGGGCACGTGGGTGACTCAGTCAGTTAAGCATCCAACTCTTCATTTCAGCTCAAGTCATGATCTCTGTGCTGAGCATGAAGCCTACTTGGGATTCTCTCTCTTGCTCTCTCTCTGCTTCTCCCCAGCTCATGCATTCTCTCTCTCTCAAAATAAATAAGAAAGCATTAAAAAAATAGCTAAATATGGACTTTGAAACAAGTATCTTGCTATTGCTGTGATAGGAGCCATTCAGGTCATCAAAGGATCCCATCACTAATCAAGCCAAAAACAACCTGTCAAAATTGTAACATTGATAATACCTCACATTTAATGAATACTTATTACGTGTCAGGCTTTCTGTTAAGCATCTAATATGAATTATCTCATTTAATTTTTTTTTAAACGTTTATTTATTTTCGAGACAGAGAGAGACAGAGCATGAATGGGGGAGGGTCAGAGAGAGGGTGACACAGAATCTGAAACAGGCTCCAGGCTCCGAGCTGTCAGCACAGAGCCCGACGCGGGGCTCGAACTCACGGACCGCAAGATCATGACCTGAGCCGAAGTCAGCCGCTTAACCGACTGAGCCACCCAGGCGCCCCAATCTCATTTAATTCTTACAACAATTATATGATGTGGGTGTTATTATAAACCCCGTTTTACAGATTAAAGACAGTAAGTTAGCTACGGTCTGACTTAGGGCCAGTCATTGTGCAGTCGAATTAGCAGACATCCCAGTGTGTGCAGGCTTGTTCTAGATATGATTCAAAGTTGGAGAATATATGTTAATTCTCCTACAATAGAAATTCATACCAAAAAAAAAAAAAAAAAAACAAGATTCCCTCATCAAGGTCATATAGACCACAGAGGCAAAAAATTCCCTGGACTGCTAACAATCCACCAGAAAACCAAGGCCCTGGATCTTAACTTTGTTACATATGAGTCTCATCTATGGAACTTAGAAAATGAAAAGGAATCTCTGGTCCCAGCCTCAGAGACTCTGATGTGGTGATATAGGTTGGAACTTAGGCACTGGGATGTTTAAATACTCCTCAGGCAGGATCAGCTACATAATTTGTAGGGCTCATTTCAAAATAAAAAATATAGGACAGTTGTTTAAAAATTAAGAAGGTTAAGGATGGCAACAGTGGAACATGAAACCAAGTATGAAACCCTTCTTTAATGAGGCCCCATTCAACTACACAGGTCACACACCCATGAGACTGGCCCTGCATCACATGATGCTAATAGGCTAAAAACTTCAAGAGCCATTGGACCAAGGGGTTCCCCATTTAGGCCTCAGTCCTGTAGCTTGGGTGGTCCCACCACCATCATCATCATCACTCCTCAACATCTTCACACATATTAAGCTGTTTGCACGCATCGCATAATCCTTGCGATAAATAACATTTTGAAAATTGCAATTACATCCCCATTTTTCAGATAAGCAAATTAAGGCTTTGCTAAATTAAGTGCTGTTCCTGGGGTCTTTGAGGAGTAGGCAGTGGCCCTGCCTAGACTGAGACCTGGCCACCCAGGTTCTGGAACCTACACTCTTAATCATCACCCTAACCACAGCTCCATGAGTATGTAGTCATATGTTTTAGAATTCTCTGTGTAACCCCAGTGCTGGGCAGAAAAGGGAAGATGCTATGCTCAGACACAGCCCCATTTTCAAAAATTCATATGATTTAATTTACTCTTTTGATACATGTTATTGTACCTTTGTTTATTGTTTTTGCTTTGCTTATCTTTTTATTTTGCTGTTATATTGCATATACACTGGCTAGAATATACATAGACATGAATATACACAGATAGGAGTACAATTTGTATACAACTTCACTTATGAAGCTCAGAAAGGGACTCAGAAGCCCCCAAACCTATGTCTTCTCCAGCTTCTCCACTTCACAACCTCTCTGGGGTGGATGGCGTGTGCAGAGCATGTGGAACCACTCTAAGGAAAATGATGGCTCCTTAACCTTCACTAAAGAATGTGAAATAGCCTTGTTCACTGACTCCGCACAATTCTGCCCATGCACCCCACTCTAAAGATGAAGAGAGGATGCTGGAAATAAGCAGATGTTTATCCCAGGGATCATTTCGTTCGGTCCTCAGGGACACGCTCGAGTGTGGCTCTATTTCATCAGTTTATAGTGTACCCTTAAACATATTTGTTGACAAGAAGCCCAGTTCATGCAGCTCTCTCAAATAAACAGATAATATAGTTTCCTCCCCACTCCCTTTCCCAGGCTGTGTGTGTCACAGCTATTTCTTCTTATAGCCTTTAGCTCCCAGTTTTACAATCACCTGTAACATGAAGGCATTACCTCAGACCATGAACTACAGAAGTACACAGAATGAGTTCTGTTCAGTTTTGTGGCTTCAGCTTTTGACATAGTCACATACTTGGACTCTAGTGTTTATTAAGTGAAAGAATGCACGCCGGAATGAATGAACAGCTTTCAAAAAGAGTGAGTTATGAAATTCAAACTTTCTACGGCAATAGGAAAATCTTTCAAAGACTTTATTCTCCACCACCTCCCTGCTTTTAGTGACTTATTTCTGCAGCCACTTTCTATTCGTTTTTGACAGCATTTCACTTATTTTCATTTGTGTTCCTGTGTGGGTGCTAAATCACTCCATACTTTTCCAGTCATCATTTGTATTTTATGGAAATTATTCAAAGGGTTTGCTTGTACAGCTTCAGAGAGTTGTCTTGGGAACTACTATTTATCTTAGCTTTTGGAAGGATTTTGATTCCTAGCAAAAGGCTGAAACATGGAAAGTACAAATTCGTTATTATCCAAGCTCTTGACAGTGACTGGGGACTAGAATTATTAAGTTAGTTTTAGCTCACCTTTCCACTTTTCATTTCCTCCTATTTATATTCTCTCATATCTTCTGGTTCTTACACTTTCCAATATAATTTCAAAAACACTGACTATCACAGACAGAAATTTGAATATATATTCATAATCAATCCCATAGCATTTTTATTTTATATGGATCATCTGTATATTTATGCAATACTACCTTTTTGCAAAGAGATTTGCAAATAAGGATAATCTCTAGTACAAGTCTTCTGCTTTTATTAGCATTTTTCAATTTGTGAGTATTGCCTAACGTAGAGTCACATACTGCAAACTTAGTCTTTCCGCCCAGCCGTCATGGATACCTACAACACTGGGTTAATAATAAGGCTTTTATCCCCAAAGTAGCATCAGCTTCCATGTCTGTGTCCATCTAGTTCTGTGATTTCAACATTCTCTTCTTATTTTCTGGCCCTTGAAGGTTTTCTATACTTTCTTGTGAGTCACACACATAATTTTGAAAGTGTTTTGCTGTGGCAGGGAGCTAATAGTCTGTCAGTCCACAATACTGCTGGAAGTAAATGGTCTCATTCTGTGTTTTTAATTATGAACAGGATCCTAGTTTTAACTCCCTCTTCCTGCCCACATCTTCCCTTTGTTTATTTAGACAACTCTTCTTCACTCTTCAAAACCCAATTTACAAATAACCTCACACTGAAACCTTTCTATATAGAGAATTAATAACTTCTTCCTGTCTGCCATTTCTATAATTACACAACATTCCCTTTTTGTACTTATCATACTGAAATCTTCTTATATGTCTGTTTATGCCTGCTTTTCTCACTAAGTTCCTTGAGAGCAGAGGCCAAATCATACTTGTCTTTTCCCCACCAGATTCCTAGTATAGTATCTAGCAGACAAGAAAGTAAGAAAAATATTACAGAAAGAATTTAAGTCCTGTTGCTTTTCTTTAGCGTTTATTCATTTTGAGAGAGAGAGAGAGAGAGAGAGAGAGAGAGAGGGCACAAATGGGAGAGGAGCAGGGAGAGAAAGGAGAGAGAGAGAGAGAGAGAGAGAGAGAGAGAGAGAATCCCAAGAAGGTGATTGACATAGCCCCATGTGTTAAAGAGAAAGCAAGAAAAAGCAAGAGATTATAAGGCAGGCAGGTGGGAAAGAGGGGAAGGAGAGAGGTAAGAAGGAGGGAGGGAAGAAGGAAGGAATTCCTTACCCCTAAAAATAATTTGGAAGAGAGGACAGTTTCAATCCTATGCTTTTGCATATCTATCCTCAGCCCCATCCCCACCCCCAGGCCTCACTGAAGCGTGCTCTAAGGTTTGGACCAAGCCTTAGATCCTCTGTCAGGTCATAAGAGAGCTCAGGGGCCCCTGGATGGATGGTTCAGTTGGTTAAGCGTCTGACTTTGGCTTAAGTCATGCTCTCACAGTTTGTGGGTTCAAGCCCCGTGTAAGGCTCTGTGCTGACAGCTCAGAGCCTGGAGCCTGTTTTAAATTCTGTGTCTCCCTCTCTTTGCCCCTCCCCTCCCCTTTTCTCTCTCTCTCTCTCTCTCTCTCTCTCTCCCAAAAAACAAATAAACATTAAAAAATTAATAATAAGAGAGCTCCAGTGAGTCAGTGACCTACATCCTAAAACATATACCAAATTATCCAGAAACACAACCTTCTATAGCACTATAGCACTGTGGCACTTAAGTAACTCTTAGGAAAGGTTTAAAGTCAATCTGTGGAGCATTTTTTAGTGTTTGGCATGTTTACTGGGTGTGTGTGCCATGCCGTGCACACACACACACACACACACACACACACACACAAACACAAACGATCAGGCCTAAGCTTCTAGACTATGTGGATCTATCATTTTTGACTTAGTAAGTTCCTTTAGCAAGTATTTCCTAAAGATTGTCTATGTCTCAGGCAATGTACTAGTTGCTGGGAAAATAGCAGGGGCTATGGCTGATATAGGCCTTCTGCAGAAAAGAGCTCGCATAGAAGGTTTGACAGTGCTATCTCCAGAACACCCTGCTTGTAAGATACACCCTTGTCTGGCATGTGAGTACTTGGCTCTCAGAGTGTTCCTAGTCAACAGTTAACCGACCAGGACTAGACTGTGGCTAGAAAGCTTATGCCATACATGTGCTTTCCTTCTGGGCCTCCGGAATTTTGTTATGCACTATGCAGAATGCTTATGTGACTATCCCCCGTTAAGAGTTGTGGGCACTATGTCTCTAATGCACTTCACTAGGCAGAAACATTGCACACAGTTTACTTCATTTTCATTGCTAGGGAAAGAGAAATGAGTTACATGTGTTACCTGATGGGATAGAAAAAACATGGGAAGTCTGAACATGGAGTCCTCCAGACTCTGCCAGTGTCTTTTCCCTTCACATCTCGCTGTGTATTATTAAGTACACAAGTCATAATAAATCTTAGTCATGAATGTATGAAGACAGGTAGCTAAAAAGCCCCTTATATTACAGCATGTGATTTCTGTGACAGGAGAAATTCAGGGCATCATGGAGCACATGGAAGGAACCCTTCACCTATCCTTATAGGGTCAGGAAAATCTTCTGGGAGATATGGAAGCTCCCACTGAATCCTAAAAGATTAGGTTGTAGACAGATGGATGCAACTGATCTTAAGATTCTGATACATCCTCAAATATCATATAATAGCCTTTAACATACCTCTCTAAACCATAAATGTCAGGATACGAAAGCTTTAAAGATAACAGAGGCATGCTCTCTCACAATAACAGGGTCTTCCTGGTCCGAAAAATGCTGCATGGCAGCAGAAAGTCAACAAATTATTGTCTGCCACTGGTTTAAGAACCTAGGTTTAGCTTATCCATACTCAGTGATCTTAAATTCCTAATTGCTGACTTTCACATCTTTGCTCTCTGACCCCCACTTTGGCTTAGTTTCATCTTCATAGGTAAGTATCAGTTCCTCATCTTTTGGTCTTAGAATAGCCTTATTTTAGTTTTGCCACTGACCTCATGGGGCTTGAAACTTGTAAGAACCCTACCCTACTGTCTAGTTGAGATTGCATAATCATTTAAATGACTCACACCATATACATCAAGTCACATGCATATTTTAGAACACACCCAACAATATTGCCCTACTTTCATTTTCTATCCTGGGCAAATGGCATTTCCTCAGACAGTGGTTCTCAAACTTTCATGTATGAAAATTACCTGAGAGGCCAAAACACAGATTTCTGGGCCCTACTTCCAAAATTGCTGATTCAGTAGGTTCAGGATGGGGCCCATGAGCTACATTTCTGACAAGTTCTTGGGTGACGCAGAGGCTGTTGTTCTGGGGACAAACTTTGAGAGTCACTGGTGTCAGAATGAAAGGGGAGCCTACAATTTCTCAAACCACTATATGCAGACCTCTGGGGATCTCAAGTGTCCAGTAGCTCTCTACAAAATTTTTAAATTTTGTGTATCTATTTGATAAGTATCTGAAGAAAACTAAACATATGAATGACTGCCTCATTGTTGACTATTGCCATATAATTTTAGCTCCCATATTTGCATTTATGATTATAATTACATTGACACTGAGAATACTACCTCCGTTGCCAGTAATAAGACTGGCGAATGGCTTAAGAACAGAGATGGACTAGACACATAAATGGTGTATTCTTAGTAAAGACCAACTGAGATTATAAATGCTGTTTGGACAGACTTACCAATAATTTGAATAGAGAAAAGGAAAAGGACTATCACAATTGGACAATTCCATGGCACAAGAAAGCATAAGCGTGTCAAATTCAAAAGAACGCATGTAATAGCAATCAGAACCATATTCTGTTCATGAATGGTGCTTTAGTTCCAGAAAAATGTCAGCTGTCACATAAACTTGATATTATTATTATGAATTGTATTAGAGTGAGGTATTGTTTGAATCCAGATAAATGAATGAATATATCTCTTTTCATTGAGATGCTTTGGCATCATTTAGAAAGAGCAGAGCCCATAATCTTTTGAGTCTTACCAATCATATCATAATCTTATCTGTCAACTTCACGGATAAACTGGAGGTCACCCTTGTGAAGCAAAGGTAGATCTAAAGCACCAATGACAGAAACAAGAACCTGACTATTTCAATCTGAAGTTCAAATGCAAGGGAAATCAAATTTTTAAAATCCTCTCAATGAGGTGACAAAAACTAAGGAAAGGGAATGGATTTTAAAGAAAGACATAAAGGAAATGTAAACTGCAAGTAGATATGGGTGGAAAACAGGAGAAGACTGGGAAAATGACCCCCAAAAAGGACAATTAAATAAAGAAAGTCAATGGAAATATATCTGGGAATAAAATATATCTGGAAAGGTCAAAGACATATTATGTCTTATATTCAATGAGAATATGAAATCGAATTATTATGACAAGGTTTAGACAAGAAACCCATGAATCTTTTTCTTCCTGCTGTGCTAGAATCATTCATCAAAGTTATCTATATATAAACTTTATTCAAATGAGCTGAAAAACCAGCAATATCATACTGAGTAAACAAATGACCTTATTTTAAAGGAGTAGATATATTTGAACAATTTAACAATTCACAAATGTTTTTGAGTCCTTACATGCCCCAAAAGGGTGCTGGGCACCGGACATACAATGGTGAATAAAATATATGCAATCCCCATCTTAAGGGGGTTTACAGTATTGAAGGGGCTACAGGAAACAAATAACCAAGAAGTTCTAGGACACCAGAAATCATTTGGAGGGGAGATACATGAAACTATGAAAATATTAACAGAGACATGTGACCAGATTTAGAGGGTCAGAAATGCTTATATTAGGAAGCTGGACATGGAAGGATTTAAAACAGGTCTGAACTCTATTTTCTTCCTCTGGGGGATGCCTAGAAAAAGATGCCACAGTTAAATCCCTTTGTAAACATGAGACCTAATGGTATATTTTTGGGCAGAAGGCAAGTCTTTTTTATGAAATTGTCTAACTATAGTGTACCTAGTGTGTTTATTATAACTAAACTTGGAATTTACAGCTCACTAGAAAATGTCGTGTATGCTATGTGATTAAGGGGGTGTATACAGGAGATATTCTGCAACTGAAATAGCTCCTTCGTACATATTATTCAAGCATTGTTTAGAACCTCACATTTTCTAATATGCATCCTAATATGGGACAACCAGATTTTGGTAACTTTGCTGATGGGTCAGGCATTTTCATGTTCCACTTTAGTGTTGCAATTGCCCACGGGCTCTGAATTTGACAATTCAACCTTCAGTGTCATCTCAGAAATTATAAGATGTGACTTAAGGAATTAAGTAGGAGTAATCATATAAAATCATGGTGAGAGGGGCACCTGGTGGCTCAGTCGGTTGAGCGTCCAACTCTTTATTTCAGCTCAGGTCATGATCCTAGGGCTGTAGGATCAAGTCCTACATTGGATGGAGCATGCTTGGGATTCTCTCTCTCCTTCCCTGTTCCCCTCTCCCTTGCTCATCTCTGTCTTTTCCTCTCTCTCTCTCTGTCTCCCTCTCTGTCTCTGTCCCTGTCTCTCTCTCTCTGTCTCTCTCTCTCTCTCCTAAATAAATAAATAAATAATAAATGTATGTATGTATGTATGTATGTCCATGGTAAGGGGCATAAAGGGAGATGGGCAAGGAGTGACATAAAAGTGGATTTATAGCAGAATAAATGGTTTATGAAAGAGCACACTTTATGAAAGAGAGGCTTGTGAAAGTGAAACAAGGCTTGTCAAGAGCAGAGTCAAAGATGCAGTGAGCAGAAGGCAGATCATAGAAGGCCCTGTGGCTCGTGTAAAGAGCTTGCAACTTATTCCCAGAGGAACAGAACACAACTGAAATGGTTTAAGAATATAAATGATCTGGTTTGAATTTTAGAAGGTGTGCTATATAGTGTAGAAAAAGGCACTAGAGAAAGGCAAGAAGACAAGATAGGAAGCTATTAAAATACTAATAATGCATCTACACTAAACAGTCTAACTAAAAGATGGAGATTGTCACTTGAAAGAATTTACCAGAAAGATACGCATACTGTATGTGCCAAATCAAAATGACAAGTGTAATTTCAGAAGTATTATTTACAATAGCCCCAAACTGGAAACAACCTAAATGTCCATCCACAATGAAATGGATAAATATCTTATGGAATATTCATGAAATGGAATGTATGGCTATATGAACAATAGCTCATACAAAATGAACTATTGGGACCTCATCAAAATAAAAAGTTTCTGCACAATGAAGGAAACAATCAGCAAAACTAAAAGGCAACCAACAGACTAGGAGAAGATATTTGCAAATGATATATCAGATAAAGGGTTAGTATCCAAAGTCTATAAAGAACTTATCAAACTCAACACCCAAAAAAAACAAATAATCCAGTGAAGAAATGGGCAAAAGACATGAAGAGACATTTCTCCAAAGAAGACATCCAGATGGCCAACCGGCACATGAAAAAATGCTCAACATCACTCATCATCAGGGAAATACAACTCAAAACCACAATGAGATACCACCTCACACCTATCAGAATGGCAAACATTAACAACTCAGGCAACAACAGATGTTGGTGAGGATGCAGAGAAAGAGGATCTCTTTTGCACTGCTGGTGGGAATGTAAACTGGTGCAGCCACTCTGGAAAACAGTATGGAGGTTCCTCAAAAAAATAAAAATAGAACTACCCTACGACCCAGCAATTGCACTACTAGGTATTTACCCATATGCTGTTTCAAAGGGACACATGCACCCCAATGTTTATAGCAGCACTATTAACAATAGCCGAAGTATGGAAAGAGCCCAAATGTCCATCGATGGATGAATGGACAAAGAAGATGTGGTATATATATACATTGGAGTATTACTTGGCAATTAAGAAGAATGAAAGCTTGCCATTTGCAACTACGTGGATGGAACTAGAGGGTATTATGCTAAGCGAAATTAGTCAGAGAAAGACAAATATCATATGACTTCACTATAAGTCATATGAACTATAATATACAAAACAGATGAACATAAGGGAAGGGAAGCAAAAATCATATAAAAACAGGGAGGGGGACAAAACATAACAGACTTAAATATGGGGAACAAACAGAGGGTTACCGGAAGGGTTGTGGGAGGGGGGGTACGGGCTAAATGGGTAAGGAGCATTAAGGAATCTACTCCTGAAATCATTGTTGCACTACATGCTAATTTGGAAGTAAATTAAAAAAAAATAAATTAACAACAACAGAAAAAAGACTACAGTGAGATACCACCGTCAAAATAGCTAAAATTAACACAAGAAACAAGTGTTGGCAAGGATGCAGAGAAAGGGGAAACCTCTTGCACTGTTGGTGGAAATGCAAACTGGTGCAGCCACTCTGGAGAACAGTATGGAGGTTTCTCAAAAGTTAAACATAGAACTATCCTATGATCCTGTCATTGCATTACTAGGCAGGTATTTACCCAAGAGATACAAAAATATAGATTCAAAGGGGTACATGTACCCTGATTCTTATAGCAGCATTATCAACAATAGCCAAATTATGGAAAGAGCCCAAATGTCCATCAACTGATGAATGGGTAAAGAAGATGTAGTGTATATACACAATGGAATATTACTCAGCCATCGAAAGGAATGAAATTGTGAAATTTGCAACCACATGGATGAAGCTAGAATGTATTATGCTAAGCAAAATGAGTCAGGCAAAGAGACAAGTACCATATGATTTCACTTACATGTGGAATTTAAAAAGCAAAACAGATGAACATATTGAAAGGGTGAAAAAAGAGAGCGAAACAAACCATAAGTGACTCTTTACAAGAGAGAACAAAAGGAGGGGTGGAGATGGACAGAAAGGGTAGAGGATGGGCTAACTGGGTGATGGGTATTAAGGAGGGCATTTGTTGTGATGAGTACTGGGTGTTATATGTAAGTGATTAATCACTGAATTCTACTCCTGAAAACAATATTACACTATATGTTAACTGACTAGAATTTAAATAAAAATTCAAAGAAAAAAATGAATGGAAAAATGAATAACTCAAGTCCAAATGCAAATCCAGTGATTTTTCTTTTCTATGACACATGCTTCCCTGGTTTTATTCTATCTTTAGACAGCCTTTTTACCGATGCATATTGTGTGTTTCATAATCCTTCTTTTGGTCATACTTATAGCTGTGGAAGAAATAACTCCATATTAATGACAATTCGAGGCTTCATTCCATGCTTTTTTAAGGAAAGAAATGTCACAACCTCTCTCAATATCCCATTTCTATCATCATCAATGCTAGAAACTTTTTAAGGCAATAACTATTTATTGGACTCACTGGGGACACTGGTGCTTTGATGCCATAATTTTAAATAAAGAATAGAAAACCAGGTTTTCATCTGCATTGGGTAAATAGTTTGCCCCTGTAAATCTGACTCTGCTACTTCCTGATATTCAAGCTGACAAACTTTCTTCAGACAAGAATGTAAGCCAAACTTCAGGACCCTGCAGTTTAGGTAGCTAATCAAAGCTTCAAACTATCTAGATGCTGAGAGCAAGACATGTTTTCCTATGTGGCAGAATAATTATCTTGACTGGTTGGCCACAAATCTGTATGTATTTAAAGATCTATTTAAAAAGCCCATAAATACAGGCAACATGAAGAGACTACCAAGCAAGGCAGGAAATCCAAAGGTTTCTGTAATTTTTCATCTAGAAAAAGATTTTTGCACACACATAAATCAGTAGGCAACTTACACATTCTCTTACTTCTAACACACACTCCTTACCAAAGCTGGGTTTGTTAACTTTACTCAAGTGAAGGGAATAATCTCTTAAGCAGACTCTCATATGTCATTTGTGGGAGTGTATATGGATATGCTTTTCTGGAGGTTATGTATCAAAGACTTAAATATTGATACAGAATTATCTCTTCCATGGGTAATTTCCAAGGACATAACTAAGGGGATATGAGAAGATTTCGCTGCAAAGATGTTAATCACATAGTGTTTGGAGCTGTAAAAAAAAAATTAAAAACAACTTAAAAATCCAACTGTACTGAAATGATTGATTAAATTGTGATTCAATAATACAATGGAACATTCTGCAGCTATTAAAAATCATATTGTAGAGGTGCATTTATTTAAAAAGATGTGCTTGAGCTGGAGAGCTAAAACTTTAATTTTTAAAATAGTTTGCATTGTTTAATTTCAAAGATAGATTTGTTGATATAGATAGATGATAGATGGATAGCCAGATAGGTAGATCTATATAGAATTAAACATATGCTTTAAAATATTCACAGCAGTTATTTCTGGGTGACAATATTTCTCTGGTTTCTTGCTATATTTTCTAATTTTTCTATTTTGTGCATGTATTTTGGGACTTTTTTAAGAAGATGTACTCAGTCTACAGTTATTACCTTAGCACACTAATTTGGTCATATTGCAATTTCCAATTGCTACTAGAGTGCCCTTGAAGGGCCAGAGTTGACACAACTAGAAAGAATAGCAATGTTACTAGAAACACTGGGTATGAGGTCAGGGGCATTATTTGTTGAGGAAAGATATGACTATAACAGGCTCTTTTCTTGTTCTCTGTTTTTCAAAGATAGAGCTAAAATATACAAAGCAGGAAATAGAGCAGGGACGGAATATCACTTAGCAATGTCAAGATAACAAAATTTATGTGGCAAAAACAAAGCTGGAATGGGAACAGGATAGATATAAGATGTGGTCTTCATATTCAGGCATAATTTTAAGGGAATCTATTTTCATATCCTCAGTTTTCATGAGCACTCTTTCCTATCATCAGATAGATTCCTTCCCCAACTTCCCCTGTTAAAGTAGGTCTTCTCCCATTTTGTATAAGAAATGGCTCATCCTGAATCTAACTGTGCCATCGTTCTAAGGTGTAAAAACATCTAGGGCATCAGCAAAAGATTAGGGTGTGCCTGCAGGAACGTCTCCTTGGTTAGTTAATAAAGATTCTGTCTCCCTATCTTCCTGCGTCTTACATATATTTCTGATAACAATGAAGTATATGGTATTAGAAATATGGTAGTAGTTGACCCTTATAAGAATGTTCCAGAATTACATATATTACAGAGTGGGCAGTCACCACCTCTTGCCTTTCCCAGACTCTTTTCAAAAAATAAATTGCTTCCCTGTGAGAGAAACTAAGGAGAACAAAGTAAAAAGAGCATTGTTAAAAAGCACTAAAAGCTAAAAATTGCTCTTATAAAATGAGCAAAATGAGCAATATTTTTGGATATTCATAATATTCTTAAAAGAAAAGTACCTTTTTGCCAAAGTAGTATAGCTTGGTGATGCTCAGTCTTTTAAGAATATTCTCTAAGTCGGGGCGCCTGGGTGGCGCAGTCCGTTAAGCATCCGACTTCAACCAGGTCACGATCTCGAGGTCTGCGAGTTCGAGCCCCACGTCAGGCTCTGGGCTGATGGCTCAGAGCCTGGAGCCTGTTTCCGATTCTGTGTCTCCCTCTCTCTCTGCCCCTCCCCCGTTCATGCTCTGTCTCCTTCTGTCCCAAAAATAAATAAACGTTGGGAAAAAAAATTTTTTTTAAAGAATATTCTCTAAGTCTATTCAATTTTTTAAGTTTAAATGGAAAGTACTTTCACAAATAAAACTTTTATGATTTATTTTAGATTTATGTGCATTATTCAGTGAGGACATTAAAGTGGGGCTTATCAAATTAGACTGTAAAATATTTATTCTAATGATATAATAGTTCATCTTATAAAGTGGTTAATATTTTCTATCCCCTATTAAATAATATAAAATTATATGCCAGTTGCCAAGTAAGTATAGTAATAAAATATTTTTCTTTCAGAAAATACATAGAAAAATGTTATCATTATATGAAAAAATTAAGAGTTATGAATATTTATATATGATTATTTAACACTTCCCAGAAACTCATATTAGAGATCAATACATATTTAAAAACCCATTGGGAAAGGCACACAGTGTTTGATTTATTACGCTTTTCACAACTACTTATTTTACCTATCCATCACATTGCATTAACACAAATTAAAAATGAAAACATGACATAAGCTTTTGGTTTCTAGTTCCACATGCAAGGAGCTTGCTGGTCGCCACTCCTAACTAACGTGTAAAAAGATGGACAAACTGAATAATCAACAACTCTTCTTACCTAAGAACTCTTAGGTATAAGACTTAGGTATAAGGTATAAGAGAAGTAAGGTCACAGAGCACACTACTGCCTGCAAAGTCAAAGAGGATGATGGAAGAACACGGAGAATTGCAGCTTACCAGAGCAGAAACACATGAGCTAAAACCTCCGTGGAACCTGTGCCAGAGCAGGAAACTTCAAACTCTAATCGACAAACTGATAGAAGTTCAGAGTAGACATATTGGAGACTTAAAATCTCCAGGGGGTTCAAGTCAGAGGGGTCTCCCAAACTTTCCCTGTAAGAGCTTGACCAGGTTCTCACAGTAAATATTGGAGAAAACTCTCCCTCGTGCTGCTGGCAGGGTGAGAGAAAAATGAACAGTTTTTGAAATATGCCAGAGTTCTCTGTTCTTCACAAGGTCTGCCCTCAGGACAAGTTTTTAACCAGATCGTAATCTGCTGGGGTGGTATCAGATCTAATTGACCTGGGGGAAAGGAAATATCCAATGCCAGCTGTTTCTAGCCACCCTGTCTATTCCACCTAAACTGGGGAGTGGTGGGGGTGCGGTGAGGGGATTGTGGGGAGGCCTGGGGGGAAGCAGAATAAGAAGCACTTGTGAAGTGTACAGCCCAGTGGCATAAGCTCACTAAAAGACTGAGACCTAATCATAGACCATAGAAGATTTCCCTTCCCTCACACCACTGCTTTACTAAAGTCCTGTTTACAGCAGTTTCTTTTCCCCAGTTCATCATGTGTAGCTATCATGAAAAACTTACAAGGTATACTAAAAAACAAAAACCACGGTTTGCAAACACAAAGCAAGAATCAGAACCAGACATGGCAGGGATGTTGGACTTAACAGACAGAATTTCAAATCACTATGATTAATATGCGAAGGTCTCTAATGGATAAGGTAGATAGCATGCAAGAACAGATAAACAATGTAAGAAGAGAGGAGATTCCAAGAAAAAAAAAGTAATGCTGGAGATCAAAAACCATAACAGAGATGAAGAATGTCTTCAATGGCCTTATTAGTAGAAAGGGCACAACTAAAGAATCTCTGAGCTTCAGGATATCACAGTAGAAATCTCCAAAATTAAAAAGTAATGAGAACAAAAACTGAAAAAAGGAAAAAAAAAATAACCAGAACAGGATATCCAGGAACTGTGGGACAAGTACAAAAAGTATAACATATGCATAATAAGAATAGCAGAAGGAGAAGAAAGAGAGGAAATGAAGAAATATTTGGAAGAAAAATGACTGAGAATTTCCTCCAAATTAATGTCAGACACCAAACCATAGATTTAAGAAACTCACAGAACACCAACCAGGAAAATGCCAAAGAAAAAAAATATACCTAAGCATATTATATTCAAACTACAGAACATCAAAGATAAAGAAAAAAAAATCCTGAGAGAAGCCAAAGGAAAAAACACCTCATTTACAGAAGAGAAAAAAATTACATCCAACTTCTCCTCAGAAACCAAGGAAGAAGAGAATGGAATGAAATATTTAAGGTGTTGAGAAAAGAAAACCACCAACCTAGAATCCTGTGCCCTGTGAAATTATGCTTCTAAATAAATAAAGACTAAAGAAATAAAGACTTTCTCCAACAAACAAAAACTGAGGGAGTTTGTTGCCAGTAGACAAGACTTACAAGAAATGTTAAAAGAAGTCTTTAGAGAAAAGGAAAATAATATAGGTCAGAAACTCAGACCTGTATACTCTATATATATGCATGTGTGTGTGTGTATACATATTTGTATGCTTATATATAAGTGAATTGAATGACAGCAATGATACAAAGGATGGGAGAGAAGAGTTAGGATTATTTTATTATAAATTACTCACACTGCCTGTAAAGTAGTATAGTATTATTTGAAACAGATTTGGATTAGTTGTAAGTGCGTATTACAAACACTAGGGAGACCACTAAATAATAATAATAATAATAATAATGATGTGCTACGAAAGGAAAGAAAAGGGAATCATGTAAAATGCTCAAAAAAATGAAAAAAATTGCAGAAAGAGTGGACAGCAAAAGTAGAAACAATGAACAAAGGCTACAAATAGAAAATGGTAACAAATATGACAGATATTAATCTAACTACATCAACAATAAATTTGAACATCACTGATCTAAGTGCACCAATCAAAAGACACAGATTGTCAGAGTGGATCAAAAAGCAAAACCAAACTATCTGTTGTCTATAAGAAACTGACTTTAAATATAATGAACATATAGATTAAAGGTAAGTGAATGGAGAAAGATATACCACACTAATTTAAACAAAAAAAGCAGGAATAGCTATATTAATTTCAGACAGAGCACACTTCAAAGCAAAGAATATTATCAAGGATAAAGGTGTACATAACATAATAATAAAGGAGTCATTTCTCCAGGAAGACATAACAATCTTTAATATGTATGCTCCTACAATGGTGTCAAAATTCATGAGGCAAAAGATAGAACTGCCAAGAGAAATGGAAGAATCCACTATTATATTTGGAGGCTTCAACTCCACTCTATCAGAAATGGACAGATCTAGTAGGCAGAAAATCAGTAAGAACATAGTTGAACTCAACGACGTTAATCAACTGGATATACAGGACATATATATACTACTTTATCCAACAATAGCAGAATACACTTTCTTCTCAATCTCACATGGAACATTCACCAAGATAGACTACATTCCAGGACATAAAGCACATCTTAGCAAATTTAAAAGAATAGGAATCATACAATCCTTGCTTTTAAACCACAATGGAACTAAAGTAAACATCAATAATAGAAAAATAACTGCACAATCCTAAAATACATGGAGAGTAAATGACATACCTTTAAATAATTCATGTGTCAGAGAAGAAATCTCAAGACAAATTGAAAATATTTTAAACTAAATTAAAATGAAAATATGACTCATGAAAATTTGTGGAATATAGCAAAACTAGTGCTTAGAGGAAATTTATAGCAGTTATTGCATATATTAGAACAGAACAAAGATCTAAAATGAATCATCTGAATATCCATCTTAGGAAAATAGAAAAAGAAGAGGAAAATAAAAGTAAGCATAAAAGAAATAATAAATATGAAAGCAGAAATTAATGTAATTGAAAACAGGAAAGGAATACTGTGAACAACTCCATGCTCACAAGTATGAAAACCTTGAAGAAATGGACCAATTCCCTGAATGACACAATCTGCCAAAACTCACACAAAATGAAAATGACCATTTGAGTAGGCCTATAACTATTAAAGAAATTGAATCAATAATTAATAAACTTCCAAAACAGAAAGCACTGAGCCCAGATGGCCTCACTGGTGAATGTTATCAAATATTTAAGAAAGAAATCATAAGGAAGAAATCAATTCTATAAAATCTCTTTCATAAAATAGAAACATAGAGAATAATTGTTAATGTATTCTATGAGGCGTATTACCCTAATATCAAACCCAGATAAAGACTTTACAGGAAAAAAGCATTCAGACCAGTATCACTCATGAAAATAAATGCAAAAATACTCAATAAAATATTAGCAAATAAAATCCAAAAATGTATATAAAAAGAATTATACACCATAACCAAGTGGAATTTATTCCAGGTAGGCAAGGCTAGTTCAATATTCAAAACTCAATTCGTGTAATGTATCAAATCAACAAGCTAAAGAAAAAAAAATCACATGATTGCATTAACAGATGCAGAAAAAGCATTTGACAAAATCCAGCACAGATTCATGACAAAAACTCTCAGTTAACTACAAATAGGGTGCTATTTCCTCAACTTGAGAGAGGGTATCTACAAAAAACCCACCATCATACTTAAGGTGAAAACCTAGGAACTTTCCCACTAAGATCAGGAAAAAATCAAGGATGTCCCTTCTCACCACTCATTTCCAAAATCACACAATAAGTTCTACCTAATGTAATAAGACAAGAAAGGAAAATAAAGGGTATATTTATTGGGAGGCAAGAAATGCAACTGTCTTTTTTCACAGATGACCTGATTACCTGTGTAGAAAATCCAAGAATTGACAAAAAAAAAAAAAAAATCTCTTAGCAGTAATAAGCAGTAAAGCAAAGTTTCAGGATACAAAGTTAATATAAAAAAATCAATCACTTTCCTATATGTATTAGCAATTAACGAGCAGAATTTGAAATTACAAACATAATACCATTTACATTAGCACCCTAAAATATTAATATTTGGGTGTAAACTTAACAAAACATATAAGACCTATAAGAGGAAAACTATAAAACTGATAAAAGAATTCAAAGAGGAGCTAAATAAAAAGATATTCCATGTTCATGGGTAGGAAGACACAATATTGTCAAGATGTCAGTTCTTCCCAACATAACCTATAGATTCAATGCAATCCCAATCAAAACTCCAGCAAGTTATTTTGTGGATATTGACAAACTGATTTTACAATTTATATAAAGAAGCAAAAGATTCAGAAGAGTCAACACAACCTTGAAGAACAAAGTTGTAGTACTGATACTACATGAATTCAAGACTTTCTATAAATCGACAAAAATCAGACAGTGTGATACTAGTGAAAGAATAGACAAATGTATCAATGGAGTTGAATTGAGAGCCCAGGAATAGACCCACATAAATATAGTCAACTGATCTTTGACAAAGGAGCAAAGACAATGCAATGATAAAAAGATAGTCTTTTAATAAATGGTGCTGGAACAGTTGGATATCCATGTGCAAAAAAAATAAATTAAGAAATAGAACTTATACACCTCACAAAAATTAACTCAAAATTGATCAAAGACCTAAATTCAAAGTGCAAAACTATAAAACTCCTAGAGGTTAATATAGGAGAAAATCTAGATGATCTTGGGTTTGGCAATAAATTTTTAACACCTAAGACATGATCCATGAAAGAAATAATGAATTACATTAAAAGTAAAAATTTTTGTTCTGCAAAAGATAGTGCCAAGAGAATAAGAGGACTAACGACAAACTGGGAGAAAACATTTGCAAAAGAAATATCTGATAAAGACTGCTATCCAAAACATACAAACTCAACACTAACAAAACAAACAAGTTTATTTAAAAATTGGCAAAAGACCCTAATGAAAAGATGTTCCACATAATATATCATCAGAGAAATGCAAGTTGAAAGAACAATGAGATACCACTGCACTCTATTAGAATGGCCAAAATACAGAACACTGACTGACAACACAAATTGTTGGTGAGGTTGTGGAGCAACAGGAACTCTCATTCATTGCTGGTGGGAATGCAAAGTGGTATAGCCATTTTGGAAAACAGTCACAAACATACTCTTACTGTACAATCCAGCTATCGTAACTCTTTGTGTTTACCCAAAGGGGTTGAAATTTCCACACAAACACCTACACCCATATGCTTACATCAGCTTTATTCATAATTGCCAAAACTTGGAAGCAACCAAGATGTCTTTCAATAGGTGAATAGATAAACTATGATACATCAAGATAATGGAATATTATTCAGCACTAAAAAGAAAAGAGCTATCAAGCCATGAAAAGACATGGAGGAAACTTAAATGTCTATTATAAGTGAAAGAAGCCAATATGAAAAGGTTATATAGTGTATGATTCCAACTATATGACATTTTGAAAAGGCAAAACTATGGAGACAGTAAACTGATCAGTGGTTGACAGGGGTTAGTAGGGAGGGTCGGATGAATAGGAGAAGGGGATTTTTACGGCAGCAATGTATGATACTACAATAATGGATACATGTCATTATACATTTGTATAATGTATACACCAAGAGCAAACCCAAATATAAACTATAGACTTTGGGTGATGATGTGTCAATGTAGGTTCATCAATGGTAACTAATGAACTGCTCTGGTGGGGAATATTGATAATGGGGGATACTATGCATTCATAGGGGCAGGGATTATATGGGAAATCTCTGCACCTTCTTCTCAATTTTGCTGTGAACCCAAACTATTCTAAAAATAAAATCTATTAAAAAACAATAGCATATAGATATATTTTGCTTTATGATTCACAAAGATACCCTGATTATATTTTGCTTCATGATTTATAAAAATTGATACCCTGATTATATACAATTTTAAATAAGACTTGACTGCTTTTGGTGATCTATCCTATAAGATTCATTCCATAATTTGTTTTTCAGTGTTCATTATAATAGTTGTTGAAGCACATGTGTTAACCTTATTAGTTGAATTAAAAAAATAAAGCCAGACTTTTTCTAACAATGACTGAGCTTAATTTGATTGATTGGTTTGTCAATGAGGACAGGCTTTGTTAATTAGGTTGCAGAGTAGAAATTTTCAGTTAACTGAATGAACTAAACCTGAAGCCTCAGGTTTTGACAAAAATATATTTAAAGCATAGGGAATATGAAAGAGACAAGCATTTTATAAAACTATTATATTGGCAACATATATTGAAATTATTATTTCATGGCTCAGTTCTTTCTGAGTGCACTGGATTAAGCCATATGCCTCTAAGGGCAAAAGTAACAGATATAATAAACAGCCATTTGAAAAGTATTGGAAACCATTTTTGGTACAGTTCCCAGAAACTGAGAAAATGAATGACCCCAACAATTGGGTGACAAATCTTTGCAAGTGAGTTGATTTTCAATTATTTGCTTTCAACAAAATTGAAGGCAAACCTAGTAGAATATTCATCTAATATATCATTAAAAATGATTTTTGGGGGCGCCTGGGTGGCGCAGTCGGTTGAGCGTCCGACTTCAGCCAGGTCACGATCTCACGGTCTGTGAGTTCGAGCCCCACGTCGGGCTCTGGGCTGATGGCTCAGAGCCTGGAGCCTGTTTCCGATTCTGTGTCTCCCTCTCTCTCTGCCCCTCCCCCGTTCATGCTCTGTCTCTCTCTGTCCCAAAAATAAATAAACGTTAAAAAAAAAAAATTAAAAAAAAAAAATGATTTTTGATGCTAGACCACTTTGAGATGTTCGGTGTGTTACTCAAAAAGTGTTCACAAAACTAACGAACATCACTATAACAAAATCCATTGCCATTTCATCTACTTATCTATGTGAATTGATGCTGAACCCTCCCTATGCTACTCAAATAACAAATATTTATCTAGGAGTACATTAATTAGTGAAAAAAAGTACAGATTATTGATTAAGTGCTTAATTAAATTATCTTTGTTAAATAGCTATCAAAATTATAATATGCACATATTATTTAGATCAAATTGCATACCCACAATTCAGTGAAAAAATGATCCAGATCATATGTTTTAATATAATAAAACATTTTAATTTAAATGTATAAACATAGTTTTGTGAAAAATAAGTATGATGAGGGGTCCATAAAAGAATTTTAAGAATAAAAATATGTTTTCTTAACACAAAACTCTGTGAGGGAAGTGAACTAAAATTTAGAGCTAAGGGAGAAAATGATGTTCAATTTCCTACAATGGAAATTGTAGGATTTTTTTTTTAAACTGATTGGTGGTGGCTATGAAATTGCCATGGTATTTATATTATATTGGGTACATTTAAAAGAGCATTTTCACAGTTTTGTTTAAAATATGCACATTGAAGTATTTCAGAAATTACATTCTTTACATCTCTTTAATGATTAAAAATTAAAATAATAATTAAAACTAATTACTCCCAGTCTAATCCTGACAATAGACAAATCCCAGTAGAGGACCATCCTGCAATATATCTGACAAGTACTACTCAAAACTGTCAAGGTCATCAAAAACAAAGTCTAAGAAACTGTCACAGCCAAGGAGAGGTATAATGATTAACTGTGCTGCGGTATCCAGGATGAGATCCTCAGAACAGAAAAAGGACATTAGGTACAAATTAAGGAAATCTGAATAAACTATGGACTTTAGTTTATAATAATGCAACAATATTGGTTCATTAATTGTAAAAAAAAAAAGTACCATAATAATGATAAGCTGTTAATAATAAGAGAAACTAGCTGTAGGAGTAGGGGAATTCTCTGTATTATCTTTGTAAGTTTCCTGGATATATTAAACTGTTCTTTAAAATAATCTTTGAGGCACATGGGTGGCTCAGTTGGTTGAGCAGATGACTCTTGATTTCTGCTCAGGTCTTGACTCCGGGGTCGTGGGATGGAGCCCGCATTGAGCCCTGCGTGTGGGCTCTGCGCTGAACATAGAGACTGCTTGAGATTTTTTCTCTCCTTCTATCCCTCTCCCCTGCTTGTGTGCGCTCTCTCTCTCTCTCTCTGTGTAAAATAAAAAAAATAATAGTAATAAAACATACTCCTTGTTTAAAAATTAATAAATTAAAAATAGATGTAAACCTAACAATGTACAAGAACGTACATCGTTTTTCAAAAAATATTAAGCGACTATCCAAAGGAAAACATTTTAAGCACACAAATTCTTGTTTCTGCTACTTTCTAACTGTATTTAATGGGACAAATGACCTAATTTCTCTCTGCCTGAGTTTTCCCATCTAAAAAATTACTTCTTAATAGGATTTTTAAGAGGGTCTTCTTGTAGTCAGCAAATACAAGTGGTTGTTATTGGTATTATTTTTGTTATAAATAGACATGTCAAATCCAGGAGTTGCAAGTAGTTTATGAGTGTATTTGAGATCATAGCTGAGAAAAGGTTACAAGTTGGTAAGAACAAGAAACCCAATTAGATGTTGATAATCAAGAAACATGCATAAAAGGTGTTCTCAAGGTCTGAGCACCACCTTCCCAATATCCTTCTGTTATTCCCCAGTACACAGTTCTTGGTGCCCAGCCCCTGACACCAAGCACCAGCCCTGCACGCAGCCCAAAGGAACTTATGTCTACTCTTGGTGACCAGCTTTGGGCGTACCCCGATGGGAGATGGAAGTCCAGCCTCACAGCCACTAAGTGCTACAAGGTCAACCTCTATCAACTTTTCCTTCTCAAAACCATCCACCGGGAACTGAATATTAAATCGATAATGTCAAAGAAACTGAAAATCAAAATATTGAGAAAAAGGCATAGTGAGGGCAAGGCAAGTCTGCAAAAGCATTCACAGTGCCAAAAGAGCCTTGGGGAAACATTTGAAACACTGAAATTTCACTTGAGTGGCTCCATGTCTGCCTCCGTTTTCAGAATGAAAACTCTTCAAGGGTAGAAACCATGGCTTTTTAAGCTCTTTATCTGCAACAAGCACAATGCCTGGTTGGCCCTTAGTAAATATTTGTTTAGTGAACAACTTTTCCCCCAAAGAGCATTTATCCCAATACAGTTTATGAAGCTAGAGGAATAATATTTATGTTCTCCTTGTAATATAAACTGGTAGTGGTAACTGACAGCTCTTACATCAGACACTAAAGTTTTCAGTTCACAGTTACATCTGATATCTCATTTTTATTTTTGCAAATCCTTTTTAGAGCATGTATCATTTACTTTCATTTATTTAAATCATTTTTCCATTTTATGCAGAACAATGCAAACATTTAAACATCTGCCTGTTTACAAGACACCAAATAATTGTTGTCTATGTGAAAAAAGTAATTGAAATCCCATCCTGTTTTTACTTCATCACTTTTTTTAGTACTTTGAACAACTAACTTGGAACCATTGGTTCATGCAATCCTTAATTCATTCATCAATCCTATAAATGTGTATCAAATGTCTAAGTTTGTGCGAGGCACTAGAGTTCATCAGTGAACAAGATATAGAGCTCTGTCTACTGGTAAGCACCAAAAACTTTTGTGCAAATAGATGAGATGAGATGTGCTTTGTGTTTCTCTGGAATAAAAACAACGTCCTTGGAAACAGGGCCTGGCACAGTAAATGTTCTAGGTCCTTTATGTGCTCCATCGCGCTGTTTGCTATAAACATACAAGGAAGATATTATCCTTAGACTATTATTATCTGCATTTTAAGATGATAGTATACCCACTTTATAAAAGAGGAAACTGATCTGAAAGAGGTAGTTATCTCAGGTTCCATTAAGTAAAGGAGCTGAAATGTAAGCCCACATCTGTTAAATGCTCAAGCCTATCTTTTCCCCATCTTATCTGTGATTTCTAATACAATGATGACACTTTGAAAATTCAGAATAGAAGAGAGCTTCTAACTCATGCTCTGCCTGTCATGCCCAAGAGAACATACAAAAGTTTCATGTTAGTGCAGCTGCCACACTGCCTTTCTGCAACCATCTACCATTCCCCATTTGTTGAGGTGCTTGGATCATTCTTTTTTCAAGGTAGGACACTTGCCTTGAATTCGAGACTGACTCTTCACTACTGTCTTCTCTTCTATCCTCTCGCTGGGACGAAGTTGCACTTTTAAAAAGGGCAGAAGATATGTAAGCCAAAATATTGGGGAAGTAGGCAGCAAGGGTGTCCTGATAAAGTGGGAAATGGTGATGGAGGTCCTAGGGGCAGTTGTAGCAAGGAGACCAGAGGGAAGGAGAAACAGTGTCAATGGCAAAGCTCTCAGAGCATAACAATGTTCAATTTGGTTTGGGTGGGAGTGGAAGACTATACAAATCTACAAAAAGGGTTTTCCTTGAACAACTTCCCTCCCGGTCATCTCCCAAAATAACAATGATAGTAATTAGTTGAATTAGTTTTTGCTGTGTAACAACACAAAAATTTAGTGGTTTAAAATAATAACCACTGATTTGTTTCAAAAGTCTGTGGATGGCTAATTTAGATGCGAGTCAGCTGAGTGACTCTTCTGGTCACAAAGAGGCTCATTCATGTGTCAACTGCAGAGCAGACTGGGGGCCTGCGTAAGGGGTCTTCAACTGTAACTACTGCCCTCTGCTCAGTTAGTTTCCCATCCCCCAGCAGGCTAGTGTTCCCATGGTGGGGGCAGGCTTCCCAGGGAACGGATGGAAGCATTCAAGGCCTCTGGAGAATGGGCACGACCTGCTTGCAGCTATATCCTATTAGTATACACAAGGCATGAAGCCAGCCCACATTTAAGGCAGGAACAGATAGGCTCTTGATACGAGGAGCTACAAAATCACATTGCAAGAGGGTGTGGATATGATGCACATGAAGTTTGCATTGTAGCAAAGTAGCTGACTCCAAAGAAAATGTGTCTTATACAAAGAATTTTCAATTTCCAGAGATTCCGTTAGAACTTAGAAATAATCTCAGGGTTTTAAACTTAATTTTAACTTTAAACATTCCCCTTTGTTCATTAAAACAACAACAGCAGTAACTTTATTGAACACTCACAAGATGCCAGAAGCTTTACATTTAATCCTCTGTATAATACTGCAAGATAAGTTTTATGATCTCTATTTTACAGATGGGAAAACTCAGGTTCAATGGCTTGCCCTGGGTCACAAAGGTAATGAGTATCAGGCCTGTCCTATTCTGAGGCTCACACTTTTCTCTCTCTATTACACTCTAAATTGCCATCTGAATACTCCTTTGGAAATTTATTTTGCATCCTATGTGTAATAACATCTGCCCCAAATGCAAAGACCAGAAATTGAAATATTGTAGTGGATATAGTGAGTTGGTTTTACCTATCATTCTAGCCACCTCCTATCATACCTTCCTTTATTTACTACAGAAGCTAGAAAGCTAAAGTCTGTATTTCCCACAATCCCTTGAGTGTAGGATTCTGAAGGTGATTTCATTGTTTGTTTAGGTGGCTTAGTTTATTTTAATAGCAACTATAAAGTTTCATTTTGGTTCATTTTTAAATTTTATTTTTAAATAAAAATTTTATATATTAAAGGTATACATGATTTGATATATATAGATATATATATTTGAGATATCTATATATATAGATATAGATATCTGTATTATATACATATATATCTATATGTCTGTATATACATAGATATATAGACATATAGATATACATATACATATATATACATATACATATATATATCTACATACATATATATATATATATATATACACATACAGAGTAAAATGATTACCACAGTCAAGCTAATTAGAATATCATCCCACATATTTATCGTGTGTGTGTGTGTGTGTGTGTGTATGTGTGTGTGGTGAGAGCACCTGAAACATACTCTCAGCAAATTTCCAGTATTTGATACAATATTATTAACTATAGTCATTATGCTATACATTAGATCTCTAGAATTATTCATCCTATATAACTGCTCTTTTTTAAATCCTTTTCTACTAGATACCAAGAGTCCTGTGAGGGCTGGCAGCACATTTTTTTTCTTTTTTTCTTTTTTAATATAATTTATGGTCAAATTGGCTCACATAAAACACCCACTGCTCACTCCAACAAATGGCCTCCTCAATACCCATCACCCATTTCCCCTCTCCCCCACGGCCCCTCCATCCACCCTCAGTTTATTCTATGTATTTAAGAGTCTCTTGTGGTTTGCCTCCCTCCCTCTCTGTTTGACACTATTTTTCCCCTCCCCTTCTCCAATGGTTTTCTGTTAAGTTCCTCAAGATCCACATAGTGAAAACATGATATCTGCCCTTCTCTGACTGATTTAATTCACTCAGCATAATACCTTCCAGTTCCATCCACGTTGCCACAAATGGCAGGATTTCATTCTTTCTCATTGCCAAGTAGTATTCCATTGTATATATCAACCACATCTTCTTTATCCATTCATCAGTTGATGGACATTTAGGCTCCTTCCATATTTTGGCTATTGTTGAAAGTGCTGCAATCAACATTGGGGTATATGTACCCCTATGCATCAGCACTCCTGTATGCCTTGGGTAAATTCCTAACAGTGCTATTGCTGGGTCATGAGGTAGTTCTGTTTTTAATTTTCTTGAGGAAACTCCACACTGTTTTCCAGAACGGTGACAGCACATTTTTGTTTCTGTTTGTTTTCCCTGTGGTTATCTATCCTCTAGCACACTGTACCTAGCACATAGAATATAGCTCATAAATGTATTTTTTATTGTGGTAAAAAAATGCATAAGATCAAATCAATTCTCTTGACAAATGTTTAAATGTACAGTACAGTATTGCTTAGACCGTATAAGCAGAGTATAAGAGCCATGTCGCACAGCAGATCTCTAGAACTTTTTTATCTTGCATGACTGAAACTTTCTAACTATTGAACAGCAACTCCCCATTTCCTTCTCCCTCTTATCTCTGGCAATCACCAGTCTACTTTCTGCTTCAATTAGTTCAGTTACTTTAAATCCCTCATGTAAATGGAATACTATAGTATTTGTCTTTCTGTGACAGGCTTATTTCACTTAGTATGATGTCCTCAAGGTTCATCAGTGTGGGAGCAGATGACGAGATTGCCTTCTATTTTATGGCTGAATAATATTCCATTGTATATAGATAGATACATTTAGTCACAGTTTCTTTATCCGTTCATCCTTGAAGGACATTTAGGTGGTTTCCACCTCATGACTATTGTGAATAATGTTGCAATGAACACAGGAATGCAAATATCGCCTTGAAATCCTAATTTCAATTCTCTGAAATAAATGCCCAGGAATGGTATTGCCAATCATATTTTAAATTTTTAATTTTTAAAAAATTTTTTACTGTTTACTTATTTTTGAGAGAGAGAGACAGACAGAGTGCAAGCAGGAGAGGAGCAGAGAGAGAAGGAGACACAGAATCCGAAGCAGGCTCCACAGCTCTGTCAGCACCGAGCCTGATGCGGAGCTCAAACCATGAACTGTGAGATCATGACCTGAGCTGAAGTCGGATGCTCAACCAACTGAGCCACCCAGGTGCCCCTAAATTTGTAATTATTTCTAATTGTTTGAGGAACCTCTAGACTATTTTCTTTAGCGGCTGCATTATTTTATATTCTTACTGACAGTATACAAAGGTTCCAATTTCTCCAAATCCTTACCAACCCTCATTATTTTCTGGGTCTTTTTTTTTTTATAATGACCATCTTAACAGATGTGTGAGGTGATTTCTGACTGTGGCTTTAATTTGCATCTCCTGATGATTAGAGATGTTGAGTACTTTTTGATATGCCTGGTGGCCATTTGCATGCCTTCTTTGGAGAAATCTCTGTTCAAGTCCATTTTTTAAGAGAATTATTTGAAGGGTTTGTTTGGGTTTTTTATTTTGTTTTGTTTTTTGCTTTTTGCTAAAAGGAGTTGTAGGACTTTCTTATATGTTTTGAATATTACCCCCTTATCATATATATGGTTTTAAATAATCTCTCCCATTCTGTAGATTGCCTTTTTACTCTGTTGATTATTCGTTTTTGTCCGCTTGTTGTGTTTTGTTTGTTTGTTTGTTCAGTTTTGTTACCTGTGCTTTTGGTGTCATATTGAAGAAATTACTGCCAAAACCTGAAGGTGATGTAGTTTTGGAAGTAAGAGTAACTTGCCTAAAAGTGAAAAACAAAAGTGAGAAATATGCCACTCTTCTCTTCTCTTTTTCTGGTGTCGTTTTTGTTTTTGCTGTCAACCAAGATTTTGGAGACATTTGTTTTCCATTGGCTATATTTGAAAAGGTTACAAAGGTTCCAGTCATCACCTTAATGAATGGTGCATACGAGCCATCCATTTTACAGGTATAGGTACAGATTGTAGGAGGTGGTGTGGTTCCAGCTCTGTCAGCAGTAGCAAGAATTTCCCAATCATAGACTATCCTGACTGTGGCAATGGTGGTTTGAGCTGAAATCAACAGCTTCCTGATCACAGAAAAAGCACAACATCTTTAAAGGTCCAATATTGCATGTGGCTTTGGGATTCATTCCTGAAAGCACAACATATTATTCGTTGCTTCATCCCACCCAACAATTCTGTAAGCCATTTGATATGCTAGAATAAATTCTTTTCTACATAAATTCACTAGGGTGGATTCCAACTATATAGCTAGACAATTTTGTTCACAGCTGAATGCTGAGCAATGCAGCCATTAACATTGTTACCTGGATTGTAAATATCCTTTTGCTTTAATTTTCTACAGTGCATAAAAGAGGGGAAAGGGGAAAAATAATTCCTCTCTGACCCACAGAAGTTCAAGTTGTAAATGACCTTCACACCTGCATGACTCTCTCCACTCCCACATTTACTGAATATACTTCTCCACAGGGTGCCCAGGGGAGACAGCTGGTAGCATGGTCTCATGGAGACAAATCTACACTTAATAACTTAGAAGCTATGGAACAGATATGCTGACTATATTTAGACCTCACAAAGCACAGCAGGAGCATTTAAATTGAAGCTATGAAACCAAAATTGAAAGGCTATTAGTTCTAACTTAGTCATTTCATCTAGATGTACCACCTGCATGCACCCAAGAGTTTCTTGTTCCATTAGGGATTTCATGTTTAAATTGTGTTTGTGGGGTGGGTTTGAACGTAAACCAACAACAATGGGAATGGAGTCAGGAAAAGTGATGGACTCCTCAGCTCCTCTCTTGTTGCTTTTATTCCCTCCTCTCTTGGCCCCCACTCTCCTTTCCCTTCTTCATCTTCTCTATATTCCCTTCACTTCGGGTTATACATCACCCCCACTGCTTTTTGTCTCCCTCCTCTCCATCTTTGTCCTTTTATCTATTCTCAATCAAAAGAAGAAAGAAAATTAGGAGGACAAAAATGTCCTGCAAAAGGTAAAGCAAGTTCCTACTTCAACATATAATATCTGAGTCTCTTCTCTTCTGCTTCATTCAGCTATTTTTACATCTAAAAAAATGACCCAAATTAAAGTAAATGAAAACATAACAAAAGAGAAAGTAGTATTTAAATGGTCTCTACTACTTGCCATAATAACTAAATAAGAACACTTTTATTACTATTATTATTATTTTATTATTAATTATTATTATTATTCAAGGTCAACTCAGGACGATTTAGCAAGGATTTATTCCATTCCTACTCTATGAACCCTTACAATGGATTAAGAACTGGATGAAACATGATAAATAAGACCCAGTCCCTGCCCTGAATCAGCTAGTAGGAGAAGCATATTTATGTAATTATGAAAAAATGTGATAAATTAATAATCCAGTTTGAGCCAGCAATCTCAATCTCATCCTTAAGACTTCTCTGGAAGGAGCTGAACCACCCTACTTTACCATATGGGCTAACCCACTTCCTAATAAATTATTATTGGATGTTTCATGTCTCCAACTCAAGTACACTCAATCTAAAACCCCAAAGAGCCTATTTGCTATGAGATATCCAGGGAGCATCTTTCTGGTCTTAGCTTTTTACCCACAGAATCTTCCCTAGGTACAACTATTTGTGTTTCACAGTAAAATAATATTGATTGTTGATTTTTCCTCCTTCCCTTCCTTCACCCATCCCCATATCTGGTCAAGTGAACAGGTCCCATTTTTTCTATCTTTGGAGAATGTCTTAAATTCATCCACTTCTCTTTATTTGCACTAAAAGTCCCTAAAAGTGTCTAAGGTTGTTCTCATTTGGGCTGCTGCAATTAGCCTCCTAATTGGTTTCTGTGCTAGTTATTTCTATTTATCATCCCACTACCTTCTCTGGATCTAATCTAAATCCTTCTGTGTCCTGCTCTGTACCCCAGAAGTCCAGCTCTACAGATTACAACATCCAGACTCCTTTGCCAGCCAGATTCTGGTCAAAGAAACACCAGCAGAAAATCAGAAAGTAAAAGAAAAGCCAAGGTATTTCTTTCCCTTTCCATCCTTCTTTGGCACTACATTTGTGGCTGAAGATATATCTCCCCTTGACTAGAGTCTCTGTGGAACAACTTCTTGCAGCTCTGACTCTCCCAGAGCTCTGGTTCCATGATTTCTTACCATTTCTTTTTCAGGCCAAGGGAGGCCTGAAGCTTTCTGCTGTTGCCAGTCTTTTGGTGCTTTAATAGATTTGCAGATTGCCTTGAACCTCCCCACTCTTCTATAAGTAATTCCTTCACTAAAGTTTCTTGAACCTTCTGAGATGAGGCTATGACCCTAATTCATATAATCTCCTTATTTTAAAGTTTCTTGAACCTTCTGAATTAGGCTATGACCCTAATTCATATAATCTCCTTATTTTCACTCTTCTCCCCTTTCAGTCAATTCTCCAAACAGTAACCCAAGCATGGTCTTAAAATGTAAATGCCATCACATCACTCTCCCACTTAAAACCCTCTAATGGGTTCCTATCACACTTAGACTAACTCCTCACCATGGGCATCAAAGCCTTGTAATCCTTCCCTTCTTAGCATTTCATATCTCTCTGTCAATTATTCTGTCTTTGGTACCTCAAACATACTGAGTTTGTTTCCCCACCTTGAGGCTACCTGTGAAGTAACTGCTTCCTTATTAAAGAATGTTTTTCCTCATAATCTTCACATGACTGGTTCCTTCTTATCTTTCAGATCTCATCTTAAATATCATCTCCAGGGGCGCCTGGGTGGCGCAGTCGGTTAAGCGTCCGACTTCAGCCAGGTCACGATCTCGCGGTCCGGGAGTTCGAGCCCGCGTCAGGCTCTGGGCTGATGGCTCAGAGCCTGGAGCCTGTTTCTGATTCTGTGTCTCCCTCTCTCTCTGCCCCTCCCCCGTTCATGCTGTCTCTCTCTGTCCCAAAAATAAATAAAAAACGTTGAAAAAAAATTTTAAAAAAAAATATCATCTCCACATGGAGGTCTTCCCAGAACACCTGATATAAAATAATCTCTCAGTAAACCTGTTTGAGTCTTCTCTATGTAACCATCACTTTTTGATATTCCTTTTGCTTATTTCTTTGCTTGTTGACACCACCCTTCCACCATCTAGAATATAAGCTGTATCTGGCAGTCTAAAACAAAAAAATAAAATGAATTTATTGGATCATTTTAAAGATACCTAGTAGCTCAGAGAATTGGCAGAAAGATGAAGGAGCAGGTTGGAAAATTAGGCTGAAACCAAGGAGGCTCTGAGGGCTACACATCAGGAAGAATAATCCAGGACATCACCACCAGACACAGCTATGCACCAATCGTATCGCTTGATATCATCATGGTACCTGACCATCACTGGCATTAGATGCATCCACTGTTGCTGGACACTGCCACAGGGTACCTCAGCTGCTCCATCACAGCTAACTTGGGTCTCCTATCCTTGAGTGAGAGAACAAAGGCATCTTCAGGAAGAGGCAACTATGTATGATTTAGTGGATAAAACACTGGTCTTGGACTCTGTTACAGCTCTGGCTAAGGATATTATCTAGAGAGGTCAGCTTCTTAAGATGTAGAGTAGGGGGAAGGCAGTGTGATTTCAGAAGAATAAACAGATGCCACCCATGAAAGTCTACCGTGTTTGTTCTTCAGCATCTATGTTTGTCCTTCATCTGGTTAAAAAGTTTATACCTTCAACCTAGGGGACTAAACATCCATCATAAGTTGATAATTTGGCTATACTACCACATTTCAAACATTAGAAATCACCAGTAATTTCTATATTAAGTAATAAGGCAAAAAAAAGAGGGATCACAAAATTATCAATTAATGTAAAACATGGCTGTTTCAGTCCCCACTCCTATAGCTGGTCAAGAAACTAAATTGCCTTCCTCCACTACACAGTCCATGTTTCTTTTACAGCCAAGGTGCTTGCAGAGGGATTTTTATGTGGAAGTGTGACCTGTAGGATCTAAGTATTTGGTGGCCTTGTCATTTTGGGTCTGTTGGTATTTTCCTTTGAACAGAACTATTAGACAAGGAAGTATAAACAGGCACCCAAGAGAACCCCTGAGTTCCAAACACATTCCTTCTGAAAGATGAGAAGTCATGTGAAGATCATGGGGAAAAACATTCCTCAAAGAGGAAAAAGCCCTTCTGGGAGATCCAAGTATATATCTTTTCTTATCTTCAATTTTCCAGTTATATATATCTCCAAGAGCCTGATCCTCTGACCTGCCCAGTAGCCCCTGGCCACAAATAAGTTTTGATCTGTGGCTAAGGCTCTCTTTTTCCATACCCACTTTCCAAAGTGAGTTACCAGTCTGACCTAAAGTTCTGCCTATTGAAATTATATATATATCCACTTTTACCCCTGTCTTTTGGAGTCTCCATTAAGTAAGGCTTCAGTGCAAGAGCATCTACTTCTGCCTGGTGCCAGTATACCATGCAGATACACGAGTAAGCCAGACCCACATTTTTTTTCCCTCCTCCAGGAATTAGAGGAATTCTCTGTGACGCTAAAGATATGAGATGAGAGAGAGGCATCAAAGCAATAGAGCCAATAATATGAATCTGAACCACCTGCTTATGCAATTTCCTTATGCCTCTGGACCTCCTCAAACCCAATATCCAATAGCCATTACCATATTGTAAGAGAATGTTGCTGCTCCTGTCTAATTTATGCTTCAGCAGATCAGATAACACTAGTCAATAATGCAGTTTGAACAACTCAGTCACATTATGTTCCATGGTCAGGCTTTATCCTCTACCAGAACCGAGTAACAAAATTATGAAGTAGGAAATACTATTACTACCATTTTCAGAGGTGAAGAAATTTGTACAGTTTTATCACTAGTTTAAGTGGCAGAGCTAGGATGCAAATCCAGAACCCATACTCTTTATCAGCACAGCATATTATCTAGTAGTATTTGATTTGGACTTTGAAAGATGAGTAAGTTTGGGAAAATACTATTCACTTAACATTTTTATTACTTATATTATCACTAAGTCCCAGCAAGTATAATAAATGTGTTCCATTTATTATCTCATCTAATCTAATCTGTATCTCATCTAATGACAGGTACATTATCATTACTTTCTTACACAGGAGGAAACTACAACTTAGGTTAAGTAATTTTCTCACATCACAAAGCTAGTTAATGGTAAAACAAAGATTTCATTCCATTCAGTCTGACTCCAGATCAACATGATAAAGCTTGACAGACAAAGCAGAGAAGAGCATTTAGACAGAAATACTAGATGTTAGCCGGATAGAGAATTAATTAGTTTGGATTCAGTGTCTGAAGAGCCTTGAATACCAAGATAAGGAGTTTGAACTTCATCTGGTTGAGAATAGGGAGCTACTAAAAGGTAGCTAATTAATACAATTAATACAATTAGCAATTACCACCTATAGAGGGGACCTCTAGGTAAAAGTAGTAGAGTGAATCTGTTTAAGGGTTAAAGTTCATGCCCAATCTTATCACTGCTTCTGGTTATGGTTATCAACAACAGGTCCAGGGTAATCCAGCAACAGTAGGGAAAGTAAACAGAGCTGAGACTAAAACTTTCTGTGCGTGTGTGAGACATACTTTAGTAAAGAAAGGACGGTGCTAAGATCTTTAGCAAATAGTTCCAGCCTTGAGGGAACTAACCAACTATTTGGGATGCAATAGCTATCCTGCCTGGTCCCTTGTACTATTTCTGTTTCTGACGTTGAGACTCAAGATCTTCCTTTTCTAGAACTTTAACTGTCTCACCACCTGATCCTTCCTGACTCACCAGAACCTTTTGAGCTTCCACTTCTTCCCTGCTCAACCTATAAAAACCACTGATCTTTCCACCCTGTCTATGCTTCTTTGAATTTGACCTTTTATCTGGCTGTCCTACAGCATTCATCAGCCACACCCTTTCTGGTCCTATTTTCTCATGATTGGTCTCAAACTGTCTGTATTCCCTCTGGTTATTTTAATATACTAATTATGGTGGAAGCAGTAGAACAAGCTGAAGGGGGAAAACACACGCCACAAGGAGGCCAGATGGGAAAGTTATTGTGGTTCACATATATGGGATAAGAGCCTCAACTAGAAGAAGGGCAGAATAAACAGGAAGCTGCTAAAGACTTTTCAAAGAAACAACTGGATCAACTGACTGACAGATAGAGGTTAGAGGGAAAAAAAGACTTCAGCAGTGAATTTGCAGTTTCCAGTCAAGGTAAGCTGGAGAATGGTTACCATTGAAATAGTAGGTGGGAAGAATGGGAATTCAACTATAGACATGCTGTAAACATGCTGAGCATTAATGTGGTCCAAGTGCAAATGTCCATTGGCAGTGGGGAATGAAGGACCTGAGCTCAGGAGAGAGATCAGAGCTAGCTAGTGATTAGGAATTGTTTACACAGTACAGGTCAGAGACGCAAGGAAAATGAAAAAGCTTTTCAAGGGAAAAAACATTCCACTGTGTAGATTCTTTCTGCATGTCCAGTAGATAAAATGTCAGAGCACTGTATGGCTAGTTTTCCTCTTTATCTCAACTGGTTTCTTTCACTTTTGAGTCTCAGATGAATGTGTGAGAGGGGAAAAAAAAATGTTGACAGAGATCATGAGTACCACAAATAGAATAATGCTTCTCCCCAAAATATTTTCTTTAAAAAAAATCTCAGTTACAGATTTTATCAAAGCATATTTCCATAACCTCTTATAATAATAATGATAGTATTTTAATTTTTTTTTCAACGTTTATTTACTTTTGGGACAGAGAGAGACAGAGCATGAACAGGGAAGGGGCAGAGAGAGAGGCAGACACAGAATCGGAAACAGGCTCCAGGCTCTGAGCCATCAGCCCAGAGCCTGACGCGGGGCTCGAACTCATGGACCGCGAGATCGTGACCTGGCTGAAGTCGGACGCTTAACCGACTGCGCCACCCAGGCGCCCCAATGATAGTATTTTAAAATATCTCTTATGTTTACAATAAATTTGTTTATATATTATGGTACCAGAGTGAAGTGATATAGTTGCTCAATCATTCATTCTAGAAAGATATAATATGAACTATATACATGGATTTTCATTGGACTGGTAATGTGTCAAAGCATGGGATTCATTGGTTTTTCTGATATAAAAATTCTGGGCCATCAGTTATACTCTACCTGAGCAAAGACAAATGAGTCTGGCCACAAGAATTTCCTGAGGAGGCATAATAATAAATCCATTAGAAATGAAATACATTTATAATGAAGTTAGCTTTTGCTATATCAAGGATCTTTTCAATGAACAGTAGAATGCTATCACTTCAAGATTTCATCTTCTGGTACCTCATTCAACACAAAAGCTCTAAGTAAAAGTTTGTTGTTAATTTGATTGATTGACTCATTGATCATGCATTATCCTTTAAAGCATGTCTTAAGTTTGATTGATTACAAACTATGACACTCAAAAATTTATTTCAGGTATTAAAATAGAGATTTTTCAATTACTTTTACAATCTTAAATTTCTTCTGAATATAACAAATGATAAAATGTATAAACCTAAGGAAGCCCCAGGGGGACTCCCTCCTACTATTTGGGCGACTTTCTGCCACTCTGACCCTAGGGGGGAAGAAAATGGCATTTCTTTGAAACTGGGAATACTACACTGTTTTATTTCTGCAATGGAATCCTTTGTCTAGTGTTTCCCCAGCAGTATAAATCACACTAAATCAATATATGGGAACAAGAGAATTTAAATCTGTGCACAAAAACCTCAGATCGTAAATAATAAATTATAACCAAAAGAACAAAATCATTGTCCCCACCTACTCTCCACATAGAGACCAGAAGAAGATTAGTCTTTGTCTAAGAAATCAAAATCTTGGGGAGCCTGGGTGGCTCAGTCAGTTAATCCTCCATCTGACTTCTGCTTGGGTCACCATCTCATGGTTGGTAAGTTTGAGCCCCACGTTGGGCTCTGTGCTGACAGCTCAGAGCCTGGAACCTGCTTTGGATTCTGTGTCTCCCTCTCTCTCTGCACCTCCCCCACCCCTGTCTCTGTCTCTCAAAAATAAAATCAATCAACAATCAAAAATAAGTCAACATAAAAAAAAATTTTTTAAATAAAAGAAATCAAAACCTTAGAAGTACTACAGGCAGTCCCAGCTCAGTTATCAAAACAATGTGCAAAGCAAATACACAGTTCCGGTATGTGCAAGTTTGAGTTAATACAATGCTGCGCAAATCAAGGACTGCCTGTCTTTCAAGGAGAGGCTAGGATCTGAGCTCAGGGCTGAGGAAAGCTGACTTGCTCTACATAATCATTGGGCGCATTTGTTTCCTTCTGATTTCTTTCTCCTTGGTCCTGAAAACACAGGCAGGGGAGAAAAGAGAGAGAAACCAGACTGATATCAAGAGGCCAGGACATTCCACAGAATGCCAGGGCCTTTAAAAGTTCCTCAGGGGAGAGACTTTTGGAAACAAAGATATCTAATAATTAAATGTAAGTTGCCTGGCTCCCTAGACTTGCATTGTCCGATATAATGGCTACTATAGGTAGCTGTTCGGTACTTGAAATGTGACGAAAGAATTGAACTGCACTCCAAGTGTAAACTATACACTAGATTTTGAAGGCTATATGAATAAGAAGAAAGTTTTAAAATCTCATTAATAATAATATTGGTCAAAACTGATTATATTGGTATTTTGGACATATTAAATAAAACTCCTATTAAAGTTAATTTTATCTTTTTTTAAAATGTGCTACTATGGGAGTTGCGGCAAGATGGCGGCTTAGGAGGACGCTGGGCTCACCGCACGTCCTGCTGATCACTTAGATTCCATCTACACCTGCCTAAATAACCCAGAAAACCGCCAGAGGATTAGCAGAACAGAGTCGCCGGAGCCAAACGCAGACGAGAGGCCCACGGAAGAGGGTAGGAAGGGCGGCGAGGCGGTGCGCGCTCCACGGACTGGCGGGAGGGAGCCGGGGCGGAGGGGCGGCTCGCCGGCCAAGCAGAGCCCCCGAGTCTGGCTTGCAAAAGCGGAGGGGCCGGGCGGACTGTGTTCCGACAGCAAGCGCGACTTAGCGTCCGGGAGGTCAGAAATTAACAGCTCTGCTCGGAAAGCGGGAAGGCTGGAGGACAAAGGGAGGGAGAGCTGCTGAGCCCCCTGACAACAGAGCTCAGTTTGGTGGGGAACAAAGGCGCTCGCCAGCGCCATTTCCCCCGCCCATCCCCCAGCCGAAATCCCAAAGGGAACCGGTTCCTGCCAGGGAACTTGCTCGCTCCGTGCAAACACCCAACTCTGCGCTTCTGCGGAGCCAAACCTCCGGCAGCGGATCTGACTCCCTCCCGCTGCCACAGGGCCCCTCCTGAAGTGGATCACCTAAGGAGAAGCGATCTAAGCCTGCCCCTCCTGCCCCCGAGCACCTTGCCTACCCACCCCAGCTAATACGCCAGATCCCCAGCATCACAAGCCTGGCAGGGTGCAAGTAGCCCAGACGAGCCACACCACCCCACAGTGAATCCCGCCCCTAGGAGAGGGGAAGAGAAGGCACACACCAGTCTGACTGTGGCCCCAGCGGTGGACTGGGGGCAGACATCAGGTCTGACTGCGGCCCCACCCACCAACTCCAGGTATACACCACAGCACAGGGGAAGTGCCCTGCAGGTCCTCACCACGCCAGGGACTATCCAAAATGACCAAGCGGAAGAACTCCCCTCAGAAGAATCTCCAGGAAATAACAACAGCTAATGAGCTGATCAAAAAGGATTTAAATAATATAACAGAAAGTGAATTTAGAATAATAGTCATAAAATTAATCGCTGGGCTTGAAAACAGTATACAGGACAGCAGAGAATCTCTTGCTACAGAGATCAAGGGACTAAGGAACAGTCACGAGGAGCTGAAAAACGCTTTAAACGAAATGCATAACAAAATGGAAACCACCACAGCTCGGCTTGAAGAGGCAGAGGAGAGAATAGGTGAACTAGAAGATAAAGTTATGGAAAAAGAGGAAGCTGAGAAAAAGAGAGATAAAAAAATCCAGGAGTATGAGGGGAAAATTAGAGAATTAAGTGATACACTAAAAAGAAATAATATACGCATAATTGGTATCCCAGAGGAGGAAGAGAGAGGGAAAGGTGCTGAAGGGGTACTTGAAGAAATCATAGCTGAGAACTTCCCTGAACTGGGGAAGGAAAAAGGCATTGAAATCCAAGAGGCACAGAGAACTCCCTTCAGACGTAACTTGAATCGATCTTCTGCACGACATATCATAGTGAAACTGGCAAAATACAAGGATAAAGAGAAAATTCTGAAAGCAGCAAGGGGTAAACGTGCCCTCACATATAAAGGGAGACCTATAAGACTCGTGACTGATCTCTCTTTTGAAACTTGGCAGGCCAGAAAGAATTGGCAAGAGATTTTCAGGGTGCTAGACAGAAAACATATGCAGCCAAGAATCCTTTATCCAGCAAGTCTGTCATTTAGAATAGAAGGAGAGATAAAGGTCTTCCCAAACAAACAAAAACTGAAGGAATTTGTCACCACTAAACCAGCCCTACAAGAGATCCTAAGGGGGACCCTGTGAGACAAAGTCCCAGAGACATCACTATAAGCATAAAACATACAGACATCACAATGACTCTAAACCCGTATCTTTCTATAATAACACTGAATGTAAATGGATTAAATGCGCCAACCAAAAGACATAGGGTATCAGAATGGATAAAAAAACAAGACCCATCTATTTGCTGTCTACAAGAGACTCATTTTAGACCTGAGGACACCTTTAGATTGAGAGTGAGGGGATGGAGAACTATTTATCATGCGACTGGAAGCCAAAAGAAAGCTGGAGTAGCCATACTTATATCAGACAAACTAGACTTTAAATTAAAGGCTGTAACAAGAGATGAAGAAGGACATTATATAATAGTTACAGGGTCTATCCATCAGGAAGAGCTAACAATTATCAATGTCTATGCACCGAATACCGGAGCCCCCAAATATATAAAACAATTACTCATAAACATAAGCAACCTTATTGATAAGAATGTGGTAATTGCAGGGGACTTTAATACACCACTTACAGAAATGGATAGATCAACTAGACACACGGTCAATAAAGAAACAAGGGCCCTGAATGAGACATTGGATGAGATGGACTTGACAGATATATTTAGAACTCTGCATCCCAAAGCAACAGAATATACTTTCTTCTCGAGTGCACATGGAACATTCTCCAAGATAGATCATATACTGGGTCACAAAACAGCCCTTCATAAGTTTACAAGAATTGAAATTATACCATGCTTACTTTCAGACCACAATGCCATGAAGCTTGAAATCAACCACAGGAAAAAGTCTGGAAAACCTCCAAAAGCATGGAGGTTAAAGAACACCCTACTAACGAATGAGTGGGTCAACCAGGCAATTAGAGAAGAAATTAAAAAATATATGGAAACAAACGAAAATGAAAATACAACAATCCAAACGCTTTGGGACGCAGCAAAGGCAGTCCTGAGAGGAAAATACATTGCAATCCAGGCCTATCTCAAGAAACAAGAAAAATCCCAAATACAAAATCTAACAGCACACCTAAAGGAACTAGAAGCAGAACAGCAAAGGCAGCCTAAGCCCAGCAGAAGAAGAGAAATAATAAAGATCAGAGCAGAAATAAACAATATAGAAACTAAAAAAACTGTAGAGCAGATCAACGAAACCAAGAGTTGGTTTTTTGAAAAAATAAACAAAATTGACAAACCTCTAGCCAGGCTTCTCAAAAAGAAAAGGGAGATGACCCAAATAGATAAAATCATGAATGAAAATGGAATTATTACAACCAATCCCTCAGAGATACAAACAATTATCAGGGAATACTATGAAAACTTATATGCCAACAAATTGGACAACCTGGAAGAAATGGACGAATTCCTGAACACCCACACGCTTCCAAAACTCAATCAGGAGGAAATAGAAAGCTTGAACAGACCCATAACCAGCGAAGAAATTGAATCGGTTATCAAAAATCTCCCAACAAATAAGAGTCCAGGACCAGATGGCTTCCCAGGGGAGTTCTACCAGACGTTTAAAGCAGAGATAATACCTATCCTTCTCAAGCTATTCCAAGAAATAGAAAGGGAAGGAAAACTGCCAGACTCATTCTATGAAGCCAGTATTACTTTGATTCCTAAACCAGACAGAGACCCAGTAAAAAAAGAGAACTACAGGCCAATATCCCTGATGAATATGGATGCAAAAATTCTCAATAAGATACTAGCAAATCGAATTCAACGGCATATAAAAAGAATTATTCACCATGATCAAGTGGGATTCATTCCTGGGATGCAGGGCTGGTTCAACATTCGCAAATCAATCAACGTGATACATCACATTAACAAAAAAAGAGAGAAGAACCATATGATCCTGTCAATCGATGCAGAAAAGGCCTTCGACAAAATCCAGCACCCTTTCTTAATAAAAACCCTTGAGAAAGTCGGGATAGAAGGAACATACTTAAAGATCATAAAAGCCATTTATGAAAAGCCCACAGCTAACATCATCCTCAACGGGGAAAAACTGAAAGCTTTTTCCCTGAGATCAGGAACACGACAGGGATGCCCACTCTCACCGCTGCTGTTTAACATAGTGCTGGAAGTTCTAGCATCAGCAATCAGACAACAAAAGGAAATCAAAGGCATCAAAATTGGCAAAGATGAAGTCAAGCTTTCGCTTTTTGCAGATGACATGATATTATACATGGAAAATCCGATAGACTCCACCAAAAGTCTGCTAGAACTGATACAGGAATTCAGCAAAGTTGCAGGCTACAAAATCAATGTACAGAAATCAGTTGCATTCTTATACACTAACAATGAAGCAACAGAAAGACAAATAAAGAAACTGATCCCATTCACAATTGCACCAAGAAGCATAAAATACCTAGGAATAAATCTAACCAAAGATGTAAAGGATCTGTATGCTGAAAACTATAGAAAGCTTCTGAAGGAAATTGAAGAAGATTTAAAGAAAGGGAAAGACATTCCCTGCTCATGGATTGGAAAAATAAATATTGTCAAAATGTCAATACTACCCAAAGCTATCTACACATTCAATGCAATCCCAATCAAAATTGCACCAGCATTCTTCTCGAAACTAGAACAAGCAATCCTAAAATTCATATGGAACCACAAAAGGCCCCGAATAGCCAAAGGAATTTTGAAGAAGAAGACCAAAGCAGGAGGCATCACAATCCCAGACTTTAGCCTCTACTACAAAGCTGTCATCATCAAGACAGCATGGTATTGGCACCAAAACAGACACATAGACCAATGGAATAGAATAGAAACCCCAGAACTAGACCCACAAACGTATGGCCAACTCATCTTTGACAAAGCAGGAAAGAACATCCAATGGAAAAAAGACAGCCTCTTTAACAAATGGTGCTGGGAGAACTGGACAGCAACATGCAGAAGGTTGAAACTAGACCACTTTCTCACACCATTCACAAAAATAAACTCAAAATGGATAAAGGACCTAAATGTGAGACAGGAAACCATCCAAACCTTAGAGGAGAAAGCAGGAAAAGACCTCTCTGACCTCAGCCGTAGCAATCTCTTACTCGACACATCCCCAAAGGCAAGGGAATTAAAAGCAAAAGTGAATTACTGGGACCTTATGAAGATAAAAAGCTTCTGCACAGCAAAGGAAACAACCAACAAAACTAAAAGGCAACCAACGGAATGGGAAAAGATATTTGCAAATGACATATCCGACAAAGGGCTAGTATCCAAAATCTATAAAGAGCTCACCAAACTCCACACCCGAAAAACAAATAACCCAGTGAAGAAATGGGCAGAAAACATGAATAGACACTTCTCTAAAGAAGACATCCGGATGGCCAACAGACACATGAAAAGATGTTCAGCGTCGCTCCTTATCAGGGAAATACAAATCAAAACCACACTCAGGTATCACCTCACGCCAGTCAGAGTGGCCAAAATGAACAAATCAGGAGACTATAGATGCTGGAGAGGATGTGGAGAAACGGGAACCCTCTTGCACTGTTGGTGGGAATGCAAATTGGTGCAGCCGCTCTGGAAAGCAGTGTGGAGGTTCCTCAGAAAATTAAAAATAGACCTACCCTATGACCCAGCAATAGCACTGCTAGGAATTTATCCAAGGGATACAGGAGCACTGATGCATAGGGCCACTTGTACCCCAATGTTCATAGCAGCACTCTCAACAATAGCCAAATTATGGAAAGAGCCTAAATGTCCATCAACTGATGAATGGATAAAGAAATTGTGGTTTATATACACAATGGAATATTACATGGCAATGAGAAAAAATGAAATATGGCCTTTTGTAGCAACGTGGATGGAACTGGAGAGTGTGATGCTAAGTGAAATAAGCCATACAGAGAAAGACAGATACCATATGGTCTCACTCTTATGTGGATCCTGAGAAACTTAACAGGAACCCATGGGGGAGGGGAAGGAAAAAAAAAAAAAAAAAGAGGTTAGAATGGGAGAGAGCCAAAGCATAAGAGACTGTTAAAAACTGAGAACAAACTGAGGGTTGATGGGGGGTGGGAGGGAGGAGAGGGTGGGTGATGGGTATTGAGGAGGGCACCTTTTGGGATGAGCACTGGGTGTTGTATGGAAACCAATTTGTCAATAAATTTCAGAAAAAAAAAAAAAGTGCTACTATGGAATTTTTAATTATGTAGTTGGTTCACACTATATTTCTATTGGAGAGTACTGCTCCAGTAATCTTTGCTACATATTCAATGATTTCATGTGAATGGATCTTTGGTGAGATACAAGAAGGCATGAAATCAAAGACAGCACAGCAAGATGGCATCACAAACTGAGTAATAACACACACAAGACACAGCTTTAAAAGCTCTACATATATCGATTTTTTAAATCTTAATTACAATCCTGTAGGTACAAGGAAGGACTCCATTTTTCAAACTGTAGACTAAGGCACAGAGAGGTTAAGTAGTTTGCCCAAGGATACCCAGCCAATTAGTGATAAAAGATTTGAACCGAGGTAGTCTGACTCCAGAGTGTGTGCTCTTTTCTGACTGCTTTATTGAATTACTCCTTTAGCAGCAGCAAGAACTTAGAATCAAAGAGGACCGTGAGAAGGTAAGCATGCTGAGAAACTGCAGAAATGTATCGTGAATGGGGAAACTTTCCACATGTCCTGTGACGGGCATTTGAGCTAATCTTCCTAGACCTATGTGGGAAGAATGGTTTTGTCTGAAACATGGATGGCATGGAGGTTAGGTTTGCTATAGGCCTTCCATAACACAATTAGTTTGAACACAAACAAGTTCTTTGAGTTTCTGTTTCACTCCCTTTCATTAAAAAGGTCCTACCTTTGGGCCCCACTCCTAGTATAATTTTACTTTCTTATTGGTTGTCTCTACAAGTCCAAATTAAGCTCTTTCTCAGCAAGAGACTTCCCTAAGTCTTTAGGGAAGTAGGGCTATTCCTTTTCTAAGCTCCAGACCTAGTACCTTAATTTAGATCAATTGTTCCCTCACAGTCAATTGACCTACTACCTAGCCCTGTGTTTCCTGGACTCCAGCACCTGCAATTCCATGACTAGCCTTTCTTCAGGTCTACATTCCCTGTGCCTTAGTCTCCTCTGTTCTGCTTCAATTTCTCTGATGTAAAGTTCTCACTTCTAAATCCACAGATCTTTTAAAAGTTCCTCATTTTTTTTGGAACACTGCTCTGCAGTATTACTGCCGTGGCAACTCTCATTCCCTAAGCAGAACATAAATAACTTCCAGGTGGAGGCAGGACACCAGAGGACGATGTCTGTAGGAAACAGGAATCCAAAGGCAAGGAAAAGACAAATGCTTATTAAATCTATGGGATAGTCATGCCTAAAGATCTTTTAAATATGCCTGGAATTCCTAATAACCAGGCACAATAGGGAGGTCATGGTGAATGGAGAAAAGACTTAGACATTATTAAATAGGATCTGTTATAATAGGCCTTTGTCCTTAAAACCCTGTAAGAGGGGCACCTGGGTATCTCAGTTCAGTTAAGACTCCAACTTCGGCTCAGGTCATGATCTCACAGTTGGTGGGTTTGAGCCCCATGTCGAGCTCTATGCTGACAGCTCAGAACCTGGAGCCTACTTCAGATTCTGTGTCTCCATCTCTCTGCTCCTCCCCCGTTTGTGCTCAGTCTCTCTCTCTCTCTCTCTCTCTCTCTCTCTCTCTCAAAAATAAATAAACGTTAAAAAAAATTTTTTTTAAAAACCTGGAAGAGACCTCTTACATGGAACTAAGTAAGTAGATTTGGACTGCTTTCTGATGAATAAGCTTACATCTTTGTGATGGGGTGACTAACTTTCCTTAGAGTACTAATAGACAATGGCCTCATACTCCATATACTAAAGTAAACAAATATTTCTTCCCCTTTGTATTCCAACATTAGGCATAGCCCTGTAACATTCTATAAACATACCATATACCCTCTAAACCCCATAAATACACCATAACCGAGGAGAAGTCCATCTACCCACCAAACTCACTCCTCCCTGAATTGTTCCCCGTTTCAATGGATAACGCCACATCATTCACTATTACTGAGGTCAAAGCCTAGGAATCAGCCTTGATTCTCTTTTTTTTAATTTATTTATTTTGAGAGAGAGAAAGAGAGCAGGAAGGGCAGAGGGAGGGAGGGAGGGAGGGAGGGAGAGAGAGAGAGAGAGAGAAAGAGAATCCTCAGCAGGCTCCACATTGCCAGCCTGCAAGGTTTAAACTCATGAACCATGGGATCATGACCTGAGCTGAAACCAAGAGTTGGACGCTTAAGTGACACCCAGGCATCCCACCTTGATTCCTTTTATTCAACACCTCACTCCTAATGCATCAGCAAGTCACATTAGTTCTCCCTTTCAAATATTTTCTGTCTGACCATTTCTTACCACCTCCCTTGCTCCCCGACTTAGTACAACCTACCATCCCTTCTAACATCAAATATTTCAATCATCTCCTAAATGATCACCCTGTGTCCCCTCTTGCCTCTCCAATCTCCACACACGGCCAAACTGATCTTTTAAAATTGTAAATCAGATCACATAATCTCCCTCATTAAATCCCTCTGATATCTTCCCATCTCACCCATGATAAAGTCCAAATCCTTAACATGTCCTGTCCCCTACCCACTTCTCTTAACTCATCACCTACCACTCCTCATCATCTACCTTTTGGCCACCATTCTCTTGCCACAAAAATACTGGACCATTTGTACACCAGGACCCTTATACTCATTCATACCAGTTAGGTCTCTATTCAAATGTCACCACTGATTAATTCCCTGATTATCCTATTAAAAATAGCTCTCTATTTGCTCCCCTCCCTCTCTCTTTAGCTCCTTAATTTACATTATATTTTTCATAGTACTTACTATCACCTGAAAATATTTTATTTGTGTATCTGTCTTCTCATTCCCTATGCTGATCCTTGGGATATTATGAACTATATGCTCTGTTCATCATTATATCTCCAGTAACAATAAAATACCTTTCACATAATAAATTCACAATAAATACTGTTGAATGAGGAAATGAATGCATTTCCTTATCCAATAGAGCCAATTGATGACAAATTATTGTTGACTTTGTCTTAGAACGTTTGACCTTTACTTTTATCCTAATTAATACATGAAATTTTTTATTGTTAAAAAATCTCTGAATTAATTAATGGTGGATATAGGAAAGTCCCAATGAGATCGTTAGTGCCAAAACTCAAGTAAAATGAAAATCTATCTGAAAACTTTTCATTTTCTGGTTCTGTAATGTGTCATAAGGTTTCAAACCATCACAGACATAAACGTAGAAGTTAAGGTGATATTTCTGAGGTCAGTTGAGATGAAACTTATTCTTTCTATCTCTTTTGACAATGAATCCACATTTGTCCACAGCTCTTATGGTAATTGAAATGATGGGAGTTGAATGTTATAATAGGAGAAAAGGTTTTATGAGATGAAAGCCTTGGTCATGTGGCCTTTTGCCCTCTGGCCAAAGAATACCAGGAACACACCTACAGTTGATCAAAGTTTAGTGTATTGATTTGCTCCCAGTGGAAGATTACATACCATGGGGAACTATAGGACATCTCAGTAGGGAGGTCTTACAAATGTCCTGTTGAATTTGATTATTATTAGAATTTGATTATTACTAGGTTTGTTCGAGCAAGTAGTGGGAGCACGTGTTGGGCACATCCAAACAAGCAGGGTTTTGCTCTGGATTGCATGTTGTCTGACTACAAAATTCTAGGGCTGGATATCTTAATAAATCTTATCTATAAATTAGAAGAAATGAAGCAAGGCTAAATATGTAATTAGTAAACTAATACTCATTCATATTATGCCAGGGGAATGTTTCACCATTTAGCTTAGACAATGTTCATGGTTTGTCTATTTTCAGACGTGATTACAGAGTGGTCGTGGTTTTTCTTCATCAAGACTGCCACAAAATGGCCTTGTAACACGTGTTACTCCTTCTCAATGATGCTTATATCAGAATGCCAGTTACCCCTCCTTTTCCAGTGAAGGCTTCAGCTCACTAGTGGCAAAGTGGAAGTCTATGGGCCAAATCAGGCCTGAAAATATGTTTTATCTGGGCTGCCCAGGATTTGTAATTAAATTAATAGCCAACATTCAAAATTGGGAAAGTTTATATAAATTAAATCCAAATTTCTGGCTTATCTGGAAAAAAATCATGAACTCTGGCCATATTGAGTATATATTCCTGCCTGGCAACACTCAACTGGAGCTTTCATGTGGCCTGCTTCCTCATTTATTATGGGTGTGATAGATACTTGAGTCTGAATTTCTGGTTCCCTTCCTCTCCTTCCATCTCTGCCCCAATATATTATCTTTGCCAGTGGCTTCAACAGCTTCTGGGTGACCCATCTAACACCTTGGGATCAAATTTCCTGATTTACCTACAACTTTGCCCCCCCCCTTCATCTCAAGTTTCACACTTCTATATTGCCCTCAGCACCTTATCACCAGTAAATCACCTTCAGAATCCTCAAATAACCCTTTGTGACTACAATCTTCATTCCCCCAACTGCCCCACTCTATAACTCCTACTGGAATTCTTCATTTACCTCTTCTAGACTCTGAATTTTTAAGTCTCATCATTTTCCCTGTCCAACACCCTCTCTTCTTGTGATGGCTGCCTGAGCTTGGATTCCATGACTCATCATATCACTCATTTGCAAGTCATCTGCTCCAAATCCAACCAAACACTCCTTGAACTCAGCTATCATCTTCTCTGTGCCCACACGAGGCAGCCACATGCTGCTAGAGAAATCATACAACTGGACTAAATTAGCTACACTTTAAATTCATTTAACACTCATATACTCAACATAATATCAGAAATTTATTATATTTCCCTAGAGTATTCTGGGGTTTTTTTTCTCTGCAAGCCTTTCCCATTTCCTCTCTCACCCATCTACCTCATTAATAACTTCACTTTAAACTCCTTAGCATGAGACTCCAAGGCAGCAGGGATTTTGTATGGCTCAGTGCTATTGCTTAGGCTAGGCGTGGTAATTTAATGCCTGGCACACAGTAAGAATTTAATAAATATTTGCTGAAAGGTTATTTCAAAAATATTTCAATATTTTTCCATCATCATCATATCTATCAACCTTTCTGTATATGTACCCATTCTTCTCCACATTCCCTACTGTTCAATGGAAGAAGTAGCCCTATGGTCATTTGTGTGTTCTGCAATTTAGTCCTTCCTCATTATTTTGAAAAGCTTAATAAGTTTGATTTAATTTGAAAATTCGTCCATGTACCATGAAATGATATTTCAACATTATATCTGTCAAAGAGCTGTTATAGACAAGTCTCATATAGAACATTTTATTAGGCTAATTATAATCATTGCTAATAATTATGGAGCACCCAAATTTGCTAAGTGCTGTTCCAACCGTTCTTTTTTTTTTTTTTTTAATTTTTTTTTTTCTCAACGCTTATTTATTTTTGGGACAGAGAGAGACAGAGCATGAACGGGGGAGGGGCAGAGAGAGAGGGAGACACAGAATCGGAAACAGGCTCCAGGCTCTGAGCCATCAGCCCAGAGCCTGACCCGGGGCTCGAACTCACGGACCGCGAGATCGTGACCTGGCTGAAGTCGGACGCTTAACCGACTGCGCCACCCAGGCGCCCCCCAACAGTTCTTTATATACCAACCCATTTAACCTTCACAATAACATGAGATAGACACTTTTTTTTTCATCATTTAACTGAAGTGCAAAGAGGCCAAGTAGCCTACCCACATTCTTGTTGCCTAAAAGATGTGAACATCACTCTTATCCACCATGCTCTACTGTCTCCTTTTAAAAAATAAAGGTGAAAAATTAGTACAAGATCCCATAGTGACTTAAAGAAAATCACTGAGAAAAAGAATGGAAACTAGGAAATGAGGGGAGGAGGGGGACCTTGATGCTTCTACCTCTAAAGTCATTCCAAACCTATCCTCTTCTTCCTCTCCATTGCCACGAGCCTAGCCCAAGACGCCACTATTTTTTCACCTGGGCAATTTGCAGTAGCCACCCAACTATTCTCCATGATGATTTCCTCACCTCAGAGCAGCCACAATCACCTGTTTAAAACATGAACCATATCATCAAAGGATTTGCACTGCATTTACAATAAATCCCAAACTTCTTACCACAGTCCATCAAATGCTACATATTCTGGCCCCTGCCCAACTTTCCAACTACATCTTATCCAAATATCCCAACTGCCACACTGAGGAGAAGGAGTCTTCCTTCAGTCTCTGGAACATGTCACATTCTTTCCTGATTCAGGGTCTTTGCCTGGAATGCTCTTCTTCTTGACTGGCTTTTTTGGAACTCAGACCAAAATGCAGAGACATTCCCCAAGCATTCTACACATAGTAACCTCCTCCCTCAAGTTACAGCTTGTCATGTGACTCTTTATTGCCTCCATAATATTTAGTATCACCTGTTTTTCTGTCTCTGTGTCCTAGGCATCCACAACGGTGTCTAGAGTGTGGTTGGTACTCAGTAAATATATGTTGAATAATAAATGAAATGAGATATTTTATGTATTACTTGTAGCACAATTCCACAGTTCTTATGTATATGACACTGACCAGCAATTGACCAATTATTGATGTCCTAAAAGAAGCCAAACTAATTTCTCAATATACTTTTTATCTATAAATAGCTCTCATTAAGCCTAAGTCTTCAAGTCTTCTTGTGCTTTGGTGGTTTATGAAAGAAAGTTGCCCAGTTCCCTGAATCATGAGCCTTGTCTTCTCCAGCCACACATGGCTTTTATTGTTGTTCTTGCTATTTATAATTTACTGAAATACATTCTCAGGAGATTAGGTTTTGCTATGACCATCTCTACAAATATCTATAAATGATGATAAGAAATAGATGTCTTAATTTATCGTTTCCAAAGCATTTGCTTCAATTCAGGAGCAGTTCACATGGCAATGCCCTTTATTTCAATATGCTTTTATTTTTAAGAAATAAAACAGAAACAGTAATTTCCATTCTGAATAATTCTGGTTATCTCTAAATGGTTACTCAGACACCAAGAGAGTATCTGTAGAGAATGAGTAATGTTTTACTTGAAGTCCTTTTGTCAATTAGTACATTTTTAGAAATCAAATGATAAGCTCCTCAGTTTAGGGTAAAAGTAAACAATGGAGTTCCTCTAAATTGTCCAAGATTGTACACACTGAATCTTTATTTATTCCCCCAATCTTATTTGCCCAAATGGTTTATGGTTTGAGGACCACACCATAAATTTTTCAAGTGCTATACCTGTGAACTCAACGTTTACATAAAATCTACATTATGAAGTAAATAAGACACTTTAGTGGTCTAGTTCATCTAGTACATTTGTTTTTTCCATGCAAGATAATTTTTACATATGTAGGAATTTGTCCCACATGTTAAATTCCTGAGAGTTAAGTGATTACACAGGCTTTCTTTGGGGTCACCACCATTCAGCTTGTAGCTAATAGGAACTCTACTTTGGAAGCAGTTTGTGATCTCCCACAAAGTCCCTTTTTTATATTTCTGTCATACCGATTACATAAATTAAATCCTTTTCTCATCCACTCAGTTTTTAATTATTAAATTATTACCCTAGCTCCTTTGTGGGCTGTTGAGTAATGCAGAGCTACACAATACCAGAATCATCCTGCCCGTACTTCCTATTCAAGGATGATGTCTCTGATGGTGTCATCAGGAAAAACTGAGATCCAGATTCAGCTCTTTCCCTTTTTGGTTCCTTTATAGACAACTGTTGGCTTTGGGACAATAATCAATATTAGAAATACTCCATCACCCACTACCATGCTAAGTCAAGAAGGAAATAATTTTTTGTTGTTGTTAAAACAAAAGACTGAGGGGCGCCTGGGTGGCGCAGTCGGTTAAGCGTCCGACTTCAGCCAGGTCACGATCTCGCTGTCTGCGAGTTCGAGCCCCGCTTCAGGCTCTAGGCTGATGGCTCAGAGCCTGGAGCCTGTTTCTGATTCTGTGTCTCCCTCTCTCTCTGCCCCTCCCCCGTTCATGCTCTGTCTCTCTCTGTCCCAAAAATAAATAAACTTTGAAAAAAAAAATTTTTAAACAAAAGACTGAGACAGAGAGAAAATAGAAAAAAAATGTTTTTGGCTTTTATAGGTTGGATGCTTTGCTCTGGAAAAAAGATAAATGTCCAATGATGCTGTAGCTTCCCTAAAACTAGAAAAGTTATGGCATGAAAGCATTCTCTGAATTGGCAAACGGTTTCTTGCAGATTTGGAGTTGTGTTGTTGCATTTCTATTTTTGATAATCAGAGTATCCTTAGCAAATCAGCTTCTTCCTAGAAGGGTAGAGGAAACTAATTGAACCCACATTATAAACAATATTGAGAACAGCAAAAGAAAGAAATGAGAGGAACAAGCATAATATGCAGTTGCTATTATTAACATGTGGTGCGAGAAAGGAAATCTCTGCTTGGTAGTAGGTCTATTTGGTGTTCTAAACAGTGTGATGACCACCAGGGACATGGCAGGAGGTGAAAGCAGCCACCCACTTTTGATTAATGAGCTCAGACAGGGAAGTGGTCTGTACCCATGTCCTGCAGTGTGTACAAGAGGAGATTCCAGGGGTTACCTTTAATTTCTGAAGCCATAGCTACTTCTGGCTGTGTTTGCATGGCAAAAGCAAATAAAAATTAATGGAGAATTTTTGTTTTCAAGCAGCAGCTCTAGGGATTTAGGCTTCCCAAAGATCTATTTGTGGCTTCATATTACTAGGACTTTAGTTGCCTAAATTTTCTCAGACCATTCTCATTTTCTAAGAAGGCACTCTAGTCGTATGAGATGAAACAAATACAAATGGTTATTTGGAAGTGTATTTTTTACAAAGTCTAGAAATCACATGCCTTTCTTCCATATGCTTCTTCACCATATGCCTCATTCATTTCTCTCCTTCTAAGCCAAGATTCAAGAAACTGTGGACCTCACTTACTAACTTCACTTCTTTGCTTTATTGCTTTCTTTATTTCATAATCCATTGATCTCTTTTTCTGTCTTTGCCAAGACACTGAAACTGGCAAACGTCACCATGACCAATACCCCTTTTGGTCATGTTCTTGTAAGCTGCTATTTTGCTGCTTTTGCTTATGTGCATTTCTCCCTTTCTTGAAACTCTTTACTCCCTAGACTTTTGTCACACATTCTGTACATCCTACATCTGTAACCATTCTTTATTAATTTCTGTTGGTTCCGCATTTCTATCTACTCTCTGAAAGACTTCTGCTCTTCCTAACTTTTGTAGTCAATCATTGTAAACCATTTTTATTGCTTTAAGCACTACTTGTGCAAAAAGAATTCACAAATTATATTTCTATATCTATCTCTTTCTCTGAGCTCAGACCTGAACACCCAACTTCTTGTTGGATGGATACCCCTATTAGGTGTGGTTTTCCCATAGGCATCTCAACCTCTGCATATTAAAAAAAAAAAAGTTCATCAGGGCACCTGGGTGGCTCACTTGGTTGGGTGTCTGACTTCAGCTCAGGTGATGATCTCACAGTTCATGAGTCCAAGCCCCACATCAGGCTCTCTGCTAATAGCTTGGAGCCTGGAGCTTGCTTGGGATTCTTGTATCTCCCTTTCTCTCTCTGCCCCTCCTCTGCTCCTGCTGTCTCTCTCTCTCTTTCTCTCTGTCTCTCAAAAATAAATAAACATTAAAAATTTTTTTTAACTAAAAAAACAAGTTCATCACTTTCTGTCCTCTTTTACAACCAATTTCAATAAATGATAGCAAAATTTACCCAGTTATCCAAGCCAGAGGCCTTGAAAATTTGTTGAGGCTACATGTTACCTCTTTATTCACTCTCTCTCTCCACCCTTGTTTCATATATACCTCTGATGAAGTGCAAACAAAACCATCAAGACTTGCTGATTTTCCCTGCAAAATAATTTTACTCTCTACTACCTCCCTTGGGGAAAAGACAAATAATAGATGCCAATGCCAGGTAACACAGATGTTGGAATTATTTGAAAAATATTTCAAAGCAGCTATTATAAAAATACTTCAATGAGCAATCCTTATTATATTTTTTTGTGATCCATCAATTCCTGAAAGATATGTGTCAAATCTGCTATGATTGGAGATTTGTCAACACTTTGAATAAATTCCAGTATAAAGAACTGTAAAACTGTAAAATCTATGACAGTTCCTCAGTCTTTTCTTGTTTATAATAACCTTGACACTTTTGAAGAGCAATGGTCAGTTATTCTATACTTTATTCCTTACATTCTTCTGATGTTGTCTCCTGATTAGATTGAAGTTGTACATTTTGATAAGAATATCACCAGAGTGGTATTCCCTTTGTAATTAATATCTTGGGGTTGAGGGAATAAAACCTGTGCGAATATCCTGTTTCTCCTCAAACATGAGTCCACAAATTTTAGCATTGATTGAAGCTAGCTGATGGTTCTTGACTGCAATAATTATTACTGTAATATCCTGATGATTATTTTTTTATTCTTCTCATCTCTTCAATATTTATGAGCTGGAATTCTTCTGTAAGGAAGAGCTATCCCTTCTCCCTTATTTTTTTATTTACTGAATAATGTATTTATAACAATATGAACTCATCCATTTTAATTTTATTCCAGAGTCATTAACTGAACACTATTATTATTTTGTTGTTCAAAGTTCAAAGTATTCCAGCTTTGGCCAATGGGAGCTCTTTCAGATTGGCTCCATTGTTTTTCAACATGAGCCTCCACTCCATCCTTTTTTGAGTGTTTCTTTACTTTCTGACACCATTAAGATGTTCCAGGATAATCTTGTTTTTTCCATGTCTCAGTTCTGGAATCAAGCACATATTCCAAGATTCCTCATTCCTTATATTGGACTGTGACACATAGAAACCAAGATCTGGGGGCTAGGTGGAATTATTACTAATGGGGTGTCATTGGCCATTGGCCCTTTTAGCAGACAGGGCTTATTTACACACACACACACACACACACACACACACACACACCGATGAATATACACAGCAATTTTATTTCTGTATCTATTTGAATACATATATTAACAAACAGTGAGTTTATATCAATGCCTCAGATTTCAAAGTATTTAATCCAGTCTGCCTTTCTTTATTTGTAACTTTATTCTCCATCAGTGAGAAATCTGGTTTGCATTAGCTAAAATATATTTACTTATTTAATGAACCTTACTACATAGAGTTGCTAATCCATATGCTGCGGGAAGCATTTACTAACTAAAATACTGGAATTTGTGCAATTCTTGTCTTTACCCAGGAAAAATACTGTCCTGCAAAGTAACATAGGTTTATTCTTTACTCTTCCACCCCTCTCAGTATGGTAATGTTCATTTGTATTTCAATTAGGTTTATCTGTTACAGTTTGTACTTCCTTTTGAGTTCGTTTCACATTCTGGTGGTGGGTGTTTACATGTTTGTATTTGTTTTGGGGGGTTTTGTTTTGTTTCAGCTGACATACAGTAAAATTTACTCCTCATACAGTTTCTGGGTTTTGACAACACAATTTGTTCACTACCACAGTTATGATACAAAACAGTTTATCACCTTAAGAATTTCCTCATAGGAAAGCATTTTTAAAAACAGCAAATTTTAAAAAGTAAGAAGACTAACCATAAATAAGACTATTGAAAATTTGACTTCATAAATAGTTTTTCAAGTACTTGAATTTTTATTGGTTTATTTTGTGTTTATATTGTGTTCCTCAAATATCATATTTAGTCTTATAGTCTCATAAGTTGTATTTTAAATTAACGTTTTTTTTAATGTTTTTTTTTAACATTTATTTATTTTTGAGACAGAGAGAGAGACAGAGCATGAATGGGGGAGGAGCAGAGAGAGAGGGAGACACAGAATCGGAAGCAGGCTCCAGGCTCTGAGCCATCAGCCCAGAGCCCGACGCAGGGCTCGAACTCACGGACGCGAGATCGCGAGATCGTGACCTGAGCTGAAGTTGGACGCTTAACCGACTGAGCCACCCAGGCGCCCCTAAATTAACCTTTTTGAGGATCATTTATAAAAAAAAATAAGTTGCACCTATTTATTTTTTATTTTTTATTTGAGTATACTTGACACACAATGTTGTATTAATTTCAGGTGTACAATATAGTGATTCAACAAGTGTATACATTATGCTCTGCTCACCACAGGTATACATACAACACTATTATAATATCACTGACTATCTTACTTATACTGTGCCTTTTATTCCCATGACTTATGTATTCCCATAACCAGAAGGCTGTATCTCCCATACTCCTTCACTCATTTTGCCCATCTCTTCATCCCATGCCCTTGGGCAACCATCAGTTTGTTCTCTGTAGGTCTGATTCTGCTTCTTGTTTGTTTATTCATTTGGGCTTTTTTAGATTCCACATATAAGTGAAATCACACATTATTTGTCTTTCTCTGTCTGACTTAATTCATTTAGATAATATTCTCTAGGTCCATCAATGTTGCCACAAGTGGCACAATCTTATCCTTTTTTGACTGCATAATATTCCATCACACATGCACATGCATGCGCATGCTCACAAGCACACCTTTATCACATCTTCTTTATCTATTCATCTATTGATGGACTCTTAAGTTATTTCCATATCTTGGCTACTGTGAATAATGCTGCAGTAAACATAGGAGTGCATATATTCTTTTGAATTCATGTTTTAATTTTCTTTGTGTAAATAGTGGAATTATTGGATAATATGATATTTCTATTTTTAATTTTTTGAAGAACCTCCATACCATTTTCCACTGTAGCTGTACCAATTTATATTCCCACCAAATTGTAGAAGAATTCCTTTCTTTCCACATCCTCACCAACACTTGTTATGAGTTGTCTTTTTTATTTTAGCCATTCTGATAGGTTTAAGGTGGTATCTCATTGTGGTTTTGATATACATTTCCCTGATGATTCATGATATTGAACATCTTTTTATGTTTTTGTTGGCCATCTGTATGTCTTCTTTGGAAAATTGTCTACTCAAGTTCTCTGCCTATATATTAATCAAGTTGTTTGTTTTTTGGTGTTGAATTGCATAAGTTTTTTGTATAATTTGGATACTAACCCCTTATCAGATATATCAGTTGCAAATATCTTTTCCCATTCAATAGGATGCTTTTTGTTTTGCCAGTGGTTTACTTCATTATGCAAAGATTTTTAGCCTGATGTGATCCCAATAGTTTATACTTGCTTTTGTTTCCCTTACCTCAGGAGACATATCTAGAAATTTTTTTCTATAACCAATGTCAAAGAAATTACTGCCTGGGTTGTCTCCTAGGATTTTATGGTTTCAGGTCTCACATTTAGGTCTTTAATCCATTTTGAGTTTATTTTTGAGTATGATGTAAGAAAGTAGTCCAGTTATATTCTCTTGCATGTAGCTGAAGCATCATTTATTGAAGAGACTATCTTTTCCTCATTGTATATTCTTGCCTCCTTTGTCATAGATTAATTGTTCATATAATGGTGGGTTTATTTCTGGAGTCTCTATTCTGTTCTATTGATCTACATGTATTTTTGTGCCAGTACCATACTGTTTTGATTGCCATAGCATTGTAGTAAATCTTGAAATGTGGCATTATAATACTTTGTCTTAGCTTTGTTTTCCTTTCTCAAAATGACTTTGGCTATTGAGGGTCTTTTATGGTTCCACAGAAATTTTATCATTATTTGTTCTAGTTTTGTGAAAAATGTTATTGGTATTTTGATAGGGATCACATAGAATCTGTAGATTGCTTTGGGTAATATGGACATTTTATGAATATTCATTCTTCCATTCCATAAACATATAATATCTTTCCAGTTTTTGGTGTTACCTTTAATTTCTTTCATTAGTGTTTTATAATTTTCAGAGTATAGGTCTTTCATCTTTTGGTTAAGTTTATGCTCAGATATCTTACTCTTTTTGGAGCTGCACCTATTTAAAATATAAAATTCTGTAAGTAATTGTAGAAGAGATAAGGTAGAAAGTGAGGTGAGAGAGATCTGAAGTGTGAGAAGGATTTAACAGGCATGGCTGGTCTTGAAGATGAAGAAAAGGGTTACAAGCTCAGGAATGCAAGTGTCCTCTGGAAATTGAGAAGGACCCCTGGTCAACAGCCAGCCTGGTCAACACCTGGTCTTGAAGATGAAGAAAAGGGTTACAAGCTCAGGAATGCAAGTGTCCTCTGGAAATTGAGAAGGACCCCTGGTCAACAGCCAGCAAACAACAAGGCTGTGGAAATCCTTTCTCAAATATAAAGAATTAAGCAATACATCGCATAAGAGTAATGTATGTTCTCTTTCCCTTTTTCTGTCCTTTTAAAATGTCTATCCCTTGCTACTCGTTTATAACAAAAAGCAAACAAGGAATTGCAAAAGAAATGGCCAATGTGACTTAAGTCACTTCCTACTTAAATTCTCTAAGCTTGACTGTTTTACATTCTTAGTAAGAAAGTTTCATTAAATTTGTTCTATGTTTTTTATATTTTTTACATATTTATATTTTTTAATGAAACTTAAAAAAAAACTCTTAGGAATAGCAACTCTAACCAAATATTTTTTTGGTTATAACCAAGACACAGAAATAAAATAAATGATCATTTCCAAAGCCGGATCACATATGCATACATATTCCTTCAGTGTGAATTCTCAGCCAGATTAATTATTTAAACAGTTGTCAGAGTGAAGAAAAGAAGGCTTTATGGGAATGTGTCTCCAGAAGATATGTTTTAATGCTGTGAGTCCCTCCTCTACCCCTGAGGGACAGGTGGGTTGCAGGGTGGTGGGAGTATTGCAGGGGTGTTACCTCCTTCACCTTAAACCTACTGAGAAGTTAGTTTTTAGTGTCAACAGGCACAAACTTATCCAATTGCCCTTTACCCTAGGGTTTTCTCTCTGGGAATTTTATCTGGAGGCTAGGGAGGAGAACTTGCCTTTTTTCACTTCATCAAGATGACAGTTGGAACAGAAAAATGATACTGAACAGAAATGATACTAAAAGGGGATGAGAAAAAAAGCAGCCACCTCAGTAGTGGTAGCCTATGAACCAAAGGCTCATAAAGTCACTTCTAGGAATTAAAGAGGAGAAAAGTATTAACAACCAATCATAGAGGTGTTACCAACTACTGTCCCGGGGAGGGGGCGGGAGGGCATCTATTGCCTAGAATCCGAGATGAGAAAGATGTCACTGGTGATCCAGAGAACCTCACTGAAGAGAGCATGTGAACCTGCACGGAGGACTTCTTAAGCTAGCAGAACAATATGACAAAGACAGGAAGATGTTATTCTGTCACTCTGCTCTGGGAGAACACATATTCACAGTTATTGCAAAGCTTGATGATTAGATGTTGATCATGTCTTTCCAACTGAAAGGTTCTTCTCCACCTGTCCCTTTCAAGTGAAAGCTTTAATTGATTAACATGCATTTAATAAGTGCCAAGTGATGAGCTAGATTCCTTGAGAGATCATAAGAAAAAGATAGCACATAATTAAGTTGAAATGGAGGAAATGAAAGGCCAAGAGAGGGCTTCTATGATTTACCACAGTGAGGAAGGGCCAGGACTGAGTTCCTACCACCTGAACTTCAGTCCAGGTCCTTTCATGTCTGTTGATGATCTTCTACTAGAGATCATCTCAAGACCTCCACATCGTCAGGCCCAAGCTCACCAGTGCAGATGTTTTGTTATTGAGGAAATCCTTTTTCCTGCAGAGACTAAAATACATTCAGAGAGAGCCCACCAATCTGAGCATACATGGAGACCCCAAATAGTGCCCATCTGCCCATGTTTCAGAATGACCAAGGGTCTCTCCTTGGATTGGACTTAACCCTATATTTTTAACAGATCCCTTGCACATACCTCAAATAGTCCTAAAAAGACCAAGACAAAAAATTTGATACATATTTCTACAAATTTAAATTGTTCAAAGGATTATGTTAAGTCTCTTCAGATATTCATTTGTTTTCCTGGTAGTAAGTACAAAAGTAAGCATCTGAAATGAATATAAAAGATTCTTCAAATATTTTTCTTATAAATTCTCTAAAAAAGAAGTTTTCTTGGGGCTGCTGGGTGGCTCAGTTCATTGAGTGGCCGACTTTGGCTCAGGTCATGATCTCATGGTTTGTGAGTTCAAGCCCCGCGTGGGGCTCTGTGCTGACAGTTCAGAGCCTGGAGTCTGTTTGGGATTCTGTGTCTCCCTCTCTCTCTGCCCCTCCCCCACTTGAGCGCGCACTGTCTCTTTCTCTCTCTCTCGCTCTCTCTCTCTCTCTCAAAAATAAATAAACGTTAAAAATTAAAAAAAAAAGAAGTTTCTTTCCTCATTCACTTCACTTCTCTGGGCCTTGGTTTTCTTATTAAATGGCAGAGATTAGATTAACAAGTTTCTGATCATCTTTTTAGCAATAAAAATGTAATGATTATAAACTGAAATATTTCTTCATCCCACTTGATCCCCATTGTTTTTGTTGTTTGTTTTTCGTACATTTTCTATTTTGGCTTCCTGAGAAACCTCTGTTTTTTTCTTATTTAACTCACATGCACAGTGAATATTCACTTATCATGTGATCTTTTCCCCAGTAGAGTTCATTGAGATCAAGAATCTTACATTTTTAAAAAGCTTTAAGTATCATCCATTTGCCAGATTAAAAAACAAAACAAAACAAAACAAAAACCTGCAGCTAAACAATGAAGTAATCTTTCCAAGATTGTACAACTAGAATTGGAGGGACAGAACTAAATTTGAACATAGCACTTGGGATTCAGGACACTCTCCACTTATACCAGATTTTCCTTCTTTCTGTGAAGAAAACCCCATTCCTGCTCTCTCAAAATACTTATTTTGAGTATGCGTTTTGTTGTTGATGGCAACAACAGTATCCACCTCTGTGTTCTTTGTAATGTGACCTTGACACCTCTCCCAGCCTATCTAGAAGTGGAGTCACTCTCTGCTTGAGGCAGGGCAAGCTTGTGAATGCTCCAATAAATAGAATACAGTGAAGTGATGCTCTGTAGCTACAGGGCTCAATCGTAACAATGATATGCTTCTTCTGAGTTCACAGGAACACTTGGGCTTCAAGCCTTATGCTACCATTTAAGAAGTTTGGCCATGCTGAGAACGCCATACTCAGAGGAAGCCAGGCCACGTGGAGAGGCCATGGGTGGTGTTCTGGTCACCTTCCCTAGTCTTCGATCAACCCAAACCATAGATGTGAATAAGGGAGCCTCATGCTGCCAGCCTGTAACCATCAAGTCTTCCCAGCTAAGGTCCCAGACATTGTGGACAGGCATCATGTCATCCCACTATGTCCAAACTACTAAAGTTCTGACCCTCAGAATCCATAAGAATTATAAAATGTCATTGTTTTAAGCCACCACGTTTGTAAGAAATTTATTACACAGCATTAGAACCAGAAAAACCAAGAATAAACAGATTCACAGAACTCTTTCACTGTGGGATTTAATATCTTTAGAGTGATAACAAAGATGTTAACCTGATCATCCTCCAGATCAGCAATAATAATGTCCTCTCCTTATACCTCAGATGTAACTTTATGGAGGATGCCTGCTTTTCGCTTTGAGGATCCCCGACGTGGGTTCAAAGTGAATTGCATGCACACCATTTAAGCTGTATTTCAAGTCATATCATGTCAAACATATCCTTCATATTTTAACCACTATGCCATGTAACCAAACACTAGAAAAATTTTAAACCGTTTATATTTGTTTTTGAAAATTAGTCTCATTTCTTCTCTTTTATTTGGCCCATGGACACTTACACCCCCTCTATATTCAGGAATGAGATTTTCCTAGACAGATTATTATGCCAGTCATTTACTTATTATCTTTGAGATCCAAATCTACTCTTTTATGCTCTACTCTAATATTGCAGGGCAAAGACTGAAAACTTCACTTCCAAACTGCCTTCTCATCTGCCTTCATTTGGGTCATGCTAAAGCAAGCTTTCTCAACCTCAGCACTGTTGACATTTTAGGCTAGATGATTCTTTTTTTTTTAATAGAGTTTTATTGAGATATAATTGATATACAGTCCCAAATGTTTAAGGTATACAGCATAATGAGTTGACTTACATATATTGTGAAATGATTACCACAACTGAGTTTAGTTAACATCCATCATCTCATATAGATACAAAAAAGAAAATAAAATGTTTGTCTCCTGTGATTAGAGCTCTTGGGACCTACTATCTTAACAATTTTTAAATATACCATACAATGGTGTCGACTGTAGTCATCATGTTATAAATTATATTCCTAGTATTTATTCATCTTATTTATGTCCCTAGTACTTATTTTTCTTACTTACTTGTAAGTTTGTACCATTCCCCCTTCCTCCATCCCCACCTCTGTTCTCTTTTTCTAGGAGTTTGGTTTGTTGTTGTTGTTGTTGTTGTTGCTTATTTGTTTGTTTTTATTCCACATGTGAGATAGTACAGCATTTGTCTTGGCTGACTACTTAGCCTAATGCCCTCAAAGACCATCCATGTTGTCACAAAAGACAGGGTTTCATTTTTTTTTATGGTGAATAATATTTCATTATATATATATATATATATATATACACACCATTCATTATATATATATATATATATATATACACCACAACTTCTTTACCCACTGATCCATCAGTGGAAATTTAAGTTGTTTTCATGTCTTAGCTATTAAAAATAATGCTGCTATAGGGGTTCCTGGATGGCTCAGTCAGTTAACTATCGGCCTTCAGCTCAGGTCATGATCTCGTGGCCCGTGGGTTTGAGCGCCACCTTGGGCTCTGTGCTGACAGCTCAGAGCCTAGAGCCTGCTTTGGATTCTGCGTCTTCCTCTCTCCCTGTCCCTCCCCTGCTTGCGCCCTGTCTTCTCTCTTTCAAAAATAAATAAACATTTAAAAAAATGTTTTTTTTAATAATGCTGCTATAAACATGGGAATGCATTTCCTTCAGATATGTTCTTAGAAGTAGAATTGCTAGATCATATGGTATTTCTATTTTTAATTTTTTGAGGAATGTTTGTTCATACAGTTTTCCATAGTAGCTGTAACGGTTTACATTTCCTCTAACAGTGCACAAGGATTCAGTCTTCTCCACATCCATGCCAGCATTTGTTATCTCTTATCTTTTTGATGATGGTCATTCTAAGTAGTATGAGGTGATATCTCATTGTGGTTTAATTGACACTTCTCTAGAAATTACTGATGTTGAACACTTTTTCATGTACCTGTTGGTAATTTATAAATCTTTTGACAAATGTCTATTCAGGTCATCAGCCCATTTTAATTGGATTATTATTATTATTTTCTATTGAGTAGTATGAGTTCTTTATATATTTTGGATATTAGGCTCTTATCAGATATACAATTTGTAAATATTTTTTCCCATTCCATCAATTGTCATTTCATTTTGTTGATTGTTTTGCTTTGCAGAAGCCTTTTTTGTAGTCGCACTTATTTATTTCCAATTTTGTTGCTTGTGCTTTAGGTGTCATACCCAGAAAATCATTGCCCCCACCCATGTCAAGGAGCTTTTTCCTATGTTTTATGATTTCCAGTTTTACAGTTAAGTCTAATCCATTTTGAGTTAATTTTTGTGGGTACATAGTATAGGGGTTTAGTTTCATTACTTTACATGTAAGTATCCAATTTTCTCGGTACCATTTATTGAAGAGACTGCCTTTCTCCTTTGAGTATTCGTGGCTCCATTATCAAATATCATCTGACTATATATGGGCTCTCAATTCTGTTCCATTGGTCTGTGTATCAATTTTTATGTCAGTACAATAGTATTTGATTACCATAGCTTTATAATATCATTTGAAATCAGGAAGTGATGCCTCCCACTTTGTTCATCTTTCTCAGGATTGCTTTAGCTATTTGGGTCTTTTGTGGTTCCATATAAATTTTAAGGTTTTTTTTTTTCTTCTTCTTTCAGAAATACCATTGGACTCTTGAGAGGAACTACATTGAATCTATAGATACCTTTGGTAGTATGGATATTTGAACAATATCAATTCTTCCAATCCATGAACACAGGATGCCTTTCCATTTATTTGTGTCTTCTTTGATATGTTTTATCAATGTCTTATAGATTTCAATGTAGATATCTTTCACCTCTTTAGTTAGGTTTATGCCTAAGGATTTTATTACTTTCTGTAAACTTGTAAAAACATTTATTAAATATAATAAAACCTTGGATTGTGAGTAACTTGTTCTACAAGTGTTCTGCAAGATGAGCAAACATTCCTCTTTTTTTAATTTTTTAAATTTTATTTTTTTAATTTACATCCGAATTAGATAGCATATAGTGCAACAATGATTTCAGGAGTAGATTCCTTAATGCCCCTTACCCATTTAGCCCACCCCCACCTCCCACAACTCCTCCAGTAACCCTCTGTTTGTTCTCTTTATTTAAGAGTCTGTTATGTTTTGTCCCCCTCCCTGTTTTTGTATTATTTTTGCTTCCCTTCCCTTATGTTCATCTGTTTTGTATCTTAAAGTCCACATATGAGTGAAGCCATATGATATTTGTCTTTCTCTGACTGACTAATTTTGTTAGTCACTTCCATCCACATAGTTGCAAATGGCAAGATTTCATTCTTTTTGATTGCCGAGTGATATGCCATTGTGTGTGTTTCTTCTTTATCCATTCATCCATCGATGGACATTTGGGCTCTTTCCATACTTTGGCTATCGTTGATAGTGCTGCTGTAAACATTGGGGTGCATGTGTCCCTTCAAAACAGCATACCTGTATCCCTTGGATAAATACCTAGTAGTGCAATTGCTGGGTCATAGGGTAGTTCTATTTTTTATTTTTTGAGACCCTCCATATTGTTTTCCAGAGTGGCTGCACCAGCTTGTATTCTCACCAGCAGTGCAAAAAAGATCCTTTCTCCACATCCTCGCCAACATCTGTTGTTGCCTGGGTTGTTAATGTTTGCCATTCTGACAGATGTAAGGTGGTATCTCTTTGTGGTTTTGATTTGTATTTCCCTGATGATGAGTGAGGTTGAGCATTTTTTCATGTGCTGGTTGGCCATCTGGATGTCTTCTTTGGAAAAGTGTCTCTTCATGTCTTTTGCCCATTTCTTCACTGGATAATTTGTTTTTTGGGTGTTGAGTTTGATCAGTTCTTTATAGATTTGGGATACTAACCCTTTATCCGATATGTTGTTTGCAAATATCTTCTCCCATTCTGTCGGTTGCCTTTTACTTTTGTTGATTGTTGCCTTTGCACTGCAGGAGTTTTTATCTTGATGAGGTCCCAATAGTTCATTTTTGCTTTTGTTTCCCTTGCCTCCATGACGTGTTGAGTAAGAAGTTGCTACAGCCAAAATCAAAGAGGTGTTTGCCTGCTTTCTCCTCAAGGATTCTGATGGCTTCCTGTCTTACATTGAGGTCTTTCATCCATTTTGAGTTTATTTTTGTGTATGGTGTAAGCAAGTGGTCTAGGTTCATTCTTCTGCATGTCGCTGTCCAGTTTTCCCAGCACCACTTGCTGAAGAGACTGTCTTTATTCAATTGGATATTCTCTCCTGCTTTGTCAAAGATTAGTTAGCCATACATTTGTGGGTCCATTTCTGGGTTCTCTATTCTGTTCCATTGATCTGAGTGTCTGTTTTTGTGCCAAGGATTTTACTATTTTTGAGGCTATTGTAAATGAGATCACTTTATTTCTTTTCCAGAAAATTCATTGTTAGTGTATAGAAACACTACTGATTTTTGTGTATTAATTTTATATTCTGCAAGTTAACTGAATTTATTGATTATATCTAACAGCTTTTTGGTGGCGTCCAGGATTTTCTATAAATAGTATCATGCCATCTGCAAATAGTGACAGTTTTACTTCTTCCTTTCCAATTCTGATGCCTTTTATTTCTTTTTCTTACCTGCTTGCTCTATCTAGAACTTTAGGTACTAGGTTAAATAAAAGTGGTGAGAGAGGACACCCTTGTGTTATTCCTGATCTTAGAGGTAAAACTTTCAACCTTTCCCTACTGAGTATGGTTTTAGCTGTGGGCTTGTCATATATGGCCTTTATTATGTTGATGTACATTCCTTCTATACCTAATTTGTTATGAATTTTTATCATGAACAGATGTTGGATTTTGTCAAATGATTTTTCTATGTTTATTGAGCTAATCATATAAGTTTTATTTCATTCTATTAATGTGATATATCATATTTATTGATTTAGGTATGTTGAACTGTTCTTGCATCCCAGGGATAAATACCCCTGATTATGGAAAATGATTCTTTAAATTCACTGCTGAATTCAACTTGATAGTATTTTATTGAGAATTTTTGCATCTATATTCATCAGGAATATTGGTCTCTAGTTTTCTTTTCTTATAGTTGCCTTTTCTGGCTTTGGTATCAGAGTAATGCTGGCCTGGTAATGTGAGCTTGGGAGTGTTCCTTCCTCTGATATTTTGGAGAAGTGTGAAAAGAATTGGTGTTAATTCTTTAAATGTTTGGTAAAATTCATCACTTGAGCCATCTGGTCCTGAGTTTTTCTTATTTGAAAGACTTTTGATTGCTGATTCAATCTCCCTTCTAATAATTGGTCTGGTCAGATTTTCTATTTCTTACCAATTCAGTCTTGGTAGGTTGTATTTTTTTTTTAAGAATTTTTCCATGTCTTCTAGTTTTCCAGTTTGATAGCATATAGTCACTCGTAGTAGCCTCTTAATGATTTTTTGCTTTTATGCAGTATCAGTTGTAATGTCTCCTTTTTTATTTATAATTTTATTGATTTGGGTCTTCTCTTTTTCCTTTGGTTAGTCTAGCTACCGTTTGTCAGTTTTTAAAAATCTTTTCAAAGAACCAACTCTTTAGTTTTGTTAATCTTTTCTATTATTTTCCTATTCTTTCACTTATTTCTGCTTTAATCTTTATTACTTCCTTCCTTCTGCTAATTTGGGGCTCAGTTTGATCTTTTTTCTAGTTCCTTGAGTCATAGAGTTAGGTTGGTTATTTGAGATTTTTTTTGATTCTTAAGATAGGTGTTAATTGCTATGAACTTCCCTCTTAGAACTGTTCTTGCTGCATTCCTTACATTTTAGTATGTTGTATTTCCATTTTTGTTTGTTCCAAGATACTTTTTTATTTCCCCTTTAGGTGTCCAGGCCAAACTTTCTAGTCATACAGGGCCAGGAACTACACTCAGGAGTGGGCATGGCTATTAATTAGCTCTTCTGCCTGGGTAAAATGGAAAGGCCAGCCCCAGTAGCCTCTCAAGGGTTCTCAGTCAGGTTTCCTGGTTTGAAGAAGCCCAGGAGCTGCATTCTGCAGTAGGAAGGACTATGAATTAGCTGTCTTGCCTGAGTGAAACATGAGGGTCAGCTTCAAGCAGCCTCCCAGGTGTTCCCAGTCAGGCTTTCTGGTTCAGAGGGGCTGAGAGCTGCACTCAGCAGTGGGTAGGGCTATCAGTTAGCTTTTCTGCCTGAGTAAAACATGGGGACCAACTCCAAACAGCTTCCCAAATGTTTCCAATCAGGCTTTCTGGTTGGGAAGGGCTAGGAGCTGCACTCAGTAGTGGGTAGGGCTATAAATTAGTCCTTCTGCCTCGGTAGGACAAGCATACTAGTTCAAAGTTCTAAAAGGTTGTTTGTCAACGTTTATTTATTTTTGGGACAGAGAGAGACAGAGCATGAACGGGGGAGGGGCAGAGAGAGAGGGAGACACAGAATCGGAAACAGGCTCCAGGCTCCGAGCCATCAGCCCAGAGCCTGACGCGGGGCTCGAACTCACGGACCATGAGATCGTGACCTGGCTGAAGTCGGACGCTTAACCGACTGCGCCACCCAGGCACCCCATAAAAGGTTGTTTGTCATCTTAACTCAAGCCAACCTGCTCCTCCAGTGTCCTGGCCAATCTATGTGACTGGGCTCTGCTCTGGGGACCTTTAGCTCTGCTTGCTGAACTCTTTAGCCAAGCATTGCTGAACTACACAGCTTCTAGGTGTTCCAACCAGGCTTTTTGGTCAGTTAGGGCTGGGAGATATACTCAGCAGTGGGCCAGACTATGACTATGCAGTTGGCCTATGAGGCTACCCTCAGCTGTGGGTCTAGGACTATGACTCAGCTCCCCTGCCTTAGCAGGAACAGACCAGGCTCGACGGCTATCAAGACTCTTCATCGGAGACCCCAAATTAGGCAGACCTGCACCTACCAAGTTTCCTGGTCATACTGCACCACCATCTTGTCTCTGCAGATGGACAAAACTGCTGATTGGGACTACTACTTGAACACTGCAGGTAGGAATTCTGTCTTCCATGATCTGAGTGCTGGTTATTGCAAACTCCTCTCCCTGTCTCCATCACAATGAGATTCCCAGTGATCAAGCCCTACAGATTCCCCCACAAGCCCTGTCTAACAGGACCAGAGTTGGGGTCCCAATAAGTGACCCACAATGCTGAGGAAGCTGGATGTCCACCCTGGATTCTCTTTTCCCACTGGAGGAACATAGGCTCATGGGAGAATTATGTGGTTCTGCACCAGCCTATCTTTGCCTCTGTGGTGCCATGATGGTGGGGGAGTGGAGGTACTTCAGCCTCACCCCTATGTTCTAGGATTTTCTGTGGTGTCTTTTCCATGGATAGTTGTGAGTTATGTTTCTTGTGAGGTGAGAGCAAAGTCAGGAATGACCTATGTCACCATCTTGGTGACATCCTTCTCCTGTGTTGGGTAACATGTGATGGGGGACTTCCACTGCCTGGCCAGAGCAGAGGAACTCCACATTCTTTACTTGAGGTTCACTGGTCTCTACCATTAGATGTCAATAACATTTTCCACCCCAGTGTGACAACCAAAAATGTCTCCAGAAGTTGCAAATATCTTCTAGGAAATAAAATCATGCCTAATTGAAAAACACTATACTCCAAGGAGATTGAAAGGAGGGACAAATGGAGAACACCTGTCAGCATTGCTTTAGTAGTAGTAGTTGCTCTCGTTTCCACTTTCCTTTAACACTACCTGAGTCAGAGACACTCTTCAGCCCCTCTTTTGGTCCTCAGGGACTCTGCTGTGACCTGCAAGGTAACCCCAACTGTTACTCCAACTGTTAACCCCTAACCCAACTATTTCATCAGCTCCAGGGGGCAATAGTGGAATGGTTTCTTCCTGGAGCTATCACCTCCAGCTTACTTCAGCATCCCCTTGCTGTGCTTCCACCTTCTATCACTCATGTAACTATTTCTTTGTATTAAATCCCCTCTGTTTGAAATACCTAATATATTTTCTGTTTTCTGAAATGGCCTCTGACTAATAGAGTGATAATGACTATAACTTTGACAAAGACCAACATTATAGGTAGCAGGAGCCTAGGATGTTTTTCTTTATTCGACCACCATTTATTAAACATCTATGATTTGACAGGCAGTGTACTCAACTTTGAGAATAAAAGATAAGCAATATGCAGTCTCTGCTATCTGGGCAATAAAGAAAAGGCCTATCAAGAGCCAACTGTAGGTGAATTAAGTACCTCAAAATTGTTTTTAATCTAGTACTTCATTTGGCAACCCACAGATTGGGGTCAAGAGGAGCACTGTATTTTTTTTTTCTTTACTAGTTTTGATTATTTTGGGTACATGTCCTATTTCTTCAGTGTGACTTTTCAGTTGAAAATATACTTCTTCTGAAATATGCATGTTTATCTTTACTAAAGCTGAAAGTAATTCAAATATTTTGTAGTTACCAAATCATCCACAAAAGTGGAAGGAGCTTAAAAAATTATGTATTCTTTGTTGAAAAATCTTTGTTTGTTGCAACTTGAGGAAATAGGCCAGATTTATTGAAAGAAATTGAGAAGAATAAAAGATACAACAGAGAAACCAGTGATGTTAAATGTTTAAAATTTTACAAAATCAAAATTTGATACTTCATAAGCTGAGTAGTGAAGAATTTGAAGACACAATTTTTTTGTATCTTCTAATTTTATAAGAATGAGTATCTGAAGTAAAAATTCAAATTCTCTCCTTTGCCTGAATATGCCTGGGAAGACCAGAAAAGGACCTTACTTAGTCACTGTCTTAAATGCTGTCTTGATCATTGTTTTGAGACTAGTAACAAATGGGTTTTTTTGTTTTTTTGGGGAGGGGGTATTTTTTTTCTTACCTTTTGTGATGTAGTAGCCCTGCCAGTGTCTTAAGTAGGACACTTGCTAGCAAGTAATAGAAGCTGAACTCAAGCCAACAAAAGCCTAAAGGAGAATGTATTATGAGGATGTTGGGGGATCACACCACCATGTTGGGTTTCAGGAATATTGGAACTGGACTCCTGAACTTCATTAGGAATTGATATTTTCTCTCCTTGTACTTCTTTACCATTATTTTCTCTCCTTCTAGATCAGCTATCTAAGAAAAGCTTCCAAGTTGTATAGGGTCCACCTCCAGCCACCAGAGAGAAACTTGATATGATGTGTTCATTCTCAAGTCCAAAACTATGAGGGAAGAAGCTCAGGTTTTAACAGCTTGTGACCAATTCGGTCCACTTAAATTAATATAAGAATAATTAAAAAAAAAACAAATATAGAGCCCACTTAATAGAGACAGTTAGTAATTGTACCTGAGGACATCAGGAAATGGTAACAGAGCATCTCACCTAAGTATTTAGGGATGCATAGGAGTTCTCTCCAAAGAAAGGCATACCATACATACCTGACCAAAGAAACCACCTCTGCAAAAGTACTGAGGCCTACAAGGATCTGGAGTATTGATAGAGTGGTTTTCAGGGTGACTGGAGCTTAAGATGCCTGGTACGTGGAAGCAGGAGATTAAGCTGCGAAGAGCTAGAAGCTACTTTGCAAAAGGCTTTATCTGCTGTAAAATTTCTCATATGACATTAAACTAGATTACACAAAAACAGGAGATAAGAGAGATCGCAGATAAAAGGCTACCACAATAGTCTCCAGACTCTAGTCTAAGACAGGGACTCTTAAATGGGGGTAATATTGCCCTCCAACACCCCAGGACATTTTGTAACCAAACTAACATGAGTTTGCTCCTTGATGAGTTACAGGTAGAAACTATACCAGGTGGAGTTGTCACACAAAGGAAACTTTATTTGCAGCAAGTAAGGTGATCTTAGGGAATAACAGCCAAAGCTGTGAATCTCCCAGGCAGGATGAGTGGATTCCTTTTATTTAGGGTTATGATGAATATTCAGAAAGGGAGGTTTTGTCATCATATGTAGAGGTGGTTATATGATCATGTATATATATTTAGGAAACATGCCTATACATGCATCACATATTATGTTAGTGAGGTTTGTGCTCCTTCTTGGGCCAGAGATTTTAACATTATAATGAGTAGAGGTAACTGTTGGACACTTCATGGTCCATCTGTGCAGGTGTGAGCCGATGGTTGAACTCAAACTGACCAGATGGAGCTTTTCCTGTTGTTTGCCTCTAAAAGATTAGATTAAAGTTCCTGTGAAGAAGAGGAGTCGGGAGTGGGGGTCTTATTGGTGACAAAATGGCAATATCCAGAAACATTTTTCATTTACACTATGCAAGGAGTGATACTGACATCCAGTGAGTAGAGGCCAGGGATGCTGTTAAACCTCCTGCAATGCACTAGACAGCCCCCGTGACAAAGAATCATCCAGTCCAGAATATCAATAGTGTCCAGGTTGAGATCATGACTGGTCTGAGATCATGGCTATGGGGACTAAATGCTTTTTGTAGAGATCCAAAAATGAATTGAATGTGGGAGTAAGATCATGAGAAAGGTCCATAGTGACTCTGAGGTAGCTGTCTGAGGAGCTTGGGTTGGTCATTGATGCCATTAACTGAGACCAAGTGAAGCAGCTTTTGGGGGATGATAATGAAGCATTCTGACAGGTTCCTGTCCCATTGCTATGATGATGCTACCAGCAAGATGGGGATGGATAATCAGCCAAAGGAGAAATTGTGTGTTATTTGATTATTTAGCATCTCTGCTACAGTAATATAGGGACTAGTTCTTCAGTCTCTAAATTCTCATACAAGTAATGAATGAAGCCCACAGAATAGGGGTGACTAGGTAGCTTTGTTGTTTAAGCATCTGATTCTTGATCTCAGGGTTGTGAGTTCAAGCCCCGCACTGGGCTCCACACTGGATGTGGAGCCTACTTAAAAAAAATGTTTTAAGCCCACAGAATATTGGTCATTTTATAGCTAAAGGAAATACTCTTAATGTTACATTCAGGGAGATGATATTTAATACCACTAATATATATTAAAAGAAATAGTATGTATACTGTTTTTGCTCCTCTGGTTATTATCTCTTGGTGTCCAGACCTTTGGAATAAAGGTATAACAAGCAGGGATTTGAAATTGTTTTATTAACATGCTACTATATCCTTTATGGTATCATAAATATTACTTCTTTATACTGATTAGTGAAATATATTTAGAAATTGACAGGGACTCTCTTCTTGACTAACTTTAGTCAGGCTCCTCCAAGCTCCCTAGGCCTTGATCTTGATGTTCATCTTTGTCAGTCCTGCATCACTTAGTTGTAGAAAGAATCTTGCTAAGGCAGTTTATTGTTTTTTTAATATGAAATTTGTTGTCAAATTTGTTTCCGTACAATACCCAGTGCTCATCCCAACTGGTGTCCTCCTCAATGCCCATCACCGACCCTCCCCTCCCTCCCACCCCCCATCAACCCTCAGTTTATTCTTGGTTTTTAAGAGTCTCTTATGCTTTGGCTTCCTCCCTCTCTGTAACTTTTTTTTACCCCTTTCCCCTCCCCCATGGTCTTCTGTTAAGTTTCTCAGGATCCACATAAGAGTGAAAACATATGGTATCTGTCTTTCTCTGTATGACTTATTTCACTTAGCATAACACTCTCCAGTTTCATCCATGTTGCTACAAAAGACCATATTTCATTCTTTCTCATTGCCAGGTGGCATTCCATTGTGTATATAAACCACAACTTCTTTATCCATTCATCAGTTGATGGACAGTTAGGCTCTTTCCATAGTTTGGCTATTGTTGAAAGTGCTGCTATAAACATTGGGGTACAAGTGCCCCTATGCATCAGTACTCCTGTATCCCTGGGGTAAATTCCTAGCAGTGCTATTGCTGGTCATAGGGTAGGTCTATTTTTTTAATTTTTTGAGGAACCTCCACACTGTTTTCCAGAGAGGCTGTACCAGTTTGCGTTCCCACCAACAGTGCAAGAGGGTTCCCGTTTCTCCACATCCTCTCCAGCATCTATAGTCTCCCGATTTGTTCATTTTAGTCACTCCGACTGACATGAGGTGGTATCTCAGTGTGGTTTTGATTTGTATTTCCCTGATGAGGAGTGACGTTGAGCATCTTTTCATGTGCCTGTGGGCATCTGGATGTCTTCTTTAGAGAAGTGTCTATTCATGGCTTCTGCTGATTTTTTCACTGGATTATTTGTTTTTCAGGTGTGGAGTTTGGGGAGTTCTTTATAGATTTTGGAAAGTAGCCCTTTGTCTGATATGTCATTTGCAAATATCTTTCCCATTCTGTCAGTTGCCTTTTAGTTTTGTTGATTGTTTCCTTTGCTGTGCAGAAGCTTTTTATCTTGATGAGGTCTCAATAGTTAATTTTTGCTTTTAATTCCCTTGCCTTTGAAGATGTGTCAAGTAAGAAATTTCTGCAGCTGAGGTCAGAGAGGTTTTTTCCTGCTTTCTTCTCTAGGGTTTGGATGGTTTCCTGTCTCACATTCAGTTCCTTCATCCATTTTGAGTTTGTTTTTTGAATGGTGTAAGAAAGTGGTATAGTATCATTCTTTTGCATGTTGCTGTCCAGTTCTCCAGCACCATTTGTTAAAGAGACTGTCTTTTTTTCATTGGATATTCTTTCCTGCTTTGTCAAAGATGAGTTGGCCATACTTTTGTGAGTCTAATTCTGGGGTTTCTATTCTATTCCATTGGTCTATGTGTCTGTTTTTGTGCCAATACCATGCTGTCTTGATGACTACAGCTTTGTAGTAGAGGCTAAATTCTGGGATTGTGATGCCTCCCGCTTTGGTCTTCTTCAATGCTACTTTGGCTATTCGGGGTCTTTTGTGGTTCCATACAAATTTTAGGATTGTTTGTTCTAACTTTGAGAAGAATGCTGGTGCAATTTTGATTGGGATTACACTGAATGTGTACATTGCTTTGGGAAGTATTGACATTTTAACAATATTTATTCATCTAACCCATGAGCATGGAATGCTTTTCCATTTCTTTGTATCTTCTTCAATTTCCTTTATAAGTTTTCTCTTTTTTTTAATTGTTTTTTAATGTTTTTATTTATTTTTGGACAGAGACAGAGCATGAGCAGGGGAGGGGTGGAGAGAGAGGGTGACACAAAATCTGAAGCAGGCTCTGGGCTCCGAGCTGTCAGCACAGAGCCCAACACGGGGCTCGAACTCACGGACGGCGAGATCATGACCTGAGCTGAAGTTGGACACTTAATCAATTGAGCCACCCAGGCACCCCTCCTTCATAAGCTTTCTATACTTTTCACCATATAGATCTTTTACATCTTTGGTTAGATTTATTCCTAGGTATTTTATGATTCTTGGTGCAATTGTGAATGGGATCAGTTTCTTTATTTGTCTTTCTGTTGCTTCATTAGTAGTGTACAAGAATGCAACTGATTTCTGTACATTGATTTTGTATCCTGCAACTTTGCTGAATTCATCTATCAGTTCTAGCAGACTTTTGGTGAAGTTTATCGGATTTTCCATGTATAATATCATGTCATCTGCAAAAAGCGAAAGCTTGACTTCATCTTTGCCAATTTTGATGCCTTTGATTTCCTTTTGTTGTCTGATTGCTGATGCTAGAACTTCCAACACTATGTTAAGCAACAGCGGTGAGTGGACATCCCTGTCATCTTCCTGATCTCAGGGGGAAAGCTCTCAGTTTTTCCCCGTTGAGGATGACTTAGCTGTGGGCTTTTCATAAAGGCTTTTATGATGTTTAAGTATGTTCCTCCTATCCCAACTTTCTCAAGGGTTTTTATTAAGAAAGGATGCTGAATTTTGTCAAATGCTTTTACTGCATCGATTGACAGGATCATATGGTTCTTATCTTTTCTTTTATTAATTTGATGTATCACATTGATTGATTTGCGAATGTTGAACCAGGCCTGCATCCCAGGAATGAATCCCACTTGATCATATTGAATAATTCTTTTTATATGCTGTTGAATTCGATTTGCTAGTATCTTATTGAGAATTTTTGCATCCATATTCATCAGGGATATTGGCCTGTAGTTCTCTTTTTTTTTTTACTGGGTCTCTGTCTGGTTTAGGAATCAAAGTAATACTGGCTTCATAGAATGAGTCTGGATAATTGATTCCATTTTCATTCATGATTTTATCTATTAGGTCCTTTCCCTTTTCTTTTTGAGAAGCCTGGCTAGAGGCTTATCAATTTTATTTTTTCAAAAAACCAACTCTTGGTTTCATTGATCTGCTCTACAGTTTTTTTAGATTCTGTATGTTTATTTCTGCTCTGACCTTTATTATTTCTCTTCTTCTGCTGAGTTTGGGGTGTCTTTGCTGTTCTGCTTCTATTTCCTTTAGGTGTGCTGTTAGATTTTGTATTTGGGATTTTTCTTGTTTCTTGAGATAGGCCTGGATTGCAATGTATTTTCCTCTCAGGACTGCTTTTGCTGCATCCCAAAGCGTTTGGATTGTTGTATTTTCATTTTCATTTGTTTCCATATATTTTTTAATTTCTTCTCTAATTGCCTTGTTGACCCATTCATTCTTTAGTAGGGTGTTCTTTAACCTCCATGCTTTTGGAGGTTTTCCAGACTTTTTCCTGTGGTTGATTTCAAGCTTCATAGCATTGTGGTCTGAAAGTGTGCATGGTATGATCTCAGTATTTTTATACTTATGAAGGGCTGTTTTGTAACCCAGTATATGATCTATCTTGGAGAATGTTCCATGTGCACTTGAGAAGAAAGTATATTCTGTTGCTTTGGGATGCAGAGTTCTAAATATATCTGTCAAGTCCATCTGATCCAATGTGTCATTCAGGGCCCTTGTTTCTTTATTGACCGTGTGTCTAGATGAGCTATCCATTTCTGTAAGTGGAGTGTTAAAGTCCCCTGCAATTACCACATTCTTATCAATAAGGTTGCTTATGTTTGTGATTAATTGTTTTATATATTTGGGGGCTCCCGTATTTGGCACATAGACATTTATAATTATTAGCTCTTCCTGATGGATAGACTCTGTAATTATTATATAATGCCCTTCTTCATCTCTTGTTACAGCCTTTAATTTAAAGTCTAGTTTGTCTGATATAAGTATGGCTACTCCAGCTTTCTTTTGACTTCCAGTATCATGATAAATAATTCTGCATCCCCTCACTTTCAATCTGAAGGTGTCCTCTGTGTAAAATGAGTCTCTTGTAGACAGCAAATAGATGGATCTTGTTTTTTTTTTATATCCATTTTGATACCCTATGTCTTTTGGTTGGAGTATTTAGTCCATTTACATTCAGTGTTATTATAGAAAGATATGGGTTTAGAGTCATTGTGATGTCTGTAGGTTTCATGCTTGCAGTGATGTCTCTGGTACTTTGTGGTCCTTGCAACATTTCACTCACAAAATCCTCCTTAGGATCTCTTGTAGGGCTGGTTTAGTGGTGATGAATTCCTTCAGTTTTTGTTTGTTTGGGAAGACCTTTATCTCTCCTTCTATTCTAAATGACAGACTTGCTGGATAAAGGATTCTTGGCTGCATGTTTTTTCTGTTCATCACATTGAAGATTTCCTGCCATTCCTTTCTGTCCTGCCAAGTTTCAGTAGATAGGTCTGCCACTAGTCCTATTGGTCTCCTTTTATAAGTTAAAGCCTGTTTATCCCTAGCTGCTTTCCGAATTTTCTCTTTATCCTTGTATTTTGCCAGTTTCACTATGATATGTCATGCAGAAGATCGATTCAAGTTATGTCTGAAGGGAGTTCTCTATGCCTCTTGGATTTCAATGGCTTTTCCTTCTCCAGATCAGGGAATTTCTCAACTATAATTTGTTCAAGTATACCTTCAGCCCCTTTCTCTCTCTCTTCTTCTGAAATTCCTAGGATATAGATATTGTTCCATTTGATTGCATCACTTAGTTCTCTAATTCTCCCCTCATACCCCTGGATTTTTTTTATCTCTTTTTCTCAGCTTCCTCTTTTTCCATAATTTTGTGTTCTAATTCACCTATTCTCTCCTCTGCCTCTTCAATCCGAGCTGTGGTCACCTCCATTTTATTTTGCACCTCATTTATAGCATTTTTTAGCTCCTCATGACTATTTCTTAGTCCCTTGATCTCTGTAGCAATAGATTCTCTGCTGTCCTCTATGCTTTTTTCAAGCCCAGCGATTAATTTTATGACCATTATTCTAAATTCTTGTTCTGTTATATTGCTTAAATCATTTTTGATCAATTCGTTAGCTGTCGCTACTTCTTGGAGTTTCTTTTGAGGAGAATTCTTCCATTTCATCATTCATTCAGTCCCTGCAGTAGCTCCAAACTATAGGGCACTTCTCCTGTGCTGTCTGGAGTAACTTGTATTGGTGGGTGGGGCCTCAGTCAGACCGGATGTCTGCCCCAGCCCACTGCTGGGACCACAGTCAGACTGGTGTGTACATCTCCCAGGGGCAGGACTCACTGCGGAGTGGTGTGGCCCCTGTCTGGGCTACTTGCACACTTCTAGGTTTGTGGTGCTGCTTTGATGGGATCTGGCCAAGAGCATATTAGCTGGGATGGATCCACAAGGTGCACAGGGGCAGGAGGGGCAGACTTAGCTAGCTTTGCTGTCGGTGGCCCCCCGTGAGAGGGACCCTGCAGCATCGGGAGGGAGGCAGGCCCTTCAGAAGGACAGATCCACAGAAGCACAGCATTGGGCATTTGCGTGGTGCAAGCAAGTTTAGTGAGGGAAACTGGTTCCCTTTGGAATTTCGGCTGGGGGATGGGAGAGGGAAATGGTGCTGGCCAGCACCTTTGTTCCCCTGCTGAACTGAGCTCTGTCTTCTGGGGCTCAACAACCCTCGCTCCTGGCGTCCTCTCACCCTCCCTACTCTGAGAGCAGAGCTGTTGACTTTTAACATTCCAGATGTTAAGTCCCACTGGCTGTCAGAACTCACATAGTCCGGCCCCTCTGCTTTTGCCAGCCAGATTTTGGGGGCTCTGCCTTGCTGGGCGGGCTGCCCCTCCACTGCCCCAGCTCCCTCTCACCAGTCCATGTAGCATGAACCGCCTCTCCACCCTTCCTACCCTCTTCTGTGGGTCTCTTGTCTACGTTTGGCTCCGGAGAGTCTGTTCTGCTAGTCTTCGGGGTTTTCTGGGTTATTTAGGCAGATGTGGATGGAATCTAAGTGATCAGCAGGACGAAGTGAGCCTAGCATCCTCTTATGCCGCCATCTTCCCAGGTCTCTCTAAGGCAGTTACAGAGCTACTCCTCTCCCTTTCTTGATATCTGATCATCTTGATATCTGATGAAATTCCTCACCCCCAATTCTTGACGTCTGATTACTTTGTCTTGCCTTTAGCAAGAATCCTGTTAGGGTTCCCTCCCTCCTCCTGATGTTTCCCTCTTAATTAATTTACATTCACTGATCCCTGCATTGCTCCTTGGGTATAAATCTCCACTGACAAGGCTGTATTTGGAACTGACCCCAATTTTATGCTGAGGTCTCTTTTTCCCTACTCCAGTAATTCCTGAATGGAATCTGTTTTTACTTTTTACCTGCTGTCCAGCTCTGGGTTTCTTTAGCAATCTCATCCTAAAGTACAAGTTTAAGCAATCTCAACAAAGCAAAGCAAATACTTAATATGTACCATTACAATGTTATGGGGTCATATCAGTTAGGGACTAAGCAGGAAACAGAGCCACCTGAACTTGTAAAAGATTTAATTTAATGCAGGGAATTGGCTACATGGGCACTGAAGAGCTGAGAAGGTAAACAGGGCATACTAAGGCAAGGCAGAGATTCCTAAAGCAAAAAAAAAACAAAAACAAAAACTAGGATTAATACTCATAGGCTAAGGGGAGAGAGAGGAGGTGGAATTACCAAATCGCAGGGGCCAGGGATCACATGGAAGAAGCTAACACCATGGTATTTCTAACCATCAAGAAATGGGGCAATGAAGGAGACAGAATGTACCAGATAATATCACGCAAGGCAGAGAAGACAGGGAAAATACCTTGGCTCCTCTCTTAGTATACCTCTGATCCCAAATCAGTGTTCCCCATTGGCTGATTCCCCGCTGGAATCTGGGAACCTAGGGAAATGCAGACTGCAGAAATCCACACACTTGCAACAGAAGAGCAAAGTGTGGGGAAGGCAAGAAATGGAACTGAGGCTGGAAACACTCCAGCCTGGTAGAGTGGTTCATTCAGTATTTAATTTGTACAACACTCAGTGAGGTATTGTTACCCACCTTACAGCTGTGAAACTTAAGTTCATTAAGAGAGAGACCCAGGGGAGAAGTCAACATGGCAGAGAAGTAGGGGGACCTGAAGTTCCCTCCTCCCTCAAACACAGCAGTATTGAGGCCAGAAGTCTTGGAATTCCAGGAATTCAGGTTACAGAGTGACCAAAACATATCCAGGGGCCCATGGGGACAATTTGGTGAGCCATAGGTGCATTATTGCGAATTGGGAGAGATAAAACAGGTTGTGTAGGCACAGAGGGAAAGGATACCCTTCTGTGGAGAGACAAAAGGAAGAGGAAGAGAGGCTGTGGAAGTGTAGGACTGTATTTGGACAAGAAAAAGACCTCCCCAGACCATGGGCCAGGGTATGGGAAAAAAGAAAGAACCAATTTCTAACACGATCCAGAGTTGCTGGACTTTCTCTGGACTAGGGCCTGCCACCCTGTACATGCACCTGGGGAGGGAGGGAGCCAGCCCCAGTCTCGGGAGCAAGCTCAGAGAGCAGTCCTCTTCCTTGAGTGCTCTGGGAAGAAGGTATATAGTGGCCCCAACAACAAAAGACCCTGTAGGTGCCTGTCAGCCAGAGCCCTTTGTTGGCTGGGCAGAGTAGCAACACCCCTGAACCAGGGCACGTGGAATGGGATCCTTTAAGGCATAAGGGTTTGAAACCCAGACAAGTGCCTAGGGGGTGCGGGAGACTGGGGAGTGGAAAAAACCAGCCAGCTTGTGCCCACACAGCACTGTGAGGACTGCCTGAACAGAGTGGTTTGGGACACTAGACCAGGGAGGAGAGACTGGGGTGTCACCATTTTTCTCCCCGTCACCAACAGGGTGGGGCTTCTGGGAATGCACAAGGGAACCACAGTGGAGGCAGGACCCACCTACACCAAACCACACCCCTCCATGCCTGGTAACTGCATATCTAACAGAGCAAGATTGACACTGACTGAACCAGACAGCCCCTCCTCCAGACCAGCACAGCCACTGGTTCCAAAGCACCATCAGATTTTTGGTCCAGCAGTTTTGCATTTTCTGATTTGATCCTTCTCTATTCTGGTTATTCTGGTTTTTGGTTTGTTTCAGCAGACATTTTATATCTATTCTTTTACACTTCTTCTGTATCTCCTTCGTTATTTTCCTCTCTCTCTCTCTCTCTCTCTCTCTCTGTCTGGATTAATCAGTATAGTTTCTCTGACTCTCTGCCTGGTCATTGTTTTTACCTTTTCTTTTTCCCTGCCCCTGTCTTTTCTCTCTTTGTATGGGATAAGTCTTCTTCCACCCCACCATACCTTTTTAAAGTTTTTTCAGGGTTACTTCAACAAACAAATTAAAGCACACCTGGTGGAAGGTCCCAATCACCACTACAAGTAGGGAGAAAGAGCAACCAAAGTCACAACAGAGAGCACACAACATACTCCAAAAGCACCTTCTGAAGGACCAGGCCCTGGAGAGTATTTGACCCCTTTTTAAAATAGTAGTGCTCACAGGTGTAGGACACATAGCAAGCTATTAAAAGATGTAAAAGACAGCCAGTGAAAATGATGAAACAGAAGAATTTGCCTCAGAAGAAATTCCAGGAAGAAATGACAGCTAGAGAATTGCTCAAAACAGATGTAAACAATATATCTGATCAAGAATTTAGATTAATAGTCATAAAAAGGCTTGAAAAACATAGACAGCAGAGAATCTATTGTTGCAGTGATCACGACAAATTAAGAAGTGTTGTAAATGAAGTACAAAGTAAACTAGATGCAGTGATAGCAAGGATGGAGGAAGCAGAGGGGAGAATAAGGAAAATAGAAGATAAAATTATGGAAAATGATGAAGTCGAGAAAAAGATAAGAAAATACTAGACCATGAAGGGAGAATTAGAGAACTAAGTGATTCAATGAAACATAATAATATCCATAACATAGGTTCCAGAAGAGTTCCAGAAGAAGAAGAAGAGAGAGAAAGGGGTAAGAGGTTTACTTAAACAAAGTATAGTTGAGATCTTCCCTAATCTGGGGAAGGAAAAGGACCTCCAAATCCAGGAGGCACAGAGAACTGCCTTCAGATTTAACAGGAGTAGATCTCCATGGCAGATCATAGTGAAACTAGCAAAATACAAAGATAAAGACAGAATTCTGAAAGCAGCTAGGGACAAACAGGCCTTAACCTACAAGGGTAGACACGTAAGGGTAGTAGCAGACCTGTCCACTGAAACTTGGCAGGCCAGAAAGGAGTGGCAGGAAATACTCAATGTGCTGATTAGAAAAAATATGCAGCCAAGAATCTTTTATCCAGCAAGGCTGTCATTCAGAATAGAGGAGAGATAAAGCTTTCCCAGACAAAAACTGAAGGCGTTTGTGACCACTAAACCAGCCCTGCAAGAATCTCTAAGGGGGACTCTGAGTGGAATGCTGAAAAGACTACAAAGGACCAGAGACATCACCACAAGGATGAGAAGTACAGATAAACACAATGACACTAAATCCATATCTTTTAATAATAAATCTGAATGTAATGTGCTAAATGCCACAATCAAAAGACATAGGGTATCAGAATAGGTAAAAAACCAAGATCCATCTATGTGCTATCTGCAAGAGACTCCTTTTAGACCTAAGGACACCTTCAGATTGAAAGTGAGGGGATCTATCATCTCTGGAAGATCTATCTGTCATGCTACTGTAAGTCAAAAGAAAGCTGGAGTAGCCATACTTATATCAGACAAACTAGATTTTAAACTAAAGGCTGTGACAAGAGATGAAGAATTACATTATATCATAATTATGGAGTCTTTTATCAAGAAGAGCTAACAAATGTAAATATTTCTTCCCCCAACTTGAAAGCACAAGTATATAAATCAATTAATCACAAACCTAAGCAACCTTATTGATAAGAATATAGTAATTTCAGGGGATTTTAATACTCCACTTACAACAGCATCTAGGCAGAAAATCAATAAAGAAATAATGGCCTTGAATGATACACTGGACCAGATGGACTTGACAGATATATTCAGAATTTTTCATCCCAAAGCAGCAGAATATACATTTTTCTTGAGTGCACATGGAATATTCCCTTAGATAGATCACATACTGAGTCAAAAAACACCCCTCAATAAATATAAAAAATTTGAGATCATACCATGCATATTTGCAAATAACACACTATGAAACTTGAAATCAACAACAAGAAAAATTTGGAAAGCCTCCAAATGCATGGAGGTTAAATAACATCCTACTAAATAATGAATGGGTCAACCAGGCAATTGAAGAAGAAATTTAAAAATATATGGAAGCAAATGAAAATAAAAACACAAGAGTTCAAATCCTTTGGGATGCAGCAAAAGCAGTCCTAAGAGGAAAATACATTGCAATCCAGACCTATCTCAAGAAATAAGAAAAATCCCAAATACAAAACATAACTTCACACCTAAAGGAACTGGAAATATAGCAGCAAAGGAAACCCCAAAGCCAGCAGAAATAAACAATATAGAATTAAAAAAACAAACAAACAGTAGAACAGATCAATGAATCTAAGAGCTGGTTTTTTGAAAGAATAAACAAAATTGATAAACTCCTAGCCAGACTTCTCAAAAAGAAAAGAGAGAGAATACAAATAGATAAAATCACGAATGAAAGGCAAGAGGTCACAACCAACACCACAGAAATACAAACAATTAGAGAATGCTTTGAAAAATTATATGCCAACAAACTGGACAACCTGGAAGAAATGGACAAATCCCTAGACACCCACACACTACCAAAACTCAAATGAGAAGAAATAGAAAATTTTAACAGACCCATAACTATTGAAGAAATTGAATCAGTTACCAAAATCTCCCAATAAATAGTAGTCCTGGGCCAGATGGCTTCCCAGGGGAATTATATCAGACATTTAAAGCAGAGTTAATACACACTTTTCTCAAGCTGTTCCAAAAAATAAAAAGGGAAGGAAAGCTTCCAGACTCATTCTATGAAGCCAGCATTACCTTGATTCCCAAACCAGAGACCCCACTAAAAAGGAGAATTATAGGCCAATATCCCTGATGAACATGGATGCAAAAATTCTTAACAAGATACTAGCAAATCAAATCCAACAGAATATTAAAAGAATTATTCACCATGATCAAGTGGAATTCATTCCTGGGATGTAGGGGTGGTTCAATATTCGCAAATCACCAATGTGATACATCATATTAATAGAAGAAAGGATAAGAACATGATCCTGTCAATAGATGCAGAAAAAGCATTTGACAAAATACAGCATCTTTTATTAATAAAAACCCTCAAGAAAATTGGGATAGAAGGAACATACCTTAACATCACAAAAGCCATATATGAAAAGCCCACAGCTACTATCATCCTCAATGGAGAAAAACTGAGTGCTTTCCCTTTGAGATCAGGAAACTGACAGGGATGTCCACTCTCACCACTGTTGTTTAACATAGTGTTGGAAGTTCTAGCCTCAGCAATCAGACAACAAAATGAAATACAAAGCATCAAAACTGGGAAAGAAGTCAAACTTTCACTTTTTGCAGATGATATGAAACTCTACATGGAAAACCTGAAAGACTCCACCAAAAAGCTGCTAGAACTCATATGAGTTCAGCAAAGTTGCAAGATATAAAACCAGTGTACAGAAATAGGTTGCATTTCCATACAACAATAATGAAGCAACAGAAAGAGAAATCAAGAAAGCAATCCCATTTACAATTGCACCAAGAAACATAATTTACCCAGGAATAAACCTAACCAAATATGTAAAAGATATTTATGCTGAAAACTATAGAAAACTTATGCAAGAACTGAAGAAGCCTCAAAGAAATGGAAAAACATTCCATGCTCATAGATAGGAAAACAAATACTGTTAAAATGTCAATACTACCCAAAGCAAACTACATATTCAATGCAATCCAAATCAAAATTGCACCAGCATTCTTTTCAGAGCTAGAAAAAACAATCCTAAAATTTATATGGAACCACAGAAGACCCCGAAAGGCAAAGTAATGCTAAAAAAGAAAACCAAATGGGAGGCATCACAATCCTGGACTTTAGCCTCTACTACAAAGCTGTAATCATCAAGACAGTATGCTATTGGCACAAAAACAGATACATAGACCAATGGAATGAAATCAAACATCATCCAATGAAAAAAGACAGTCTCTTTAGCAAACGGTGCTGGGAGAACTGGACAGCAACATGCAGAAGAATGAAACTGGACCATACCTTACACCATACACAAAAATAAAAAAATGGATGAAAGATCTAAATGTGAGGCAGGAAACCATCAAAACCCTAGTGGAGAAAACCGGCAACAACCTCCTTGACCTCAGCCACAGCAACCTCTTATTCAACACCTCTCCAAAGACAAGGGAAATAAACTTCTGCACTGTAAAGGAAACAGTCAACAAATATAAAAGGCAACTGACAGAATGGGAGAAGATATTTGTAAATGACATATAGGATAAAGGGTTAGTATCCAAAATCTATAAAGAACTTATCAAACTCAACACCCAAAAAACAATCAAGTGAAGAAATAGGCAAAAGACATGAATAGACACTTTTCCAAAGAAGACACCCAGCTGGCCAACAGACACGTGAAAAGATGTTCAACATCACTCATCAGCAGGGAAATAAAAGTGAAAACCACACTGTGATACCACCTCACACCAGTCAGAGTGGCCAAAATAACAACTCAGGAAACAACAGATGTTGGCAAGAATGTGGAGAAATGGGAACGCTTTTGCACTGTTGGTGGGAATGCAAACTGGGCAGCCACCCTGGAAAACAGTGTGGAGTTTTCTCAAAAAATTAAAAATAGAATTACCCTACGACCCAGCAATAGCACTACTAGGAATTTACCCAAGGGATACAGGAATGCTGATTCATAGGGGGCACATGTACCCCAATGTTTATAGCAGCGCTTTCAAGAATAGCCAAAGTATGGAAAGAACCCAATGTCCATCAACTGATGAATGGATAAAGAAGATGTAGTTTATATATACAATGGAATACTACTTAGCAATGAAAAATAATGAAATCTTGTCATTTGCAACAACATGGATGGAACTGGAGGGTATTCTGCGTGAAATAAGTCAGTCAAAGACAGATATCATACATGTTCACTTTTTTGTGGAATTTGAGAACTTAACAGAAGACCATGGGGGAAGGGAAGGGGAAAAAAATAGTGTCAAACAGAGATGGAAGCAAACCATAAGAGACTTAAATACAGAGAACAAACTGAGGGTGTTGGGGGAGGGGCGGGAGAGTGGGAAATGGGTGATGGGCACTGAGGAGAGCTCTTGTTGAAATGAGCATTGGGTGTTCTATGTAAGCGATGAATCATGGGAATCTACTCCTGAAGCCAAGCACACACTGTATACATTGTATGTTAGCTAACTTGACAATAAATTATACTTTAAAAAAAATAATAGGGGCATCTGGGTGGCTCAGTTGATTAAGTGGCCAACTTCGGCTTGGGCCGTGATCTGGCAGTTCGTGGGTTTGAGACCCGCCTTGGGCTCTGTGGTAACAGTTAGAAGCCTGGAACCTGCTTTGGATCCTGTGTCTCCTTCTCTCTCTGCTGTTCCCCCACTCACTTTCTATCTCTCTCTGTCTCTCAGGGGTGCATAGACATTTAAAAAAATTGTTTTGAAATAAAAATAATAATAATAATTTAAAAAGAAGAGAAAAAAAAGAGAGACAATTAAAAAGAAGAGAAAAAAAAGAGAGACAGACGCTAAGTCACAAGGCCCATGAAGGGGTAGATCTGGAAGTTTTATAAGGTGTCTCTCTCCTGATTCAAAGGCCCTGCAGCTTGGTAGGCAGAGACTTGAACATCACAGCCATGGTTTCTATGCTGTGAATTCTGATTAACAGTTCCACGGAGGGCTGATAGGCTTTTGGGAAACAAAATAGGGAGATCATCTAAGTCATAGAGTAACAATCTTACAATGCAAGGCTACAGGACCTAAGAACCCAGCAGCAGACCCGTGAACCTTTTTATTGAACAGAACAAAGATTCTGGCTTAACTGCTTACATAAATCATTATTGTTCTGCTTAATGGGGCTGCCATAAACCTAATAACCTGAAGGATTTGAAAGCAATTTAATGAAAAATACACTGGCATTTTAGAGGAAAGTAATTTGGCCCAGGGGGACGGTTTGGATACAAGGTAGATTTATCCTTTGCAGTCAACAATAAGCCCTGTTACCTGGGTGAAGTCACACATTAGCACAGATGAGTTTATCTGATAAGCTGCTGCCAGCAAAGAGCAAAACCCAAAGACATGTAGAAGGGCACAGGAGAAGTGGTTTTATGGAGTCTGAGAAGAGGTAAGGGGGAAGGAAGGAAGATTAGCTGTCTTTCAGAGAGATAAGGACTCCCTCAAGAATTATGGAATTGCTAGGGAAGCTTATTGGTTTTGTTATTTGTTTTCTTGTTTATTTATTTAGGAGATTTCCTATGTACTTATTAAATGCGTATTACATGATCTTTTGGTTGTCAGTCCAAATTAGAATGTGATCTCATATGGATCTAAAGATTGAGTAATGTGGAAAACTGTTCTTGGATGATTGTACAACCGGCATCCACACATTCTGATCTTTATAGCCCGAAGGGTTAGTAGGCCTCAGACAATCCACGGTTATAGCTATTTCCCCTGGAGCCATATGACAGTGTTTAAAATTCCTGATTTACGGCTCTTTGTACTCTTTGTACTTGGGTGTTTTATTGCTTGCTTGTTTGTATTGTGGAGACCAGCTAGGCTCTGAATCCTCCTATGGGCTCTGTTTGGCCTCCTCTAATCTAGTATCGGGCCGAATCCCTACTCCACAACTGAACCATTAGAGAAACTTGCTCATTTGGCCACAGTGATTAATAAGAGATGATTGCGCACACACACACACACACACACACACACACACGTGCACACACACACACACACACACACACACACACACAAAGATGAGCACACAAATCAAGTCAAGCCCATCTGCACCATCAGCTGATTTTTTCCAACTTAAGCTAATCACCAAGCTGTTAGGATATAATACTGTAAAGTGTTGACAGTCACATTATAGCAGATGGAGAAATTCAGTGAGCATCAGGAGAGAATGAAGCTGATACACTAGCAATAGAGAATCAATAAAGCATGTGCATCAGTGGTGTTTAAATTCTCCTTCAAGCTCCCAGGTCCCAGATTCATGCAGCTCAAACCCTTTCAACAAGTGCTTCTGTCACTTACAATCAAATTCCTTGCTTAAAATAGTTTTTAATGTGGGTATAAAGCTGGTGATTCTAATGTGAGTGAAATTTCCTAACCACCCTCCAACTCTGTTCTGAATCCATCACTTATGAAAACCAAAACCATACACAACCCCTCCAAAGACATTAGTCAATTCCTGCAAAGTTTACATTATCTCCACCACTCCTGCAATGGGGACCCAGCATTGATGGGGGCCCAACATCCTGCATATTTCATGTATCACTCCATGAACAAACCCCAGCACATGACAGCCTCTTCTATCAACAACCTCTCTAAAAATCACATTTGTGAGTTTAGAAGACTGCACTACAGGTTTGATGAAGGCTGTGTCCTGAGGCACAGCCATGTTGCATATCTCATTGCCTTTTAACATCATTTCATTCTCTCCCATCTCCTACCCTTTTCTTTCTCCTTTTTCCCTTTCTCATTAGTAATACTAAGAAAATTAAATCCATTTCCCTGTACATGGAGATTTATTAATCACAATCTGTTGCCTTTACATCTCACTTATTCAACTTCACTTCGAATGTCTTTTTTTTAAAAATAAAACATGAACAAAACTTTATAACCCATATAACAAGGGGATCTGGTGGTATAGTGTCAACATTCATTCATTTGTACATTTTTATTAATAATTTAATGTATACCAGACAATGGTAAAAAATTTCAGTGGTTCCTGTTGTCTGTTAGATCTGTGGTTTTCAACTGTAATTGATTCACCTAGAAACCTGTATTTTTCTTCCAAGATTTTATTTAAATTAAAGTTAGTTAACATAATGTAGTATTGGTTTTTATGGGTAGAATTTAGTGATTCTTCACTTTCACGTAACACCCAGTGCTCCTCACAAGTGCCCTCCTTAATACCCATCAACCATTTAGCCCATCCCCACCCACCTCCTCCCAGCAATCCTCAGTTTGTTCTCTATAGTTGAGCCTCTTATGGTTTGCCTCCCTTTCTGTTTTTATCTTATTTTTCTTCCCTTCCTCTATGTTCATCTTAGTGAACATATGAGTAACATCATATGTAATTGTCTCTCTGACTTATTTTGCTTAGCATAATATACTCTATTTCTGTCCATGTCATTGCAAATGACAAGATTTCATTCTTTTTGATGACTAAGCAATATTCCATCTTACATACATATCACATCTTCTTTATCCATTCATCAGTCAGTGAACATTTGGGTTCTTTCCACAGTTTGGTTATTGTTGATAGTGCAGATAAAGATCAGGGTACATGTGTCCCATCAAAACAGTATTTTTGTAACCTTTGGATAAATACCTAGTAGTGCAATTGCTGGGTGGTGGGGTAGTCCTATTTTTAACTTTTTGAGAAAAACTCCATACTGTTTTCCAGAGGGGCTGCACCAGTTTGCACTCCCACCAACAGTGCAAGAGGATTCCTGTTTCTGCATTCTCACCAACATTTGTTGTTTCCTGAGTTGTTAACTTTAGCCATTCTGACGGGGGTGAGGTGGTATCTCATTGTGGTTTTGATTTGTATTTCCATGATGGTGAGTGATGTTGAGCATTTTTTCATGGTGTGTTAGCCATTTGTATGTCTTCTTTGGAGAAATGTCTGTTTATTTCTTCTGCCCATTTCTTAACCAGATTATTTATTTTTGTGGTGTTGAGTTTGATAAGTTATTTATAGATTTTGGACACTAACCCTTATGCAATATGCCATTTGCAAATATCTTCTGTCATTCTGTCAGTTGCCTTTTAGAGCTGTTGATTGTCTCCTTCACTGTGGAGAAGTTTTTTATCTTGATGAAGTCCCAGTCATTTATTTTTGCTTTTGTTTCCCTTGCTTCAGGAGATGTGTCTAGTAAGAAGTTTCTCCAACTGAGGTCAGAGAATTTTTGCCTGCTTTCTCCTCTAGGATTTTCATGGTTTCCTGTCTCACCTTTAGGTCTTTCATCCATTTTCAATTTATTTTTGTGCATGGTGTAAGAAAGTTGTCCAGTTGCATTCTTCTGCATGTTGGTGTACAGTTTTCCCAACATTTGCTGAGGAGACTGTCTTTTTTCAATTGGATATTCTTTTCTGCTTTGTTGAAGATTAGTTGGTCATACATTTGTGGGTTCAATGCTGGGTTCTCTATTCTATTCCATTGATCTATATGCCTGTTTTTATGCCAGTACCATAGTTTGTAATACAGCTTGAAGTCCAGAATTATAAGGACTCCTACTTTGCTTTTCCTTTCCAACATTACTTTGGCAATTTGGGGTCTTTTCTGGTTTCATACAAATTTTAGAATTATTTGTTCTAGCTCCATGAAAACTGCTGGTGTTTCCAAATGTCTTATTAGGATAACTTCCTAATAAAATTCTCTTCCAAAGTCTGATGCCAGCTAGGATTTTAACATATTGTATAACATTTTCTGCTAATTTCTTTTTAAAAAGTAAAGTTTTGGATATTTGAGGTAATAAATCATACCCAATTTCATATTCTATGTTATTCACCTCACTTTAGACCATAAGCATTTTCCCATGTGAATAAAAGTTCTTCATAATAATATTTAATATCTTCATAGTATTTTATTGTATGAATATATGCTAGTGTACTTACAAAATTATTATTTCCATCTGAGTGAAGGTAAAAGCAGAATAATGATATCAATATATAATTGTTTTTAAAATATGATTTTAAATATAATTCTTAGAGAAAATTAAGGAGTACAATTGCCAAAGCCTCTCTTTAAACCACTTACAATGCTTATGGCAATGTTGAATTTTCTTATTTATTAAAAGTTACATTTCCAACTCAACCCATTATATTTGGTTTTTGATGACAATAACTGACTGCAGTTTCTAATTTCACATCAGTTTAAAAGTTAGTATGCTTGCCTTCAGACCGAGGATCAATACTGGTTAACACCAAAGTGAGAACACTTGCTAAGGGACAGATGAGTTGTACTGCTTTCTTTAGCTACCTACAATGAGTCAATTCTTAGGAGTCATCATTCCAGAGTCCTATCAGGAATGTTGTAGAAACCACTAGTTAAATTGCTACAAAGAAGTTCACTCCTTTCAAAAATCTGTCACTGCCTCCGACTCTGCATGGGCAGATTTGACAAATAGGTCAACAGGCTCTCCTGCTTTCTTAATGACTCATGGATGCTGGGTAAATCTGGGGGCTTAGGTGGCTGCTATCTTTGTAAAACATGGTCTTTGGGTAATTAAATAAGTACCTTTAGCCCAGTATTCAACATAGATTGAAATTATTCCTTGAGAACTAAAATACTCAAGGTTAAAATAGGGGGGAGATGGGGAGCCAAAACCTGGAGAAAAGAGAATAAAAAAACTATGCAAGAAGGATTGCTTAATGAAGGTTTTTCAGAAACAGTTGGATAGTAGTTTTTCTTCTCATCATCCCAAACTTTAATAACCCTGTTAGGCCTCATTAGGAATTATCATACAGCTGGGGCTGGCCATTTGTCAGATCACTGGGGAAACCATTAAAAAGCATGCACCTGGAAGAAATTCAAAAGCAATGGTATGGAAACCACAATTGAACTTATCTAGACCCACTGCAACAAGCATGGGGTGAAATCATGAATTTCTAAAACCATAAACCAAATTTTCTCATTGATTAAACATTTTTAATTTATTTTTTGACTTAAATATGTTTAATTACTCACTTTCCCAAAGCCTCTGTATCTGAAGATATTGAATACAGATAACCCCAAGAAAAGTTAACCAAGCAATAAAATAAAAGCAATAATTGAGAAATATAATTATGTCCAAAATTCCATCTGTTTAAAATCCTAGAGACTTGGAACATATATGACAAGAAATCACCACCACCACCACCATCATCAAGAAGTATGTGAACAATTCACTACCTGTGCACATAAAGCAGATTTAAAAAGTGGTTAAGAGCTCCCTAGAGTCCATACTGCCTTGGTTCAAATCCAGGCTCTGCCACTTACTGCTATATAACTAAGGCAGGTTATTTAAATTCCATGTCCTAGTTTCCTCTTTAGTAGAATAATAGGATTGTTATGAGAAAAGACTTAATATGTAAAGTACTAGAACAATGGCTGGTACATAGTAGGTGCTATTTACATATTAGCTGTAATATTGTTATTACCTTTAAGAAATAGATTTTTGAAATGCCTGTGGCTCCTATGTACTTTAAGGCAAAGATTCCAACCTGTAATTTAGATGAATGTGTAAATTTAACATAGTGTTGTTAGTCTATCTTCTATTTCAATATCCCAAGGGGTTTTATTTGTTGTTTTTGAAAGAATTTTCTGTCCTTAACTTACAGAAAGTTTTCAAAGAAATTTAAAAGGTTGGACCTCTAGCACAGGATGTGCCAACTTAAAGACGATGTATTCCTTCTACAACTTGCCCCTAATCCTGAGTGTATGAATCTAAGCAGTCTGGTTGCAGTAGCCAGGTGCTGAACCACTATATCATGATCTATTGCTGCTATTACTAACGTGCAAATATCTAGCCAACTTCATTCCATCTCCCCTCATCCCTGAGACTTTCAGAATCAAGCTTTCTGGTTTTACCAGTTGCCCCTGTGAGATAGTCTACCTTACTCCCATATAACTGCACCCACTTTGCAGCTGCTCTCAGATATAGTGCTTCAAAGTCACGTACTGTGTCTGTCCTTGGAGAATCGCTGGCTTCCAATCTCATTGATTCTCTTTACTCCTAACACTAGTGCCTACAGCCATGAAGAGAACCTTTCTCCATGCCTCTTAGGCATCAGGAGCTCAGTTCAGGGTTCTTGTCCCTTTTCCTCACTGGTATCCCACCACTAAATCATCTGTCTACACTGCTCTTTACCCTGTTCCAGTAGCAAAGGACAGGTGGAAAACCCTGATAGCTAAGCAGAAATCTGACTAGAAAACAAATGCAATTATTCTTCTTTGATACCTCCAAGCTTTACAAGGAATTCTCAGCATCTCCTTAGGGAGGAAAACTTGTCAGGCATTCTCTCTCTCTCCCTTCTCCAACTGGGAAATTTCTCTTTCCATCTAAGTTCTCTAAAATTACCTGGAGGTAGTAGGAGTATGAATGCTGGTAGTATAGGTTCTGGGAACACTGGCCTCTCAGCAAGCCCTGGTGCCCTCAACAGCTGGTTCCTCAAGGCTACAAGTAACCTGCTTAACAATCTTTATTCTCTTTCTGTGAGCTTAGAAGCCAATTATAGGGGAAAAAACTTATCTAACATCCAATATCATGCTGTTGTAATTATTTCTTATTTACCAGTTGTGTATTCTTTAAGACACTATAAAGCCTTTTGAGGAAACCAGCATATATGGATAATTAGGCACTCTATATAATCTATAATCATCACAACTCTGTGGGGAATGTATTATTGTCTCCATTTTACAGAGTAGGTATTGGAGAAAAGCCAACTTCCTAAATCATGTTTATTTTACTAAACAAAACTTGAAGATCTGTGTTCACATTTTGATCATCTTTGACACTTAGCAAAGTTACTCAAAAACATAGCATATTTTCAAAGTTCATACATGCTGTAGTATGTATGCCTTTTTGTTGCCAAATAATATCCCATTGTATGGATCTATCACATATTTATCCATCCATCCATTTGTTATACTTTTGACTATTATGAGTAATGCTACTATGAATATTTATGTCCTAGTTTTTATTTCTTTTGGGTTTATACCCAGGCTTGGGATTGGTGGGTCCTATGGTAATTCTATGCTTAACCTTTTAAGGAACTGCCAGGCTGTTTTCCTTTTAGCTTTCTGTTTTGTTTGCCATTCTTGATTTCTCAGTTGTTTTTCCTCCTATCTGGTTCCAACTGGGTTCCCGAAGTACCAGTAAAATCTATTATACCAACATTAGAGGATACACTTCATACTTTTATTACCTTGTACTTCCATTAAGATATCCTCATTCTTTTTTCCTTTAGCAAGGTATGTATTTGCAGACAGAGAAAAACACTGAAAACATATGTGCTATTGAGTAAAGGACCAGAGAAGAATAACATTTATTTCAGAGTTGTTCGTTTCATAATTTCAGTGACTGAATTAACATTGCATGCCAAACCATATTTTTCCTGGGGGAAATACACATGGCAGTTAAAAGAGCAATATTTGTTTTAATGTCAAGAATATATTCAATCTTCTTCAATATTCCCCTGGTACCATTTTTCCAGAAATAAATACCTTTATTGGATATTTTAGCAAACATTAAAATGAATTTCAAATTAAAAAAATAATTATAGAAAACATTTAAATGGCTTAAAAATACAATATTCTACAGATTTTTCTCCCATTTAGAGTAAATTTGTAGTGTGGGCACATGGAAAAAATGGCAAAGTCAGAAAATATAGTTTCAGAATTGAAGGATCTCATAAATCTTTTATCTTCCCTCCCTAGTACCAAATAAGTTGTTTTCTAAATTTATTTTCATAAATATACATTTTTGAGGAGAGTAGCAGAACTATTTTGACATGGAAAAAAATTTCCCCTTCTCAAAAGCACTTGTAATTTATTTACATACCCATATTTACTGCTGCTGTTGATAAAAACATAATTTAACTATCATCCATAAACTCAAATGTAAAAATCTAGAATAAAATCTCAATGTGAAGAGCATAGTTACATATTAAAAGAATTTCTCATCTTGGAATCGGGCTTTTTTCGACCAAAAGTCTTGGGCAAAAAGATAACTTATGACTCACATTACCCAAACATCCAAGAATAGATCTAGCTTTATGCACTACTAGGTACACTAGATGATATAATCAGGGTCTATTTTTTCTCACACAGCCTCTTAGCTCCATCCCTCTGTTGGTCCCATATTTTGAGACATTCTCAACTTACTATAGTGACAAATTTGGTTCTGTTTATATCGCTTCATTCTCCTATCCAGCAGCATGTCTTTGTGCCAGAAGTTACAGTAAATGCTCATCGTGAATCATTGGTTCTGAATGAATCAGGTGTCCTTTTATGAGCCAATCACCATAACCAGTGCATGGCAAAGTACTGATTAGTTTAGCTTCAAGTGATGGTGCCAAGAATGGAGCCAGTGACATACAAGCACATGGTTTCAGAAAGAAATTACGGGATAGCTACCAAAATAAAGGGGCATGGATACTGATGCCCAAAATATAGGAAACGTGTACTAAAATGCTATTGCAATACAAGTTATTAATAAAAGAATAGAGTAAAAAACATGATTATACCAATAGAATGACATTTTGATAAAATTCAAAACCTAATTCTTAAAATTTTAATAGCATTATGGACATAATTCATTGATATAAACTGCACATTTAAAGCATACTCTTGAATAAAGTTTGACTTACATATTCCCTCATAAAACTATCACAATTAAGACAACACATCTACTACCTCAAAATGTTTCCTTATGACCCTTTATAATCTTCCTTTAACCCCTCCCACTTAGCAACCTCTGATCTGTTTCTTATCAATATAAATTTGTTGGCACTTTATGGAATTTTATACAAATTAAGTAATTTAGTACATTCTTTGGCTTGTTTCACTCAGCATAATTATTTTCTGATTCATCCATGTTAATTATATCAATAGTTTTTTATTACCATGTCACAGTCTATTGCATAGATATCTCACAGTGAATTTATTCATCTGTGAGGGACATTTGGTTTATTCTCAGGTTTGACTATTACAAATGATTTGGCCATGTATAAGTCTTTGCATGGGAATATACTTTAATTTCTCTTGGGTAAGAGAATGGGTAAGTGAAATGGTTCAACCATGAGGTAGATATGTTTAACATTCTAGAAAATTGCCTATTTTCCAAAGTGATTTTCCATTTCACAATTCCAGTCAGCAGTGTATGAGAATTCCAGTTACTCCTTGCCAATGCTAGATATGGTCAGTCTTAAATTTGAGGCATTTCAATAGCTATGTAGTCATATCTTATTACGTTTTCATTTTGCAATTTTCTAACAAGTAATAATGTTGAATATCTTTTCATTTGCATACTTACTACTCCTATATCTCCTTTGATGTGATGTCTGTTTAATACTTTGGCCCATTTAAAACCATTTATTCATTTGATTATTTTTTTTAAGTTTATTTATTTTTGAGAGAGACAGAGCAAGTGGGGGAGAGGCAGATAGAGAGGGAGAGAATCCCAAGCAGGCTGTCAGCTGACTTGGGGCTTCAACCCACGAAATCATGAGACCATGGCCTGAGATAAAACCAAGAGTTGGACACTTAACCGACTGAGCCACCCAGGTGCTCCTCATTTGATTTTCTTACCGATTTTTGATGAGTTTGAGTGAGTTATTTATAACTTTGGATACTAGTCCTTTATTAGATAAGTGATTTACAAAAGTTTCTCCCAGTCTGTGGCTTGTCTTTCATTCTAAATCTTACAAAGAACATAATTTCTTAAAGTTCAATTAATCAATTTTCTCTTCGATGGATCTTCCTTTTTGGTGTCTTAAGCAAGAAATCTTTGCCTAGCCTCAGGTTACAAAGATTTTCTTTTATTTTCTAGAAGTTACAAAGTTAAAATGTAAATTTTAAATCTATGATCCATTTTAATTTTAGGGGCGCCTGGGTGGCACAGTCGGTTAAGCATCCGACTTCAGCCAGGTCACGATCTTGCGGCCCGTGAGTTCGAGCCCCGCGTCAGGCTCTGGGCTAATGGCTCAGAGCCTGGAGCCTGTTTCCGATTCTGTGTCTCCCTCTCTCTCTGCCCCTCCCCCGTTCATGCTCTGTCTCTCTCTGTCCCAAAAATAAATAAACGTTGAAAAAAAAATTTTTTTTTAAATTTTGGTACAAGGCTGTTTCTTATGACCACTATAAAAAATTACCACAAAATTGGTGACTTAAAATTATAGAAACACATTCTCATAGATCTGAGGTCAGAAATTAAAAATCAACAAGTCAGGAAGGCCATACTCTCTTTGCATGATCTGGAGGAGAATCCATTATTTGCCTTTTCTAGCTTCTGGTGGCTGTCAGGATACTTAACTTGTGGACATCACTCCAATTTTGGTGTGCATCTTCACATAACCTCTTCTCTGTGTTTATAATCTCCCTCTATCTCTTTCTTATAAAGGCACTGTCATTGGATTTAGGGTCCACCTAGATATCCAGGATAATCTCTCCATGTAAAATCTTTAACATCATCATTTTTTCTTTATATGGTAATATTTATAGGTTTCAGGGATTATTACCTGATATCTTTGGGTAACCATTATTCACTCTAATAAAAAGGTGAAAATAGATATCCAATTGTTCCAACACCATTTGGGGAGATGAAATTATCCTTTCTCCAGTGAATTACCTTCATATTTTTGTCTAAATTCAATTGATCATGTATGTCCATATATCTACATCTGTACTTGGACTCTCCATTTTATCAATCACTTCATCTGTTTTGATGCCAATACCATGTTGTCCATTGTCTTGATTACTATAGCTTTATAATAAACCTTAAAATCTGGTGGTTTAAGACTTTTTTATTCTTTTTGGTATTCTAGGTCCTTTGTACCATATTTTACCTAAAAAGAAAAAAGCATGTTAGGACTGTTTGATTGATTGAATCAAGTCTATAGATAAACCTGTGGAAATATCTCACCACAACTAACTGTGCTACTGTTTTTACATCAGTTTCTGATTGTTGGTTGGTAGAATATGGAAATAGTTGAGTTTTGTATATTGATATTGTTTCCTGCAACTTTAATAAACTAACAGTTGTAGTAGTTTGTTTTTATTTTGTATTTATTTATAAATTCCAAAGGATTTTCAACACAAATGATCATGTTACATGTGGAGAAAGACAGCTTTACTTCTTTTCAAATCTGGATGTCTTTTATTTTTCTTGCCTGTGTGTACAAATTAGAACCTGGTAGTACAATTTTGAATAGAAGTGGTGACAGCAGACATTCTTACCCTGTTTCTGATCTTGGTGGGAAGGATAGGGGAGTGCAGCAGTGGGGAAAGTGCTAAGTCTTTCACCATTAAGTATTATGTTACCTGTATCAGGTTGAAGAATTTCCCTTTTATTTCCAGTTTTCTGTAAGTTTTTCATAAGAATGTTAGATTTTATCCAAAACTTTTTAAATACCTACAGTTAAGATCTTATGTTTGTTAGTTTTTTTAGTCCATTGATATGGTAAATTTCATTGAGGTGTATTTAAAATCTAAAACCAAACTTTCATTGCTCAGATAATCTCTACCTGGCCATAATGTAGTATCCTTTTTATATCCTTTATATAATCCTTTAAGTTGCTAAAATTGTGATAAGAATTGTTGCATTCATGTTCATGAAGGATATTAGTATGTAGTTTTATTGTATTGTCTCTGCTGGGTTTTGGTATCAGGATAATGCTGGATTTTTTAAATAGATGGGGGATATTCCCTCTTTTTCAATTTTCTAAAAGTTTGTGTAGAATTGATATTACTTCTTCAAATATTTGGTAGAATTCACTTGTGGTGCCATCTGGTCTGTGAGTCTTTGTGGGAAGATTCTTAACTATAAGTTTCATTTTAGACATAGATATAAAGCTTCTTGACTCAGCTTTGGTCACTTGTGTCTTTTAAAGAATTTGTCCATGTTTTCTGAATTGTTCCAATTATTGGAATAAAGTTGTTTATAATATTCTCATATTTTAAAATATCTGTAGAATTTGTAGTAATTTCACTTCTCTCATTCCTTTATATTGGTAATTTTTTAATGAAATTTATTGTCAAATTGGTTTCCATACAACACCCAGTGCTCATCCCAACAAGTGCCCTCCTCAATGCCCATCACCCACTTTCCCCTCCCTCCCACCCCCCATCAACCCTCAGTTTATTCTCAGTTTTTAAGAGTCTCTTATTGTTTGCCTCCTTCCCTCTCTGTAACTTTTTTCCCCCTTACCCTCCCCCATGGTCTTCTGTTAAGTTTCTCAGGATCCACATAAGAGTGAAAACATAGGGTATCTATCTTTCTCTGTATGACTTATTTCACTTAGCATAACACTCTCAAGTTCCACCCAAGTTGCTCAAAAGGCCAGATTTCATTCTTTCTTATTGCCAAGTAGTGTTCCATTGTATATATAAACCACAACTTCTTTATCCATTCATCAGTTGATGGACAGTTAGGCTTTTCCATAACGTGGCTATTGTTGAAAGTGCTGCTATAAACATTGGGGTACAAGTGCCCCTATGCATCAGCACTCCTGTATCCCTGGGGTAAATTCCTAGCAGTGCTACTGCTGGGTCATAGGGTAGGTCTATTTTTAATTTTTTGAGGAACCTCCACACTGTTTTCCAGAGCGGCTGCACCAGTTTGCATTCCCACCAAGAGTGCAAGAGGGTTCCCATTTCTCCACATCCTCTCCAGCATGTATAGTCTCCTGATTTTTCATTTTAGCCACTCTGACTGGCATGAGGTGATATCTGAGTGTGGTTTTGATTTGTATTTCCCTGATGATGAGTGACGCTGAGCATCTTTTCATGTGCCTATTGGCCATCTGGATGTCTTCTGTAGAGAAGTGTCTATTCACATCTTCTGCCCATTTCTTCACTGGATTATTTGTTTTTCAGGTGTGGAGTTTGGTGAGTTCTTTATAGATTTTGGATACTAGCCCTTGTCTGATATGTCATCTGCAAATATCTTTTCCCATTCTGTTGACTGCCTTTTAGTTTTGTTGTTTCCTTTGCAGTGCAGAAGCTTTTTATCTTGATGAGGTCCCAATAGTTCATTTTTGCTTTTAATTCCCTTGCCTTTTAAGACGTGTCAAGTAAGAAATTGCTGTGGTTGAGGTCAGAGAGGTTTTCTCCTGCTTTCTTCTCTAAGGTTTTGATGGTTTCCTGTCTCACATTCAGGTCCTTCATTCGTTTTGAGTTTATTTTTGTGAATGGTATAAAAAAGTGGTCTAGTATCATTCTTCTGCATGTTGCTGTCCAGTTCTCCCAGCACCATTTGCTAAAGAGACTGTCTTTTTTTCATTGGATATTCTTTCCTACTTTGTCAAAGATTAGTTGCCTATACTTTTGTTGGTCCAATTCTGGAGTTGGCAAAAATGGAGTCAAGCTTTCACTTGTTGCAGATGACATATTATACATGGAAAACCCAATAGACTCCACCAAAATCTGCTAGAACAGATACATGAATTCAGCAAAGTCGCAGGATACAAAATCAATGTACAGAAATCAGTTGCATTCTTATACACTAACAATGAAGCAACAGAAAGACAAATAAAGAAACTGATCCCATTCACAATTGCACCGAGAAGCATAAAATACCTAGGAATAAACCTAACCAAAGATGTAAAAGATCTGTATGCTGAAAACTATAGAAGGTTTATGAAGGAAACTGAAGAAGATACAAAGAAATGGAAAAACATTCCATGCTCATGGATTGGAAGAATAAATATTGTTAAAATGTCAATACTACCCAAAGCAATCTACACATTCAGTGCAATATCAATCAAAATTGCACCAGCATTCTTCTCGAAGCTAGAACAAGCAATCCTAAAATTTGTATGGAACCACAAAAGACCCCGAATAGCCAAAGTAATATTGAAGAAGACCAAAGCAGGAGGCATCACAATCCCAGACTTTAGCCTCAACTACAAAGCTGTAATCATTAAGACAGCATGGTACTGGCACAACAACAAACACATAGACCAATGGAATAGAATATATTGGTAATTTTTATCCTCCTTTTTTCTTTTCTTGATGAGCTTGGCTGCAGGTAATTTTATCAATTCTTACTAAGAGCCAAGTTTTGGTTTCATTGATTTTCTTGATTCCTATTTCATTGATTTATAATCTAATAATTACTATTTCTTTTTTGCCACTTACTTTGGGTTGAGCTTCCACTTTTTCTAGTTTTTGAAATTGGAAGCTAAGGTCATTGACTTGAGATCTTTCTTCTTTTCTAACAAAAGCATTCAGTGCTACAAATTGCCTTTAAATACTGCTATAACAACATCACAAATTTTAATAGTTCTCATTTATATTCATTTTGAACACTTTCTGATTACTGTTGGATATTTTTTATTTGAATTATTTACAAGTCTGTATGTAATTTCACAGTATTTGGCGATTTTCTAAAGGGCTTTCTGTTACTGATTTCTAATTTAATTCTATTTTGCTCAGAGGACATGTCTTGATACTTGTTGATTTATTAGGATTTGTTTTATGGTCCAGAACACAGTCTATCTTGATAAATATGATGTTTGCACTTAAGAATGTTTATTAAGATTAAGAATAGGGGCGCCTGGGTGGCGCAGTCAGTTAAGCGTCCGACTTCAGCCAGGTCATGATCTCGCGGTCCGTGAGTTCGAGCCCCGCGTCAGGCTCTGGGCTGATGGCTCAGAGCCTGGAGCCTGTTTCCAATTCTGTGTCTCCCTCTCTCTCTGCCCCTCCCCCGTTCAGGCTCTGCCTCTCTCTGTCCCAAAAATAAATAAACGTTGAAAAAAAAATTAAAAAAAAAAAGATTAAGAATATTACTTGGGGCGCCTGGGTGGCTCCATTGGTTAAGCATCTGACTTCGGCTCAGGTCATGATCTTATGGTTTGTGGGTTCAATCCTCGCGTCAGGCTCTGTGCTGACACCTCAGAGCCTGGAGCCTGTTTCGGATTCTCCCCATCTCTCAGCCCCTCCCCTGCTCATGCTCTGCCTCTCTCTTCTCTGAATAATAAATAAATGCTAAAAAAATTTTTTTAAATAAAAAAAGTATTCTGTTGTTGGATAGTATGTTTTTATAAATTTCAATCAAGTCAACTTGGTTGATAGCATAACTTGAATTTTCTATATCCTTGTTGATTTTCTGCCTGCTTATTTTTATCAATGACCAAAAGAAGTGTATTCCAATCTTCACTGTAATTATTGATTTTTTGTTTATTCTTATAGTTTATTAGTCTTTGCTTTGTGTATCTTTAAGATTTGTTATTAGATACATAAACTTTAAACATTTTTTTATGTCCTCTTGCATAACTGACCCTTGTCATGAAATGGTCTTCTTTATCCTTGGTATAATTCTTTGGTCTGAAATTGATTTTGTGTGATATTAATATAGCCACTCCAGATTTATTTTATAGTGATTATTTCACTAAGTATATATGAATACACATGTAATATACATTACATATTATTACATATGTATAATTTATACCAAAATGTATTAAAATGGATCCAATTGTACATGTTAAATAAGCATAATTTATTGTGTACAAACCATACTTCAATATGGTTTAAAATTTCCAGTATAATTAACATGGTGTTGTGTTAGTTTTAGATGTACAATGGAGTGATTCATCAGTTCTGTATATTACTCCATGTTCATCATGGTGAGTGTACTGTTAGTTCCCCTCACCTATTTCACCTATCCCCTCACCCACCTCCCCCTGCCAACCACCAGTTTTCTGTTTTTAACAGTCTGTTTTTTTGGTCTGTAACTTTTTTCTTTGTTCATTTGTTTTGTTTCTTAAATTCCACATAAGTAAAATCATATATTTGTCTTTTTATGACTCACTGATTTCACTTAGCGTTATACTGTCCAGATCCATCCATTTTCCATCCAGATTTCATTCTTTTTTATGGCTGAGTAATATTCCGTTATATATAATGGTATGTGTGTGTGTGTGTGTGTGTGTGTGTGGCACACACACCACTTCTTTCTCCATTTATCTATTGATGGACACTTGGGTTGCTTCCATAGTTTGGTATTGTAAATAATGCTACAGTAAACATAGGGGTGCATATATCTTTGAATTAGTGTTTTGGTATTCTTTGGGTAAATACCCGATAATGGGATTAGTAGATCATATGGTAACCTGCTTTTAATTTTTTGAGGAACCTCCATACTATTTTCTACAGTGGCTGCACCAGTTTGCATTCTCACCGCCAGTGCACAAAGATTCCTTTTATTCTACACCCTGCCAACATTTGCTTCTTGTGTTTTTGATTCTAGTGATTCTGATAGGTGTGAGGTGATACTTTGTTGTGGTTTTGATTTGCATTTTCCTGATGATTAGTGATGTTGAGCATCTTTTCATGTTGGCCATCTGTGTCATCTTTGGAGAAATCTGTTCATGTCCTCTTACCATTTTTTTTTTAATTTTTTAAGTTTATTTATTTTGAGAGAGAAAGTGTGAGTGGACGAGGGGCAGAGAGAGAGGGAGAGAAAGAGAATCCCAAGCAGGCTCCACACTGTTAGTGCAAAGCCCAATGTGGGGCTTGAACTCACAAACCATGAGATCATGACCTGAGCCAAATTCAGATGCTTAACCAGCTGAGCCACCCACTTGCCCCATCTTCCCATTTTTTAATTGGGTTATTGAGAAGTTTTGGGGTTTTTTTTAGTTGAGTTGAGTGTTAGTGGAGTTACACATTTTGGATACTAACCTCTTTTTGAACATGTCGTTTGCAAATATCTTCTATTATTGTTTTGTTGATTGTTTCTTTTGATGCATAGAAACTTTTTCTTTTGATGTAGTCCCAACAGTTTATTTTTGTTTTTGTTTCTCTTGCCTCTGGAGGCATAACTAGAAAAATGTTGCTATGGCTGACATCACTGAAATTACTACCTGTCTCTCTTCTAGGATTTTTATGGTTTCAGGTATCACATTTAGGTCTTTAATGCATTTTGAGTTTATTTTTGTGTACAGTGTAAGAAAGTGGTCCAGTTTCATTCTTTTGCATATAGCTGTCCAGTTTTCCCAACACCATTTATTAAAGAGATTTCTTCCTTTTGTATATTCTTGCCTCCTTTGTCAAAGATTAATTGACCATATAATTGCGGGTTTCATTCTGGGGTCTTTATTCTGTTCTACTGATCTATGTGTCTACTTTTATGCCAGTACTGTATTGCTTTGATTACTGCAGCTTTGTAGTATATCTTGAAATCAGGGATTATGATACCATGTTTTGTTCTTTTTCAAAATTGCTTTGGTTATTCAGGGTCTTTTGTGGTTCTATACAAGTTTTAGTATTATTTATTCTAGTTCTGTGAAAAATGCTGTTGATTTTTTGACAGGAATTGCATTAAATGTGTGGATTCCTTTGGTTAGTGTGGACATTTTAACAATATTTGTTCTTCCAATCCACAGGCATGGAATATCTTTCCATTTGTTTGTGTCATCTTTAATTTCTTTCATTGGTATTTTAGTTTTCAGAGTACAAGTTTTTCACATCTTTGCTTAAGTTTATTCCCAAGTATTTTAATATGTGGTGCAATTGTAAAAGGGATTCTTAATTTCTCCTTTGGTTATTTCATTATTAGTGTATATAAATGACATGAATTCTATATATGGATTTTGGATCCTGCAACGTTACTAAATTCGTTTATCAGTTCTAGTAGGTTTTTGATGGAGTCTTTAGGATTTTCTATATATGTAGTGTCGTGTCATCTGCAAATTGTGAAAGTTTTATTTCTTCCTTACCCATTTTTATGCCTTTTATTTTTTTTGTTTGTTTGTTTGATTGCTGTGGCTAGGACTTCTAGTACTATGGTAAATAGAAGTGGTGAGAGTGGACATCCTTGTCTTATTCCTGATCTTAAGAGGAAATCTCTCATTTTTTCACCATAGAGCAAAGTGCTAGCTGTGGGTTTTTCTTATATGGCCTTTATTATGTTGAAGTAGGTTCCCTTTAAACCTAGTTTATTGTGGGTTTTATCCCTTCTGTACTTTGTTGAATGTGTTTTCTTTATCATTGAAATGATTATGGTTTTTATCCCTTCTCTTTTGATGTGATGTATAACATTGATTGATTTGCAAATATTGAACCACCCTTGCATCCTAGGAATAAATACCACTTGAGTATGGTGGATTATTATTTTTTTTAATGTTTGTTGGATTTGGTTTGCTAGTATTTTATTGAGGACTTTTGCATCTGTGTTTATCAGAGTTCTCTGCTTTTTTTTTTTTGTAATATTTTTATCTGGTTTGGGTATCAGGATAATGCTGACCTCACAGAATGAATTTGGAAGCTTTTCTTCCTCTTCTATTTTTTGGGATAGTTTGAGAAGAATAAATATTAACTCTTATTTAAATGGTTGGTAGAATTCACCTGTGAATCACTCTGGTCCTAGACCACTGTTTGTTGGCAATTTTTTTTATTACTACATCAATTTTATCCCTAATAATCAATATATTCAAATTTTCTGTTTCTTCCTGATTTGGTAGGTTATAGGTTTCTAAAAATTTATCCATTTCTTTTGGTTGTCCAATTTGTTGGCGTATAATATTTCATAGTATTATAATTCTTTATTTCTATAATGTCAGTTATTTCTCCTCTTGCATTTCGGATTTTGTTTATTTGAGGTTGGTCTCTCTCAGTGTCTCTCACTCTCTCTTTGAGTCTGACTAAAGTTTTGTCAATTTTGGTGATCTTTCCTAAGAACCAGCTCTTTGTTTTATTAATCTGTTCTATTTTGTTATTGTTTCTGCCATTTACTTTGGCTCTAATCTTTAATATTTCCTTCCTTCTATTGGTTTTGGGTTCTGTTTGTTCTTTTTCTAGCTCCTGTAGGTGTAAGGTTAGGTTGTTTATGTGAAATTTTTCTTGCTTCTTGAGGTAGACCTGTATTACTATAAATTTCCCTCTTAGAACAGCTTTGTCTGCATCCCAAAGATTTTGGACCATGTGTTTTCATTTTCATTTGTCTCCATTTATTTTTTATTTCTTCTTTGAGTTTTTGGTTTCCTCATTCATTGCTTCATGTTATTTAACTTCAATGTAGTTGTGTTCTTCCCAGATTTTTTCTTGTGGTTGATTTCTAGGTTTATAGGATTGGGTCAGAAAAGATGCATAGTATGACTTTAATCTTTCTTAATCTGTTGAGACTTGTGTTTTGGACCAATGTATAATCCAGTTTGTTCCATGCGCACTTGCAAAGACTGTGTATTCTGCTGTTTTAGGATGGAGTGTTTTGAATGTATCCATTAAATTCATCTGGCCCAATGTGTCATTCAAAGCCCCTATTTTCTTGTTGATTTTGTTTGGATGATCTATTCATGTAGGTGAGGTGTTAAATTCCCCTACTATTATTTTATTACTATCGATTACTTCCTTTATTTTTGTTATTAGCTACTTTATGTACTTGGGTTCTCTCATATTGGGGGCATAAATATTTACACATATATTTGTATATTGTATATAATATATATATTTTATATATAGTTATATTTTTTGTTGGATTGTTTCCTTTATGATTATGTAATGTCCTTCCCTGTCTCTTGTTATAATCTTTGTTTTAAAATCTATTTTGTCTGACATAAGTATTGCTACCCCAGCTTTCTTTTCACTTCCATTTGCATGATAAATGCTTTTCCCACCCTCTTCATTTTAGATCTGCTTGTGTCTTTAGGCCTGAAATGAGTCTTTTCATAGGCAGCATATAGATAGATGGGTCTTGCTTTTTTATCCATTCTATCACCCTCTGTCTTTTGATTGGAACATTTAGTTCATTAACATGCAAAGTAATTATTAATAAGTATGTACTTACCACCATTTTGTTACTTGTTTTATGGTTGTTTTTGTAGTTCTTCCATGTTCTAGTTCTTGCTCTTCTCTCTCATGGTTTGCTGGTTTCCTTCAGTGATCTACTTGGATTCCTTTATCTTTATTTTTTGTGTATCTATTACTGGTTTTTGATTTGTGGTTACCATTATGTTTATATATAACATCTCATACACATAGCAGTCTATATGAATTTGATGGTCACTTAAGTTTGAACCATTCTAAAAGCACTAAACTTTTACTCCTCTTCCCCCAGTATGTAGTGTCATACTCTACATCATTTTATTTTGTGAATCCCTTGATGGATTTTTATAGGTATACTTAATTTTCCTGCTTTTGTGCTTTCTAATTTTCTTACTCCTGCTTATGGTCTTTCATTTCCAGAGTCCCCTTTAAAATTTCTTGTAAGACTGGTTTAGTAGTGATGAATTACTTCCACTTTTGTTTGTCTGAGAAACCTCTCCTATTCTGAATGATAGCCTTGCTGGATAGAGTATTCTTGGTTGCAGGTTTTTTTCTTTCATAACTTGGAATATATCAGGACAATCCCTTCTGGTCTGCAAATTTTCTGCTGAAATATCAGCTGATATAGCCTTATGGGATTTCCCTTGTATGTAACTTTTTTCTTCCTGCTTTTAAAATTCTCTCTTTATCACCATTTTTTGCCATTGTAATTACTATGTGTCTTGGCATGGACCTCCCTGGGTTGATTTTATTGGGGGCTTTCTGTGCCTCTAAGATTGAGATTTCTGTTTCCTTCCCCAGATCGGGAAATTTACAGCTATTATTTCTTAAAATAAATTTTCTGCCCTCTTTTCTTTTTCTTCTTCTGGAATCCCTATAATGGGAAAGTTACTACGTTTAATGGTGTTGTTGAGATCCCTTAATCTCTTTTCATTTTTTATTCTTTTTTCTCTCTCTTGTTCAGCTGGATAGCTTTCTATTACTCTGTACTCCAGGTTGCTGATCGATTCTTTTTTCTCTAGTACTATTTATTGAGTACTTCATCTCTTATTGGTTCTTTTTTCAGCTTTCTATCTCTTTGTTGAGAGTCTCACTGAAGCCCTCCATTCTTTACTCCAGTCCAGAGAATAGCATTGTGACTGTTACTTTAAATTCTTTATCAGGTATATTACTTATATCCATTTCATTTAAGTCTCTTGCTGTGCTTTTTTTTCCCTGTTCCCTCACTGGGGACATACTCCTCTGTCTTCTCATTTTGCCTAACTCTGGGTCTATTTCTGTGTGTTAGGAAAGTCAGCTATGCCTCCTGCTCTTGAAAGTATTGGACTTACAAAGCAGAGGTCTTGGAGTGTCCTGCACTACAGTGTTCCCTGTTTACCAGAACCTGGCAGTTCAGGGTTGTCATCTTTTGTTTTGCATGCACCCTACTCTTGTGGCTGAGTTGCATTTGCCTTTAGTCCAGTCAGCTGCAATGGCTCTCTTTGTCTATTGTGGCAGGGTTTGGTTCCTGTGTTAGTGGGCCAGTATGGGACTGCTTTGGGCTTGAGTAGGGTCAGACCAGGCATTTGCCAGAGCTGCAGCAGCACAGAACTGCAGGGTGCTTCCCTGGTGTTGTCCCTGAGACGTTGTCATTGTTGGGGGAGGCCTGCAGTCCACTGCTGGGACCACAGGAAGGGTGTGTGGTGGTGGTTATCTTTTCCTCTCCCTGAGCAGGAGTCACTTTGTGGTGGTGCTGACCCATCGGGGCTGCTTGCACACTGCCAAGCTTGTGACACATCTTTGGATGGACTCATATCAAGGGTGTTTTGGAGGGGGCAAGTCCATAGGAGAATGCAGGGCTTGGGGCATGCAGTGTTAGGTTGGTGCTGGTTTGCTGTGGGAGGAATCTGAGATGGGGGCAGAACTGCACAAGTATGCAGGTTCAGGGCATACTGTTAGCAAGCTAAGTGGAAAGTGTTCAAGCTTTGCTCATTCCCACAGGTGTCCATGTATCTAGGCTGTGGGAGGGGGTGGGGAGTGAGAGGAGAGACCCCCCCCCCACCAGCTCCTTTGTTCTTGGAGAACTACCCATCAGCATGGGCCTCAAGATTAGCAAACAAATCTCCCTCCTGTGTACCCCCAGGAGTCTTTCAATTTGCTGTTTCTGTGCTGTATCTAAGTGGGGCTGTTTGTGGTACTGCCTCTTCAAGGGCAGGGACAGTTTCCTGTCACTCTCTGGCTCTCAGAGCTGAGCCCATGATTTGTAAAGTTCCAGGTTTTAAGCCTCACTGTAAGAACTTCAAAAGTTAAGCCCCTCTGGTTTTCAAAGTCAAATGTTAGGGTGTTCATCTTTCCTGTGCAGGTCCCCTGTGCCTGAGGTGCCTGGTGCAGGGCCTGCTCCTTTTGCCTTTTGTGCCCATGGTGTCCCTCCTGTGGACAGTTGCCTAAACACTTTGGCTCTGAACCATGTCTCTGCCTTTCCTACCCTCTTCAATATGGCCTTTTCTTTACATTTAGCTATGGACAGTCTGTTCTGCCAGTCTTTGGGTCATTTTCTGGGTTATTTACACTGATGTGGGTTTTATCTAGGTATGTCCATGGAACAAGGTAAGCCTAGGATCCTCCTATGCTACCATCTTCCCCAGAAGTCAAAAAAGTTCACTTTAAAAGCTGATGCAGGGGCCCCTGGGTGACTCAGTCAGTTAAGCGTCCAACTTCAGCTCAGATCATGATCTCACAGTTCGTGAGTCTGAGCACCACGTCAGGCTCTTTGCTGACATCTCAGAGCCTCGAGCCTTCTTCAGATTCTGTGTCTCCCTCTCTCTCTGCCCATCCCCACTTGCGCTCTCTCTCAAAAAATGAATAAACATTAAACAATAAATAAAACAAAAGCTCATGCAATGACATGTATGAACATCTGAAATGGTAATAATTATACATTTTAGATATCAATGACACAGTATAGTTTTCTAAAATAAAAATTTTCAATAATTTTTTAAAGAAAATTGAGTATAGCCCTTAATTATAAATGACATTCAGAGTATGCACATACCTCTTAGACTTTACATCAGTGTGTTGCAAATAGGTTACAGGTCACCTAGATATTTAATCCCTTGGTCCTTAGATAGCCAAGTCACTTCTGGCCAAGAGCACCCCTAGTGTGCTATAAGTATAATTTTCTGTGTGCCATGAAGTGAGGGGAAAAGGCTAGAAATCTACATTGTTTGGACATAGTATGGGGTACATGTAATAGATTTCAAAAATGGTTCCATTTCTTCATCTTCCTCATATCTAGGTCCTCTGCCATGGAACTTTGCAGGGTACTCCACTCTAACTTTGGGATAAGCTATGTGATCTGCTTTGGCCAGTATGATATGAGAAAATGTGACACAAGCAGAGGCTTGATAAATACTTGTGCAACTGATCTTGCCGGTCACATTCTGACACAGTCATATTGTATGCCTGGGTTAGTCTGCTGAAGGAAAGGACAGGTGGAACAGAATCTCAAGATGGATGTGGCTGGTAATGGATCCAACACAAGTGACTTCTCTTGGAACATGGCTTGCCTCCTTTTAAACCCAAAACACTTGTTCAAAGCAAAGTCATGGGGTTGGCTCTTTTTATTTCCTTCCCATGGCAGAAACTTAGGAAACAAGGCAACATACAATCTTAACTTTCCTATTTCCTTTGAGGCACTAAGGGATATTTCCCTCTTTAATATATACATTAACGATTCAAAAAATACGTTTTTATGAACAAAGAAAGAGTTCTCACAGGCATATCTATCCTTTTGGAAAACACACAGATCCTGTTGTAAATTGCCCAGGTGTTAAAAGTTAACTGCATCTTTCTCTTATGAGAAAGTAGAAAAGTATTACTTACATACTGGGTGTCAGGGAGTTTTCAGACCCATAAAGAGGGATGTAACTTCAAGCTTTTAATAAACATTGATATATACTATTCTAATGTAAAAATATTACAATTTAGTTACTTCCCTAAGATGGAAATTTAGATTTCTCCAAATTTTTATTAGAAACATCACCACAATGCATATTCTTATATATACTGCACTGGGCACATGTTGAGTGTCTTCCAGTATTTCTGGGATTATGGAAAATGCACTATTTATTTGAATACATATTTATAACTGTCCTTTGGTACCCACTGACACTCCCACCAACAGTGTAGGAGAGTTCCCATTTTCCCCCACCTTGGTCAATATGTCGTATTCTAAAAATTTACATTTTTTTACCAATTTCCCTGATTACTTGGGAGACTGAGCATCTTTTTAAAAGTAAATTGGCTATTAATATCTTTTATCTGCTTCCCTATTTTGCAGTTTTTTTATTATGAAAAAATAGTGTTTTGACATTCTAGATTTTTCTAGATTTTAACCCTTCTCTATTATGCGTTGACAAATATCTTCTCAGTCTGTTTTCTTTTACCACTGTTATAGAATCAGGTCATAAAGAAATTTTACATCTTATAATCCTTTAGTTTCTCTCATATTTTTGTTTTCTGGGTCTGAGATTATACACATTTAAGTAAATAAAAAAATATGTCTATTTACGGATCCAATGATATACCAACTTGTTTACCACTTCATAATGTATCTTGGTACCTGATTGGTTACCTTTTATCTTCATTGTTTTTGCTCATAATTCCTTCATACTAATTTGAGAGGGGCTATTTTTCATTTATTATTCCAACATTCTAATATTAGGCATAATTTTTACCAGCTAAATTACATTTACTTGTTTGGTAAGACACCCTTAGTACTAAGATGTAATTAAAATATTCTTCCAGTAATCAGCAATGACTAGTACAATACTAGTTTTATTATATTATTTGCCATACATAAACTTACCATTTATCTCTTTAATCACGTATAAAATGTTAGAAATGCCTGTGCAATGGTGATTTAATCTGTATAGTAATTTCCTTTAATGCAGAAACCTGACAGTTGTATATTACTTGAAAGCATCAGTTTTTACCATTCTTAATTTTTGAATTCCCTTATCCTTCTTTCTTCCCTTCCTATTGGCAACTCTTCTGCCTGCTTCTTGTATGGGTTCCGGACTTGGTCAGACTTCTTTCTAACAGAACCACTACTCCACCTACCCCCTCCCACTTTTTTTTCCTCCAAAGAGAAACTTTACCTGGAAAACTCTGTAAGGTAGACTCTTTGTCTCTTTATACTTAGCAATGCATTATCCTGAACATTGGAAACATGAGGTTATGGTATATAGTTGATGCTTACTAAATGTTGAAATAATGAATTTTTTTTTAAAGAATATAGGGTTTTTAATTTTTTTTTTAATTTTAATTATTTTTTTCAATATATGAAATTTATTGTCAAATTGGTTTCCATACAACACCCGTGCTCATCCCAAAAGGTGCCCTCCTCAATACCCATAACCCACCCTCCCCTCCCTCCCACCCCCCATCAACCCTCAGTTTGTTCTCAGTTTTTAAGAGTCTCTTATGCTTTGGCTCTCTCTCCCACTCTAACCTCTTTTTTTCCTTCCCCTCCCCCATGGGTTTCTGTTAAGTTTCTCAGGATCCACATAAGAGTAAAAACATAGGGTATCTGTTTTTCTTTGTATGGCTTATTTCACTTAGCATAACACTCTCCAGTTCCATCCACGTTGCTACAAAGGGCCATATTTCATTCTTTCTCATTGCCACGTAGTACTCCATTGTGTATATAAACCACAATTTCTTTATCCATTCATCAGTTGATGGACATTTAGGCTCTTTCCATAATTTGGCTATTGTTGAGAGTGCTGCTATAAACATTGGGGTACAAGTGCCCCTATGCATCAGTACTCCTGTATCCCTGGGGTAAATTCCTAGCAGTACTACTGCTGGGTCATAGGGTAGGTCTATTTTTAATTTTTTGAGGAACCTCCACAGTTTTCCAGAGCGGCTGCACCAATTTGCATTCCCACCAACAGTGCAAGAGGGTTCCCGTTTCTCCACATCCTCTCCAGCATCTATAGTCTCCTGATTTGTTCATTTTGGCCACTTTGGCGTGAGGTGATATCTGAGTGTGGTTTTGATTTGTATGAAATAATGAATATTGTTAAGTGACTCTTAATATGAAAAGTACATAAAGTACTACTTTATTACTATCATAAATTCCTGCTCATAATTTATAAAAATCGACAAAATACGAGGTAGTTGTATTATGCCATAGACTTATAGCATATGCCTTATTATTTTTTAAAATTTTAGTGAACATACAATATTGGTTTCAGGAGTAGAATTCAGTGATTCATCACTTGCATACAATAGTGTTCATCATAAGTGCCCTCCTTAGTACCCATCACTCATCTAGCCCATCTCTCACCTACCTCCCCCTTTCAACCCATAGTTCTCTATCATTAAGAGACTCTTGTGGTGAGCTTATTTGTGTGTTTATTTTTTAAAGTGTAGAAACTTGTTTCAGTTGATTTATAGGCTTATGGGATTCTTAAAACATTTCGAGAAATCAGAGCTTAGAATCACTGCTCTGGATGTATTACTCTCTTAAGATAGGTCAAGATGCAAAAATCAGGACTACTTATCCTGATAGTTTCCAATTCAACCTTATGTTAAAAATCACAGGAAGAAAAGAAAATTTATTACTACCTGGAACTTTGTGTGTATATGCATACATACACACATAGCCATATGGTTAACTAAGGAGCACATTAATCTGCATTTTTCTTATATTTCCTAAGAGGGTACTTATGATCCTTGGGGAAAATTTTAAAGATTTAAATCTCCTGTCACATAATAAAGTTTTTAATAATTCACTGTCTCAATACTCTTGTGTCATTAAGTTTTACAGCACAGAAAAGTTCTGGAAATACAGTTTTGTGTCTTGTTTTTCTGTGTTCTGACCTTATGATGCTCGAAACCCAGTCCACCTCATTCCTAAATACTAAGAGCACTGTTAGGACTCTGGCTTTCATTACCAGTTCTCTGGACTTCCCCAATTTCTTATGTAGCATCCCAATGCTTCTCTCTAGGAAACTGCATTTTAAGTGTTTAGAACATGCATGTAATCTCCATCTTTTTCCTCCAAAGTAAATTTTCCAGGTAAATGCAAACCCCCAAAAATCCAAGGAAATGAAAAACTACAATTCATGACACAATATATTTAATATATAAACAGGGTTATTTTTTTTTAATGTTTATTTTGAGAGAGAGAGCATGAGCAGGGGAGAGGCAGAGAGAGAGGGAGACACAGAATCTGACGCAGACTCCAGGTTTCAAGCTGTCAGCACAGAGCCCGACGTGGGACTTGACTCAAGAACTGTGAGATCATGACCTGAGCTCAAGTCGGACACCTGACTGAGCCATCTGGGTGCCCCAGGGTTATTTTTTTTAACTGTAGAAGTTTAAAGAGAACTACCAGGATAAATCATAATTTGTGTGACAGACTGTCACATTAATGGTGCCAATGAATTATACCTCCTGCTGTATTCCTGTGCAGTCCCTCTCACACTGACTCTAGACCATGTGACTTGCTTTGTTCAATGGAAGAAGAGCAAATGTGATGGAAACACAGGCTTGATAAGCTCTTGTGTATCAGTCTTGCCCTCTTGCAATGTCTGCTCTATCACAGGAATAAGACAAGTCTAGCCTACTGGAGCCATGCAGAACAGAGACAGCCACATCAGTGAACCATAGATTTTCAAATAGTCTTGTTTTAATGAGTTTTGAGGTGGTTTGTTGTATAACAATGGATAAGAGCTACACTTTATGGAACTTTATCATCTCTCTTTGTCTATGCCTGTTGGAAGAGCAAATGAATAAAAAATAAATGGAAAAAAATTTTTGGAAAAAAAACCCAAATCTTAGTATTTCAGCAAACTTTAACAATACTGGACCTGCTGTACTTCTGTTCTATTTCCCCCCTCTACCTCAGCTATTTAGTCCACTTAAATGAGTATTTACAAGAACCAACAGTTTAACTGTAATCCAAAAGTTCTATAGGTACAGAAGGAAGAAACTATCAATGAACAAAGAGTATGTGATAAATATTTTTATTTTTAAACACTGAATTGTACATCTTTCATATAAAAGATGAAATTCCAGACTGTTTTTAAAAAAATCATTCTAATACTTTACATTTTTTACAGAAGTAAATTTTCTCTAAATTTGCAGCTTCATTCCATAGCTTTTATAGAATCATAATCTCTTGAATATACTTCCAATTTCCTTTAAAAAATAAAAAATTCATATAAGATAATTTATTTAACATAGTAAAACTTAACAGATTATAGTATAACTACTAAGCTTTCTGGCTACCACTGAATACTTTTCTCAGTACAGAAAAGCCAACATGTTGGGGTGATCAATTCTCTGTATTTACTTTTATTAAAAACAGGTTTTTGGTAGTGAGAACAAATAATCTCTCATTTGTTGCTTGAAAGCCTAAAATAGGATCATTGGTTTCTAGGCTTGCTACTTGCTGCTTAGCAACCTGCCCTACTTGCCGGCCTTCCTTTCTGTTGTAAAGTACAGTGGACATGGGAGTGGGCTGGCGGTAGATGAACACTCGACGAAGGCACTCACACAGGGCTGCATACGAGTAGTTTGGAGCACAAGCAAAAAATTTTTTGTCTCTCTTTGATGCTTGGACGTAGCCTGTTATGAAACAAATAAAAACCCATATATTAAAAAGAAGGAAAATGTGATTACACATTTAGTATTTCCCAGTTTTTATTATAAATTAAAATGCCTCAATAAAATATACACCATAAATATTCAACAGTGTTTGAATTCTGAACCGTTAATGACTACTTACAATTTCTCCCAATTGGTGCCAAAATAGAGCTTTAATTCTTAAGGAACAAAATAGGTAGGGTTTTATCTCTTTAAGAAAAACACAATATAGTTCCTTATTTCCGTGAATAATTAGGACACTAAAAATCTAAAAATCAAAAGGACTAAAAACATGTCAAACTATCTTTAAATGCCAAATAATTAAGCTCATCAATCACAGATGTGGCATTACAGAATCTTTTTTATCAAATAAATGGGAAAATATTTATAGGATACCACTATAAAGTTATTTCAGGAGTGTGTTCATAATATAGCCACCAAGCCTAAAAATGCTAATGTGACAATGCATTCTCTTATTATTTCTATTATGTTAGTGGTATTTTTATACACCAGTGCCCACAGTGTAACAGGATTTTGTTGTACTTCAGCTCCCAGAAGTAGAACCTTGAGATCACTACAAGTTGGAATGAAAATTTAAGCATCTAATTTTAAAAACTTAATTAGAACATCCCTTGAAAACTAATTAAACTCTGTAAAATCTTATTCTTGTCTTTTAAAAAAATTATTTTTACAGGTTAAAAGGGTATTTATGTTCTGAAGTATAAATTAGGATTTTCAGACTGGGACAGGGTTACTGAATGTTGTAACATGTGGGATAAAAACAGAATACTAACATAAAGTGATCTCATCAAATAACGAGCAAAGGAACTCTAGGTAGAGCACAGGAAGATCAATATTGGTTTTATCATTAAACAGGGTTTGAAGAGGAAACAGTGAAGAGTATGTAGATATCTGAGTATTTTAGAATTAGCTCTCTGGGCTAACCTTGAGAAAATTAACAATGTATATAATGTCTTGAGACTACATATCAAATGTAATGTTGATTTAACTTAAGCAGAATTCTAAACAGACTTAGGGATACAAATAGAGAATCTAAGCATATAAAAATTATGTGACAGAGATTTCCTTACTGAAAAAAGAAGATTCAGAATTAAAAAAGAGGAATTATATAGAGGCCAGAAATTTTATATTCAAATTTTTCAATAAAACTCTTTATTTCAGGTCATAAAAATCCATTTGGAGTCTGAATTAACCAGCTTAGCAGCCTACATTATTAACTATAAAGGATAATTGACCAATCTCCTCTATAATTAAGGTTGTATTCAGAATATATCATTTTACTTCCTGTTCCCAGTTTAAAATAATCACTCAATAAAGCAGTAACTGTGCCTAATTTATATAAAAAAACTTCTCCCATACAATACTAATATAGTTTGACATAAAATCAATTATTGCGTAAGTCTACAATTACGTATCTTAACATTTTTCAAGCCCTAGTTTTAAAATGCATTTCCTTAGAGCAATTCTATGATGTTTTTGATGATTACTCTGAAGAAACATGAATACAAGTTCCATGTAGGGTATTGTCAAACCCACTGTTCATATTCTAATACCGCATAGCTTATTTGGAATAAACAAATGACTGATTAGAAGAATCAAGTGGTGAGATAACCACTTTGATTTCTATTCTGTGCTGATCTTCTGTACAAGCATAAAAATAGATTGGTTCTGTTCCAAAAGTACTAACATTCATCAACTATAGTAAAAGCAACCAAATACAGCACAAATCAATCCAAAGGTAATTAAGACAGATCAAATTAAAAAAAAAAAAAAAGAAAAAGAAAAAGAAAAAAGAAATGAACTTAAAAAAAAATGACCCTACTTTCTGACATAATGGAAAATGCTGTCAAAGAGCTTGCTTTATACCTAAAGCATTGAAAGTTGCAATGTGCTCCCACATATCATCTTGTTTGCTGGAGTGTGGTTGCCAGAGTAGGGCATCAACATCATGGCGTAAACAGAAGCAGGGCATTTCTTTAGGATCCACTATGACAGAGAAAAGGTACTGGTTGCTTCCAAGATTCACCTAAAATAGTGACAAAAAATAATTTACTCAACAAATTAATAATGATGATGCCAATAACTGACACACAGCTCTATATGTCAGCAAGTTTTCTAAACTGTTTATACAGGCAGTTTGATTACCTCTTCAGAAATGCCCCTGGGAGAAATGTGCTACTGTTATATCCATTTTAAAGTTCAGCAAAGTCACTTGCCCAAGGTCAACCTGGTAATAAGTTGTGGAGCTGAGACTGAACCCAGCATCTATGTTCCTAACCACTACACTATACTGCCTCTTAACTCTTAGTATCCTAGTTTAAAACACAATATAAAACACTCATTTATAGGCAGAATACTTTTTAAACCACAGAATTACAAATATGAAGTTCACAAATGGGAACTTGTAACAATTACTAAGTACAATGATAGCTAAGATTTATGAGCATGTGCTATATATACAAGGCATGTTATAAATATTAATTTCAACAATCAACACGCTTGTTATTATCTGCACTTAAGAGATAAAAGAACATGGAGAGTTTGAGAACTTGTTCTAGGCTACAAAGAAAAACCACAAAGCTGAGATTCAAACTCAAATCTGTTTACAAATTATTTAAGTTGATGTACTGTTTAATTTCAGTATCAATGTCAAGAATGTTTACTATGCTAATAATTTTTATTGCAATAATCATGACTAAAGGAATTCATTTTTAATACAAAACCATCGGATTGAGATTCATATTTGAATTCTACCTATAGGAATACTTCTTTTAATGAAAATAGGTTGAAATGATATTCTGTCTAGAAATGTTATCATCAGTTAAAAATGCCTAAATACCACACCAACAAAATCACATCAAATGTAGAAAACATGCATAGTACTTGATAAATATTGAATTGCTTTCATGAGTTTCAGGGAAGACTGGAGAATAAAATGTTGGGTTCCAATGAGAGAGACCTGACCTGTATTCAGTAGGGAAAACTGTGAAGTGGCTCTCCAGGAAGAGGATTTATTGGTACAGCTGAGCAGGCATAGGCTCCTGGTCACAGGAGAATTCTGTGACAGAGCAACCCAATTTCTTTTGCCCCAGCAGTGCCTGGGGATAGAACTTTTGTCTTCCTCAGAAGAGGAAGAGGATAGCAGACAGTGTTCACAGACTATACATGTTTTTTATGTAAATACACCTACAAGAACTTTTGTCTTCCTCAGAAGGGGAAGAGGATAGCAGACAGTGTTCACAGACTATACATGTTTTTTATGTAAATACACCTACAACGATGTTTACTGCAGCTTTGTTTATATAACATTGAAACACTTAAAACTGGTACATTTTTCTTAGGAAAAAAAAAATGGGCCCCTTATTCTGACTTAAATATTTCTTCTCTTCCACTCTCACTTACTTTATACATATCTCCATTAGAGTCAAAGTACTACATTTTGTTTATTTTTGAGAGAAAGAGTGAGCATGAGTGGGAGGGAGGGGCAGAGAGAGAGGGAGACAGAGAATCCCGAGCAGGCTCTGCACTGTCAGTGCAGAGTCTGATGTGGGGTTGAACCCACCAAGCTATGAGATTGTGACCTGAGCTGCAATCAAGAGCTGGACCCTCAACCAAAGGAGCCACCTAGGCATCCCAAAATCCCATTAAAATATTTTTCTTTTGTTTATTTTGAGAGTGAGTGAATGGGGGAGAGGGGTGAGGGTCGGTGGGAGGAGAGAGCGAGAGAACCCCAAGAAGGCTCAACACTGTCAGCATGGAGCCCAACATGGGGCTTGGACCTATGAACCGTGAGATCATGACCTGAGGCGAAACCAATCAAGAATCGGATGCTTAACCAACTGAGCCAGCTAGGCACCCCCACCCCTGCAAAAGCCCATTTTATAGTAGTTATTATTATTTATTTTTAATTGAAGCATAGTTGACATATAATACAATATTAATTTTAGGTATATGACATAGTGACCCAACAATCATATACATTACAAAATGCTCACCATGATTAGTTACAAAAGTCACCAAAGTTGTTATAATTTGATTGACTATATTATTCCCTATGCTGTACTTTTGATCCCTGTGTGTACTTCTTAATCCCCTTCACCTATTTTGTCTATCTTCTAACCCCCATTCCCTCTGTCAATCATCAGTTCTCTGTATTTAGGAATCTATTGTTGTTTGTTCATTTGTTTTGTTTTTAGAGATTCCATATATGAGATCATATATTTGTCTGACTTATTTCACTTAGCATAATGCCATCAAAATGCATCTATGTTGTCACAAATGGCAAGATTTCCTTCTTCTTCATGGATAAAAAGTATCCCATTGTATGTATATACATATTTTTAAAATCCATTGATCCATCAATGTACACATATTGTTCTCCTATGTTGGCTCTTGACTATCATAAATAATGCTACCATAAGCATGGGGGTTAGTACTTTTTTTGATTTTGTGTTTTTACTTCCTTTGAATACCCAAAAGTAGAATAACTGGATTATGTGGTTATTTCTATTTCTAATTTTTTGAGGAACCTCCATTCTTGTATTTTGCATAATGGTTTCACCAATGTACATTCCAACAAGGAGTGCACAAGCGTTCCCTTTTCTCCACATCCTCACCAACACTTCTTACTTCTTTTTCATACTGGCCATTCTCACTGGTGTGAGGTGATGATTCCCTGTGGTTTTGATTTGCACAGGGCTCTGTGCTGGCACACGGAGCCTGCTTGGGGTTCTCCTCCTCTCTCTGTCCCTCCCCCACTTATGCTGTATCTCAAAATAAATCAATACACTTAAAAAATAAAATAAAATGGGCTTTGGGAGAACATGCTGTGGTGGTGGTTAAGAACATGGGTTTGGAAGCACATCTGAACTGAAATCCCAGTTGCCACTTACTAGCTTCCTAACTTAAATCTCTTCACCTCTTAAGTTTGAGCTTCCTCTTCTATAAAATGGGATCATATTCCTAATTCTTAAGTAGTGAAGATTAAATAAGGTAGTTGGTAAAATAATAGAAAATATGTATATATTGTGTTCTGCCTCTGGGTCCTGGCACACAGTTCCTGAAACTCTTATAATTTCCTAAGTGGTAAGAACACTAGGAACATCTTTTGTTGTAATATTTGATCTTTGATCCAGGTTCCTGACACATAGCTCCTAACCCCTTGGTATTTGACTCTAAGTTATAGGAGTGTCTTTTGTTCTAACGAGATGACTCTTGGTGAGCTCCTGGATGGCTTCAGGATAGGGGGTGTTTGCCAGAAAGACCACACCATGATTAGGAGCTTGGAACTTTCAGCTCCACCTCCTAACCTTTAGGATAGGATCATGACTGATCATGCCTGTGTGATGAAACCTTCACAAAAGTCCCAAAGGTACAGGCTTCATAGAGCTTCTGAGTTGCTGAACACATGGAAGTACTAGGAAGATGGCATGTCTGGTGAGGGAATGGAGGTTTTGTGGCCTTCCTCTATAGTTTGCATTATGCATCTCTTTCATCTGGATGTTCATTATTATCCTTTACTGTATTTTTTATAGTAAACTGGTCAATGTGCATTTTGTTAACTGTCTTGGCAAACTATAGAACCCAAGGAGAGGGTTGTTGAAACCCTGATGTATGGCCAGTCACAGGTATAGATGAACCTGGGATTTGTGACTGGCAGCTGAAGTGGGAGTTTGGGAGAGTCTTGCGGGAGTGAGGCCTCAGCCTGTGGGATGTGACACTACCTGCAAGTAGATTGTGTAGGATATCCTACTAGTCTCAGAAAACTACTTGATGTGTGGAAAACCCACACATCTGGTATCAGTAATGTTCTGTGTGGTAGCATTGTGAGAGTAAAGGAGAAACCTAGGGAATTGTTTTTCTTTATACAGTTGTAGATGCATATCAACCCAATACTTAATGCATAGTAAGAACAGTGTAAATTTTAGCAATTTATTCTATGTACAGAATGCTTGAATTTTGAATTCAATAATAGGCTTTGGAATTAAAGTTTCAGGTCATTAACTTTTCAGTCTGGCCTCATAAAAATACTCTGTTTCTGAACAGACAGAATCTTTTTCTTGATACTCATTTTTAATTTAATTTGGTAATAGCAGTTATTAGAGGTTCTTTAAATGTCTTTACTTTGACATTTAATCTTCAAAAGTCTTTAATTGCTAAGTGTTCTACAAAGAAAAAAAAAGTATCAATTGACTACTTGAAATGCATTTCAAAATTTTCTCTAGAGAATATTTTACTCTAATTGTAGTTTTCACTAGTACTTTAAAGATAAACACAATCTTTTCTTTAATAAACATGAAAATAGAAGGAATGTGGAATTGTATTTTATTGGCCAGTTTATGGGTTTAGGATTTTTTTTTTAAGGCAATAAATTTGGCATTAGCAAAGAATGAGTTTTCCAAATTAGTAAATTGTCTAGTGTAAATGAGTTCTTCTCATTTAAGTGCTAAGACTATGTTTCAAGCCTTTTTAAAATGAAATATTGCTAAAATTTATTATTTGCACATCTTATATAGAACATTCTGAAGAGAAAGTAACATTTTATTGATGGTTGAATGTCATCAGGGTAAACATTAATGTATATGTCTATGATAATACCCTTAGAGACATTTGAAATGAGTAGAGCTCTTTAACACTACACCAAGTAACCTCAGCCTTCTCCATTTTAAAAACGTATTTTCTGGTTATGCGTGGTTTGTTTTTGTTCCTTCCTTCCACTGCTAATAAGCTATTGGGGGCTACTTATTTTGTCAGCATTTGCCCAAAGCAGCCATCCTTTCCTTCTTTCTTATTTGCTGTCCCATTTTGCTCTTGGATACCAAATTGTGACCTTGGGCTTTGTGGTACCTGTTCCTGACTATCCAGGGAAACTTAGAGCATCTTACTCTTGACTCTTACAGGTTATTTGTCCATGCCAGGTAAATGGATAATGTTTCACTTTCCCCGTTTTGTCTGCTTCAAATATTTTTGTTTTTCTGCATTTTCTTATGTTGATGCTTTTTTTTCTATAGGATCATACAAAAGTGCACTTGATTTTAAGTGTACTTTTTTAGTTATCACACTTCATTTCATTTACTTAATTCACTTAGCAAAACTAGTTACTTTAGTTTGTAATCTTAATACTGATTTGTTTTGCTTTTGGGTAAAATTACGTAGTGTGGATTTTTAGAGTTTGCAGGGAACAGAGAAAACCTCTGGAATTATCTTGAGGTGGATGTTTAACGTGAACATATGTGAAGATCATAGGGAACAGTGGAAACAATCAGATCTCATGAAGAACTGGGTCATTCTACAAACAAATGCACTGGCAAGTCAGGTCTAAAGGAGAAGTGAAATGTTGTTTAGAAAATAGTACCTAGTTTTGATGAACATGTAATATACTTATCTCTTGAGAACCAAATGTCCCTTGTTCTGTACTTCACTGTGGTGTCATTGTGATCATATCACCATCTTCTTTCCTTCTGCTACTCATACCTGTATCCACCTCAGTCACTTTCTACCTCCTACCATGGTTTCTACTTACTTTATTCTCTCTGGGTATGTCTTTTGCCCTTCTGTTGGCTGAATAATTGTGTTTATTGTTCATTTTGGCATTTAGACTTCCCAAACAAGATTATTTTATTGTTTTGGCCAGCCAGCATCCAGTATGGGAAGCACCTGTTCAAGAAAACACTTTAATCTTGGATAAAAGATGGTTGCCTCTGAGATGCCCACCCTTGATTTTTTTTTTTTTTTTAGCATAGGTCAGAGGAATGGAGTTTTACAGTACACAATTTGCCTACTTGTGTATATGGAACCTCTTGTGAATACTGAACCATCACTAATTTACTGATTATAAGTTGAAGTTCTAGGCTTTTTAGGCATGTTTATTGATAGTAAGCAAAGGAATTCCAGATTCTGCCTAGGGTGAAGAAAGCTGGAAATAATGTCACTCCAAATGTAACAAGAAAAGGCTGGGTAATTTGTAGAATCATTACTTTTAAAAAATTCATCAGAGAGCTGAGGTTACAAGGAAACCAACTAGCTTGAAATCTGAGGAAAACCAGGTGTCACCAAGGAGATGGGCTAGGAGAACTGTTCCATCTGAGCATAGAAAGAAGAAAGAACTGCATAATTGAGAATTCAACTAACAAATTGCCAAAAGCTTAGTGTGGGACAGCAAGTATAGAATTCTTTGGATTTACATATTTTCTTATGATCCTTGACCAGTTCCTAGCAAAAAAGACCAGGAGAAAGGGAGCTGCTCTGATGGTACCGAGTTTTAGGAAGGAAGTGTCTTCCTCTGTGGAAAAATCAGAATGTCCTTCTTGGATTTTTTTCTGTAAGTGTCAAAAGTCTTAAACCGTTGGGAGAGAGCATTAAATCTTAGCATCCCAATGGCTCAGAAGACGACCTGTTGCAGATGAGGCGAAAAAAAATTAAAATTTTTAAAAACACCATCTCTGTGCCTGGAGGAGAAATTAAATCATCCTGGGCCTAGACTATTACAAATTTTCTAGAGGAAGGGCAGTATCACTAAAAAGTCCCAAACCCTGAAACCCAAGAACACATGGCCCAGGACTGAGGCTGAGCCAAGAGTCTGAACCCCTCATCCGTGCAACACCCCCACCCCCCAATCAGGCTGGGAAGCACCAAGTAAGTGACAACAGCAGTCTACCACTAGAGAAGGAGTAAGAGCATAGAGAGATTCTCTCTGAGAGGCAGATGTACAGTGAAAGCCCAAAGCTTAGGGCAAATTAGCAGAGTTGGGGAAAATCTTCCATCAACTCAGCCTCCACCAGAGTGTAACTTAACACTAGGGGAATTTGAAGCGAGGGATGCACTGAGGGTAACCATAACAACAAAACTCAAGGTTAGATCAGCCTTTTTACAACCCTCCTGTCATAACCACCCACACTAATGACCCAGCAGAAGTATGTCCACTCCCAGGCATAAATACTATTTACCTCAGTCTCTACTGCTCTCACATCCAGTATTTAATCAAAAATTGTAAGGCACAAAAAAATGAAGAAAGTAAAAACATCCACTGTCAAGAAACAAAGCAGACCAGGTAACCAGATTCAGATGATCTATATTTTGGAACTACAAGACAAGGAACTTAAAATAACTATGGGATTTTAAAGAGTTTAATGGAAGAGATGGGTTATGTACATAAATAAATGCAGAATTAGAGCAGAGAGAAACTGCAAAGGGTGAAAAAAAAATCCTAGGGGAAAAAAACACAGCAAGAGAAAAAGGCTTCAACAAACTCATCAGTATACTCTATGGAAAAAGAATTAGTGACCTTGAAAATAGGTTATTAAAAATTAGAACCTAAACCAAAGTGGGGGATGGGGCAGGGATTAAAAACAAAAAACTGAGCATCTAAATGCTGTCAGGCAATATTAAACAGTCTAACACACATCTGATTGGAATCCTAGAAGAGATATGGAATATTCACCAAAATAGACCATATTCTGTCCTATAAAAAACACATTTAAAAAATAAGAATCATAAACACAATGTTCTCTGAGCATAACAGAATTAAATTAGATATTAGTAGGGGCACTTGGGTGGCTCAGTTGCTTAAGCATCTGACTCTTGATTTTCACTCAGGTCACAATCTCTCAGTTCATGAGTTCAAGCCCCACATCAGACTCTGTACTGACAGTGCAGGGCATGCTTGAGATTCTCTTTCCTTCTCTCTCAGCCCTTCCCCACTCACACATGCTCTCTCAAAATAAATAAACATTTTAAAAAATTAGATATTAGTAAAAAAGAAAAATTTGGAAAATCCACAAATAATCTGGAAATTAAACAACATGTTTCTGAATAACCCATGAGTCATAGTGGACCTCACAAAGGAGATTAGGAAATTTTGTACTGAATGAAAATGAAGCATAGTACATTTGAGATGCAACTAAAACAATGTTTAGAGGGAATTTTATAGAATTACAGGTTATATTAGAAAAGAAAAAATGAAGTAGTATGAGCAACTCTTTCATATATTTGATAATTTAAGTTAAATTCCTTGAAAGACAAGCATTACATTTCACTCAAGGAGAAATAGATAACCTCAGTAGTCCTGTATCTGTTAACAGGATTGAATTTATTGTTAAAAACCTTCCAACAAAGAAATCTCCAGACCTAGAATGCTTCACTGGTGTGTTTTACCAAACAAAGAAACAATATCAAACTGTTGCAGGAAACAAAAGAAAGGAACAACTCTCAACTTATTTTATGAGGCCAGCATTACTCTGAGAGCCAAAGATATGACAAGAAAAGAGAAACTATTATTCCTGATGAATGTAATGCAAAAAATCTCAGTAAAATATTAGTAAATCAAATCCAGTAATAAGTAAAAAGGATAATACATCATGACCAAATATAGTGTATCTTAGGAATTCAGGGCTGATTCAGCATTCAAGTTATCAATCAGTGAAATTCAGCATTACCAACAGACCGAAGAAAAATATTTTAGCCTCCATTTATGATAAAAATGCTTGGCAAACTAGAAATTAAAGGCAACTGCCTCCCTGAGGAACCTAGAATTAACACTGTACTTTATGGTAAAAGACCAAATGCTCCTCCCCACTAAGACTGCTAAGAGGAAAGGGTATTTGTCCTCATTACTCCTAGTCAGTATCATGCTGGAAATCCAAGCTATTGAAGTAAGGCAAGAAAAAGTAGGAAAAAGCATACAATGGAATATTACTCAGCAATCAAAAAGAATTGAAATCTTGCCATCTGCAACAATGTGGATGGAACTGAGTATATTATGCTAAGTGAAATAAGTCAATCAGAGAAAGACAAATATATGATTTCACTCATATGTGGAATTTAAGAAACAAAACAAATGAACACAGGGGAAGGGAAGAAAAAATAAAAGAGAGGAAGGCAAACCATAAGAGACTCCTAAATACAGAAAACAAACTGAGGTTGCTAGAGGAATACTGAGTAGGGAGGATGGGCTAAATGGGTGATGGGCATTAGGGAAGGCACTTGGGATGAGCACTGGGTGTTGTATGTAAGTGATGGATCACTAAATTTTTCTCCTGATACAATTATTACACTATATGTTAACTAAATTAGATTTAAATAAAATATTGAAAAGCATAAATAATTATCAAGAGATTCTAATACTATCATGAGAAAGTGAAACCAGACTTTTTTAGGTGTTATCCTAAATCACCGTTTATACACAATTCCTTTAGCTACTCTTGGTTTGCAACCTTTGAATAGAATTATAAGCCTATTTTCCTATCATGGCCACTGACCAACTGAGGAGGGATCAAACATCTTTTAGTGGCATTTTTTTTTTTTTTTTAGTGGCATGATCTACTTACCTTGGGGAATACTAGGCAGGCTGGAATTTATTAAGTAAAATGAATATTATACAATCTCTTACTACACAGAGAAGAATTCTAAATTATTTACTTCATCTAAAGGGTATGTTTTGTCTTACAGTATACTATTATTTGCAGTTAGTATCATCAGACTAGTTAATCTTGATTTTAAAACTTCCAGAAACTTGGTTTTGAGTATATTTAAAGCATCCAAAGCTTATTTCAAGAATAACTTGTTCACTTTTTATGGGCAGATCTACAAACTATTGAAATATATGCATTATAGGAAAGTATAAAATTGAAAGTGATGGGCCTACAGTTAGAATTATAGATAAAATATAATTTATTTGACAATACAATGACAAACAGAATAATGAATTTTGCATTTCTTATTTTTGAAATGGTGCAAGATTTTAGAAATTTGTCTCTAAATTAAATATGCTAGATTAACACAGAGTCAGGTTTTTTTTAATAGCTATTCACAAATTTCTCAGGCATAAAATTGTTTAAATGCTTTATGATTTCCATGAAGATCACTCTAAAGTTGCCGTGTTTTCCCCATTAATGTTGCTCATTTCGTTTAATTTGGGATGACTATAATATTTAAGGCAGAATGTATAGAAGATGCCTAGAATGGTAATAAAGGATATTTGCAATTACTAAGGTCTTTCTAAGTGCCAACCCCTGTGTAGGTGGCTTGAAATATATTTTACTCATTATAATAATTGTGAAATAAGTACTATTATTATCATCATATTTATAGAATAAGATAGGGGCTAAGTATCTTACCCAGAGTCATCTCAAAGAACATAAAAGGAAATGAGGTAAGTTCTACAGGAAAGGTATAAATTATTGATGCATCATTTCTTTTTATTAACACTGGAGAAAGTTCTCTTTGAATATGGCATACAGTACAGCATAGCTCGTTTTGTGCTTCACAGATGCAGCTTTTTTTGTTTTTACAACGCAAAGTTTGTGGCAACCCTGTGCTGAGCAAGTCTATTGGCACCATTTTTCCAACAGCATTTGCTCAGTGTCTCTTAGTCACCTTTTGGTAATTCTTAACATGTCAAACTTTTTTATTATTACTGTATTTGTTATCATCATCTGTGATTGGTGATCTTTGATGTTAACTATTGTAATTGTTCTGGGGTGCCACAAACCTCACCCATACAAGATGAACTTAATAGGAAGGCATCTTAAAGGCTGAGAAAGGCCAAAAGCTAGGCCTCTTGCCCCAAATGGTTAGCCAAGTTGTGAATGCAAAGGAAAAGTTCTTGAAGGAAATTAAAAGTGGTACTCAAGTGAACATACCAGTGATAAGAAAGCAAAGCAACCTTAACTGATAGAAAGTTTTAGTGGTATGGATAGAAGATGAAACCAGCCTCAGCATTCCCTGAAGCCAAAGCCTAGGGAGCCTCTTAACTCTCTGCAATTCTTTGAAGGCTGAGAGAGGTAAAGAAGCTGTAGAAGAAAAGTCTGAAGGTAGCAGAGCTTGGTTCATGAGGTTGTTTCATAGGTACCTTAGTCGTCTGTGTGTTTTCTTTAGAAAAATGTCTGTTCAGGTCCTCTGCCCAGTTTTTAAAACATTAGTTTTTTGGTGTTGGGTTCTAGGAGCTCTTTATATATTTTGGATATCAATCCCTTATTGGATATATCATTTACAAATATCTTCTCCAACTCAGTAAGTGACCTTTCATTTCGCTGATGATTTCCTTTGCCATGCAAAAGATTTTTAGTTTGATGTACTCCCAATTGTTTACTTTTGCTATTGTTTCTCTTGCCTGAGGAGACAGATTGAGGAAAATATTGCTAAGGCTGATACATAAGCCTTTACTGCCTATGTTTTCTTTTGGGAGTTATTGGCTTCAGATCTTATATTTACATGTTTAATTCATTTTGAGTTTTTTGTGTATGGTGTAAAAAAAATGGTCTAGTTTCATTCTTTTACAATGTAGTTTTCCCAGCACCATTTATTAATTTTCCCCATTGTATAGAGAATATACATATTCCCTATTTGTCATATAATTTGTCATGTATTAATTGACAAGATCAGCTTGGGTTTATTTCTGGACTCTCTGTTCTACTAATTTATGTATCTATTTTTGTGCCAGTACCATACTGTTTTGATTACTATGGCTTTGTGTAGTATAGTTTGAAATCTGGGATTGTGACACCTCTAGCTTTGTTCTTTCTCAAGAATACCTTGGCTATTAGTAGTATTTTGTGAATCATACAAATTTCAGGATTTTTTTGTTCTAGTTCTGTAAGAAAAATGCTATTGGTACTTTGATAGGCATTTCACTGAATATCTAGATTACTTTGAGTATTATGGACATTTTAACAATCTAAATTCTTCCAATCTATAAGCATGGTGTATATTTCCATTTCTTTGTGTTTTCTTCAATTTCTTTCATCAGTGTTCTATAGTTTTTAGAGTACAGGTCTTTCACCTCTTTAGTTACATTTATTCCTAGGTATTTTATTATTTTGGTGAGAGTTTTACCTTTTTTTTAATTGAAGTACAGTTTAACATCTAATGTTCTATTAGCTTGAGGTGAACAACATAGTGACTTAACAAGTCTTTATGTTATGCTATGTCTACCACAAGTGTGGCTACCATCTGTCACCATACAGTGTTATTACAATAGCATGGACTATATTCCTTATACCTGTACCTTCCATCCCCATGATTTATTCTTTTCATAACTAGACCTGTTTCTTCCACTCCCTTTCACCTATTTTGGCCACCCCTCCCCTTTTCACCAGTTTGTTCTCTGTATTTACAGATCTTGTTTTGCTTTTTACTTATTATATATTATATATTCTACATATAAACGAAATCGTATGGTATTTGTTTTTCTCTGTCTGACTTACTTCACATACCCTCTACCAATGTCCATCCACATTGTCAAAAAATGGCCAAATTTCATCCTTTTTCTAAGATTTTTTTAAGTTTATTTAGAGAAAGAGCAAGCAAGGGAGTGGTGACAGAGAGAAGGGGAGAGCGAGAATCCCAAGCAGGCTCCACACTGTCAGTGCAGAGCCTGATGCAGGACTTGAATTCATGAACCATGAAATCATGACCTGAGACAAGGTTGGATGCTCAACTGAGCCACCTAGGCACCTTTTTAAAAATTTTTATTTTAGAGAGAGACCACAAGTGGGGAAAGAGGGGAAAAGGGAGAGGAAGAGAATCTTAAGCAGACTACATGTTCAGCACGCAGTTCAATTTCACTATCTTGGAATCATGACCTGAACTGAAATCAAGAGGTGGATGCTCAACCAACTGAGCCACTCAGGTACCCCCAAGATTTCAAGATTTCATCCTTTTTTATAGCTGAGAAATATTCCTGTGTGTGTGTGTGTGTGTGTGTGTGTGTGTATTCACATACCACATCTTCTTTGTCCATTCTTCTATCGATGGACACTTGGGTTGCTTTCGTATCTTGGCTATTGTAAAAAATAATGCAATGAACCTAGCGGTGCATTTATCTTTTTGAATTAGTGTTTTTGCTTTCTCTGGGTAAATATCAGTAGTGGAATTACTAACATTTACTTCTTCCTTATCAATTTGGATGACTTTTTCTTTCTTTTTCTTGTCTGACTGCCGCAGCTAGAATTCTCAGTACTATGCTGAATAAAAGTGGCAAGAGTGGGCATCCTTGTCTTATTCCTGATCTTAAAGGAAAATTTTCAGTTTGAGTATGTTAGCTGTGGCCCTGTCATATATGACATTTACTCTGTTATGTTCCCTCTATACCAAACTTCATTGAAATTTTTTATCATGAATGGATGCTAAATTTTGTCAACAGCTTTTTCTGCATCTATTAAGATGATCTTAGCATTTTTATTCATTTTGTTGATATGGTTTATCTCATGTTGACAGATTTGTAGATAATAAGCCATTCTTGCATTTCTGGAATAAATCCCACTTGATCATGGTGAATGATCCTTTTAAGGTATTGTTCAATTTGATTTGCCAATATTTTGTTGAGGATTTTTGCATCTATATTCATCAGAGATATTGGTCTAATTTTCTTTAAGTGTCTTTGCCTGGTTTTGGTATCAGGGTAATGTTAGCCTTATGGAATGAAATTTGTAAACATTCCTTCCTCTTCTATAATTTGGAAGTTTGCAAAGAGTAAGTATTACTTTTTCTTTAAATTTTTGGTAGATTTTACCTTTTGAAGCCATCCATTCCTGGACTTTGGTTTTTGGGGAGTTTTTTGATTAATGATTCAATTTCACTACTAGTTATTAGTCTGTTCAGATTTTTTTCTTTCTGATTCAATCTTGGAAGATTGTATATTTCTAAGAATTTACCCATTTGCTAGGTTATTCAATTTGTTGGCAAATAATTTTTTGCCATCATCTCAGTCCTTTCTATTTCTGTGGTGTCAGTTTTAACTTCTCTTTAATTTCAGATTATTTATTTGAGTCCTCTTTTTTTTCTTGATGATTTTGGCTAAAGGTTTATCAATTTTATCTTTTCAAAGAACGAGCTTTTTGTTTCATTGGTCTTTTTTTTATTCTCTATTTTAATTGTTTCTGCTCTATTCTTTATTACTTTCCTTCTACTAACTTTGGGCTTTTTCTTTTTCTTGTTCTTTTAGTTGTAAGGTGAGATTGTTTGATATTTTTCTTGTTTCCTGAGATAGGCCTGTATCACTATAAACATCTCCCTTAGAAACATCTCCCTTAGATATAGAACATCACTATAGAACATCTCCCTTTGGGATGCTTTTCCTGCATCCCAAAGATTTTGAATCTTTGTGTTTCTATTTTCATTTCACACAAAGTACTTATTAATTCAAAGGGGAAGATGATAACTTGGGAGCAGGGAAACCAGGTGAATACCACCCGATTAAATTTCATGCCATAATAGTACGGAAAATTGCCATGAAGTTCTCCTTCATGTTAGACACTAAAAAGGAAATGTCATTTATGTGGTATTCCTGGCAAAAATGTAGCCAGTGAATCTGATCTTGAGGAAATATTGGAGACAGTCCATAAAAGGTACAAAATAAAGTCAACAACATAAAGACTGGGTAACTGGATGTTCCAAATTAAAGGAAACTAAAGAGACATCACAACTAAGTGCAATAGGTTTCCAAATCAGGGAAAAAAAATTGCTATGAACTATGTTAGATAAAAGTATTATATCAAAGTTAAATTTCCTGACTTGTATTGTGCTTATATAAGAAAATGCCTTCATCTTTAGTGCACATGTGAGATATTAGGGATGAAGGGACATGGCATGTGCAACTGTTCCTAAATATTTTAGCAAAACGGAGGTAGAAAAACAAAGAAAAAATAAATGTGACAAAATGTTAATAAGTGCTAAAATCTAAGTGAAGGATATTTTTATGGGCTAAGCTATATCCCTCCCAAAGTCATATGTTTAAGTCCTAACCCCACAGTACCTCAGAATGTGACGTATTTGGAGACAGAACCTTTAAAAGGGTAGTTAAACTGAGTCATTAGGGTGCATCTTAATCCAATATGACTGGTGTTATAAGACATTAGGAAACAGACACATGCAGGGGGAGGACCATGTGAAGACTAAGGAAGACAGCTATCTACAAGCCAAGGAGAGAGGCTTCAGAACAATCTAAACACGCTAACACCAAGATCTCTGACTTCTAGCCTCCAGAATTGAGACTATAAATTTCCATTGTTTAAGTTACGCAGTCTGTGGTACTTTGTTATGGCGGCCATAGTAGCAAAATTGTATAGCTTAAATTTTTTTGCACTATATCAAATTTGACCAAGTATTAGAAATTGATACCCCAGGGAACGTAAGAACGTAAAGGGATCCTGAGACCAAAAAGCTTGAGAACCATAGGCTTAGATACTTTTTATCTAAATAGTATTTCCTTTCTAAATGTATTTCTAAATACATTCTTTCTAAATGTATTTCCTTCCTCTGAACTTCTGATCTCATCCTTAATATCTTTTGGAAAGAATTAGTGTATCAGATACATGCCTTTTGTACTGGCTTTCATAATGACATTAACTTAAAAGAATAATTTCCTCTTTGCAACTCCTCTGCTTCCAGTCTTGATGGCTTTATTTATCTATAAGTTGCAAATACTTTTTTCAGCTATTTTAATTTTCTGTTTTAAGCAGTATATGATGAATACCATCTCAGCTGATCTTAGAAACTCACTGTAATTTAATTTTTAAAAATATCCTATCACCTTTTGATTGCTCAAGCCTGTTTAATTTGATCACTACAGATTACTACAAACCACATATGTAATTTTGAATTTTCTAGTAGTCACATTAAAAATAAAAACAGGAAAAAGGAGTCTTAGTAATATATTTATTTAACCAAACATATAAAAACTATTATCTCATAAAAATTCATATAAAAGTGTTAACGTATTTTATATTTTTTATTGTAAGACTGCAAAATCTGGTTGTGTATTTCACACTCATAGTACATCTCAATTCAGACAAACTACAATTTCAAATGCTCAATAACTACTAGGTGGCCAGGGGCTAATATTTTGTATAGTACAGATCTAGAGAGAAGCAAAAATAACTCATCAACTGTATCTGAATTCTGACTTGAGTTTTACTCAAGTGACCACATCTTATTACTTTCCTTTCTCAAATTTAAAATTTAGTATTTCTCTTTTATTGTGCTGCTGCATATATTCATTCACTATTTTATTTTCAAAATGCTAAATTCTAACCCTGATTCCCATTTCTTTCAGGGAACTTCTATTTTGAAAAATCTGTCATTTACAATATAGAGTTCTGACCTTTTTCTTACAGTATTGTTTCCTAAAACTATAAGGACATATACTGACCTTTCCATGTACAGCCAAAGTCATGAAAAATGAAATCAAGAGAGAACTTGGAGTAAACACTGCAGAAAGAAGTACAAATTGTTGATAAAGTACTATTTGATTCCTAGAATGGATGTAGCAGTGAACATCTGAAATATTATAGCCTCCTTTGTTTCCTTCTTCCAATGACAAGCCAACTGGTACCCCCCTGGGTATACCAAGAAAATACACATTTGACCAGGTAGACCTTGATTTTGATACAATACACTCACAAGCCAATTCTGCCTTTACAAAGATGTACTTATTAATTCGTTGGAGCTATTCCATTTATACCCATTCCACTTATACACAAACAGCAATGTTTATACATTTTTACTTCAGACAATCTTTGCATATTTATGCAAAATGTCTAATAACAGAAAACTGTAAAAAGAAACTTTGGTCTCTGGTCTCAAAGACCAAACTTTGGTCTCAAATTTAACCCAACTGAGACGAAGACAAGATATTTAGGAGATTCAGTTCAAGATGGCAACGTAGAAAGATCCTGAACTCACCTCCTCACATGGACACACTGAATCTATAGCTATGTATGGAACAATCTCCTCTGGGACAAAAACCCATACCAAAGCAGGCAGGTATAATCTCACCATAAACCGTACCCCTGTTATGGTCACCTATAATCAGGAGGGAACCTGAAACACTGAGTTACTCCCTGAGGAATGACGGGTTTAACCCCACATCAGGCACCCCACCTTTTGAGACCTGCACTTGAGAGATGAGCCTCCAAAACTTCGATGTTTGAAAGCCAAGGAGCTTGAATTGAGAAACTGTTAGTAAAGGGCCATGGGGCACAGACTCACCAGTCACAGAGGCAGCTGACTGCAAAGTACCCAGATTTTCTGTAAAAGAGGCTCATTTTAACACTCATCTAGAGACACACTGTAATATTCTCAAGGGACAGACACCAGCGGGTATCAACTTTACATTCTCCATCTGCCTCACTCCAGAGCACTGGTACCTCTCAGAAAGGAGTTGTACCCCCATCTGGTGCCCCAATTTTTGTGGCTCCCATCCAGGGGAGACCTCTAGGGCACCTGGCTCTGGCAGCTAGTGGGGGTTTATACCTGCAGGTCCCATAAGCCCATACAGGACAAAGAGTTAACTGGCTACCATCCCCAAGGCCAAAGCACAGAGGCAAAAAACTGCAGTATCCAGTCTTTCTGTAAAAAAGGCCCATTAGCTTATCTTCACTGCTGCAGACCAAGGGGGCAGGTTTCTCATTAAACACATCTAAGAGCTGGTTATAACTCTCTAGAGACCTCAGAAGGTGGGTGCTATCTTTGCACTCTCCTTCTGCTGTGCTCCAGGGCACAGCATTTCCAGAAGAAAGCTTGCCCACACATCTCACACCCCAGTTCTTAATCTGGTGGTCTCAGTTTTTATGGCTGCTAGCCAGTGGATGTCCCCCCTAATTGCCTATCCAGTGGAGCTTTTATTTCCAGGTCCCACCTGACACTAAAAACTGGAGATACAGTTCTTGGCCAGCTACCACCATAAGGGCATTGCACTAACAGAATGAAACCTAACCCAAGTCTTTCTGTGAAAAAGGCTTATTTGCTTGGCCTGGAACCTCAGCCCCAGACTTTTAATTTAATATACAGGGGCTTACTGAGATACTCTTGGAGACGGAGACCAGCGGGCATTATTGCACTATCCCTCTGCATTCTTCCAGAGTGCCAGGATCCCCCGGAAAGATACTTGTACACTTTCTTGGCACCCTGATTTTTATGGCTGCCACCCAGAGGACACCTCTAGTTTACCTGGTTCTGGCAGACAGTGGGACTTCTGGTTATGACTATATATTTTGCATACCTTAAAAGCTGTTGCCTGAGGCTTCCAATCAGTCTGAATGTAGGTGCTGACTGAGATCCTCCCCTTAGGGACACTGACAGTTCTTGGTACACCCCTAAATGCTAGGAGCCACTAAAAGTAAAATAGGCTGCTTGAATATCAAAAAAGTTTGAGAGAAAACCAAGAGGTAGGGAAGAGCTGAACAATAAGGTTCACTTCCTACAAGAGACCATTCCTTCAAGACCTGGAAAGTTGGCTGTTTTACCTAAGGCAGAGAAACCAATACAGAGTGAGGAAAATGAAGAAACAGGAATATGTTGCAAAGAGGAAAGAACAAGATAAGACCTCAGAAAGAGATCTTAATGAAATGGAGGTAAGTGGTTTGTTTACCCAATGAAGAGATCAAAACAGCAGTCATAAAGATATTCACTAAGCACAGAAGTATGGATAAACAAAGGGAAAACCTGGGGAAGGAAGGGAAGGTTCAGGAAGCCCAGAAGGTTGGGCTCCAGAAAGTTTGAAGTAATATCAGCTCAAAAAGACCTACACCAAGACATGTCATGTTTAAAATGTCAAAAGTTAAAGACAAGGATAGAATCTTGAAAGCAGGAAAAGAAAAACAACTTGTTATGTATAAGGGACCGCCACCACCCCACCACAACTATCAGCAGTTTTTTTCAGCAGAAACTTTGCAGGCCAGAAAGCTGTAGCATGATACACTCAAAGTGCTGAAGGAAAAAACACCTCCAACCAAGAATACTCTACCTGTTAAAGATATCATTCAGAATGGCAGGAGAAACAGTTTTCCAGAGAAGCAAAAGGTGAAGGAATTCATCAGTCCTAGACTGGCCCTATAAGAAATGTCAAGGGACTTCTTTAAGCTGAACAAAAAGGATGCCAAATAGTAACAGAAAACCATATGGAAATATAAACCTCACTGGTAAAGGTAAATGCACAATAACTTTCAAAATCTAATGTGAAGATAGCAAGTTAATCACCTAGAAAGGTAGCATAAAAGTTAAATGACAAACGTTGCAAAAACGCAACTACAGTAATTATGGGATACACAAGATAAAAAAATATAAATTGTGACATCAAAAACATAAAATGTTTCAGGGAGTAAAAATGTATAGCTTTAAAATGCATTCAGACTTAAGCTGTAATCAACATAAAACAAATGGTTATAAATCTAAGCTTTTAAATATAAACCTCATTGGGGCACCTGGGTGGCTCAGTTGGTTAGGTGTCTGACTCTTGATTTTGGCTCAGTTCATGATCTCAGCACACAGCATCTCCTTGGGATTCTCTCTCTGCCCCTCCCCTGCTCGTGCACATGCTCTCTCCCTCTCAAAATAAATAAATAAACAACAAAAAAAAAATAAATGTAAACCTCATGATAACCATTAAGCAAAAACCTACAGTAGATACATAAAAAATAAAGGAGTTTAAGCATACCACTATAGAAAATCATCAAATCACAAAGGAAGACAGAGAAGGAATAGAAAAACTACAAAACAGCCAGAAAATTAGGTAGCAAAATGGCAATAAGTACACACCTATCGATAATTAATCTGAATGTAAATAGATTAAATTCTCAATACATAGAGTGACTGAAAGAAAAAAATAAGACCCATCTATATGCTGCCTAGAAGAGACTCCCTTCAGAAGTAAAGACACACAAAGTTGAAAGTGAAGAGACCGCAAAAGATATTCCATTCAGTGGAAACCAAAAGAAAGCTGGGGTAAGCTATACTTACATCAGACAACAGACTTGAAGGCAAAGAATGTAATAAGAGGCAAATCATTAAATAATGATAAAAAGGTCACTCTAACAAGAGAATATAACATTTGTAAATATTTACGACACCAACACAGGAGCACCTAAATATATAAATTTGCTTTACTGCAGGTAAACTGCAGGGATGAGGTTTACTGCAGGGATGCAAGGAGGGTTTAGTATCTGAAAATTAATGAGATATTCCACATTAACAAAATTAAGAATAAAAATTGAGGGGCGCCTGGGTGGCACAGTCGGTTAAGCGTCCGACTTCAGCCAGGTCACGATCTCGTGGTCTGTGAGTTCGAGCCCCGCGTCAGGCTCTGGGCTGATGGCTCAGAGCCTGGAGCCTGTTTCCGATTCTGTGTCTCCCTCTCTCTCTGCCCCTCCCCCGTTCATGCTCTGTCGCTCTCTGTCCCAAAAATAAATAAACGTTGAAAAAAAATTAAAAAAAAAAAAGAATAAAAATTGTATGATCATGTCAATACATGCAGAAAAAAGCATTTGAAAAAATTCAACATTTACAAAAACTCTCAAAAAGTGCGTACAGAGGGAATATAACATAATAAATGCCATATATGACAAGCCCACAGCTAATATCAAACTCAACAGTGAAAAGCTAAAAGCTTTTCCTCTAAGATCATCAACAAGAAAAGGATGCCCACTCTTACCACTTTTATTCAACATAGTATTGGAAGTCCTAAGGCAGGGCAATTACGTAGGAAAAAGAAATAAAAAGGCATCCAAATCAGAAAGGAAGAAGTAAAACTATCACTATTTGCAGATGATGTGACATTATATAGAAAACCCTAAAGACTCTACTAAAAAAATGATTACAATCAATAAATTCAGTAAAGTTGCAGGATATAAAGGTAATACACAAAATGCTGTTATGTTTCTATATATCAGTTACATATGTACAGTATACATACATACTGCTGGAAAGAGAAATCAACAAAACAATCTCATTAACAATTTCATCAAAAAGAATAAAATAGGGATAAATTTAACCAAGGAGGTGAATAACTTCTAAACTGAAAACTGTTAAAACTCTAATGAAAGAAACTGAAGACAAAAATAAATGGGAAGATATTCCACATTTATTTATTGGAAAAAATTGTTAAAATGTCCATATTACCAAAGCAATCTACAGAGTCAATAAAGCTATCAAAATTCTAAATGGCACTTTTCCAAGAAACAGAACAAAATCCAAAAATTTGTGTGGAACCAGAAAATATCCCAAATAGCCAAAGCAATCTTAAAAAACGTTTCCTGGGGCGCCTGGGTGGCGCAGTCGGTTAAGCGTCCGACTTCAGCCAGGTCACGATCTCGCGGTCCGGGAGTTCGAGCCCCGCGTCAGGCTCTGGGCTGATGGCTCAGAGCCTGGAGCCTGTTTCCGATTCTGTGTCTCCCTCTCTCTCTGCCCCTCCCCCGTTCATGCTCTGTCTCTCTCCCAAAAATAAATAAACGTTGAAAAAAAAAATTAAAAAAAAAAAAAAAAAGTTTCCTAAGTTCAAACTATACTACAAAGCTATAGTAATCAAAATAGTATAGTACTGGTATAAAAATAGACACAGAGTCCTGGGGCATCTGGGTGGCTCAGTTAAGCATATGACTTTTGATTTTGGCTCAGGTCATAATCTCATTGTTTGTGGGATCGAGCCCTGCATAGTACAGAGCCTGCTTCGGATTCTCTCTCTCCCTCTCTCTCTCTGCCCCTCCCCTGCTCATTCTCTCCCCCCCCCCCCTCCAAATAAGTAAATATTTAAAAAAGTAAAAAATAAGAAATAGACACAGAGTCCAAAGGAACAGAGAGCCCAGAAGTAAACCTATCCATACATGGTCAATTTATGATAAAGGAGCCAAGAATATACAATGGGGGAAAGGACAGTCTTTTCAACAAATGGTTTTGGGAAAACTGGATAGCCACATGCAAAAAAACAAAACTGGACCACTATCTTTACATCATACACAAAAACGTACTCAAATGGATTAAAAAGTTGAACATAAGGCCTGAAATTCCTAGAATAAAACAGAGCCCGTGAACTTCTTGACCTCAGTCTTGGCAATGGTATTCTGAAGCAAAAGCAACAGAAGCTAAAGTAACAAGTGGGACTATTTCAAACTAAAAATCTTAACAGCAAAGGAAATGGTCAACAAAATGAAAACACAACCTACTGAATGGGAAAAAAAATATTTGTAAATTATGTATCTGGATAAGGGGTTAACATCCAAAATTTATAAAGAACTCCTGTAACTAAATAGCAAAAAATAATGCAATTAAAAAAAATGATTAGAGAAACTAAACAGACCTTTTTCCAAAGAAGACCTAAATATGGTCAACTTGTACATATATGAAAAGGTGCTCAACAACAGTAAGCATCAAGAAACGTAAATCAGGGGTTCCTGGGTGGCTCAGCTGGTTAAGCGTACAACTCTTGATTTCGGGTCAGGTCGTGATTTCATGGTCATGAGACCGAGCCCCATGTTGGGCTCCATGATGGGCACGAAACCTGCTTAAGATTCTCTCTCCCTTCCTCTACATCTCATATCTGATGGTGGCTGGGGGATGGATTAAGGGTGTCAAAGGCATAATCTTCCATTTATTATAAATAAGTATAGGGGATTATAATTTATAGCATGATGACTATTAGTTAATACTGTACTTAATATATGAAATTGTTAACAGAGTAGACCTTAAACGTTCTCATTATATGAGAAAGAATTTATAGGTATGTATGGTGAGAAAATTTAACTAGACTTACTATGTGGTCATCTTGCAATATATACAAACAGCAAATCATTGGTGTCATCTTGCAATATATACAAACAGCAAATCATTGGAGTTAAACCAGCAATTAACACTGAACTGTGACTAAACAGTTTGAGTACGTGCAAAATGCTGGAAATGTTTTATCAAACATTGTCTCTAAAAACTATGGTCAATGAGGGATTATATGTACATTTCTTAACTTTCTGATGATAGAACCTACTTATAAGAGAAATCTATCATGCATGCTCTTTAGGAACACATTTTATGAAGAAGTAAGGTCACACAAGTCAGTCAGAAACACCAAAATAAATAAATGAAAAAATTCTTCACAAAAGAAATAGTCAAAGGTAATATCATGAAATAGTCAACAGTCAACAGCAAAAAAAAAACAGACTAAAAATCCTGTATCTTGCACACCAATTAGTAAAGATCAAACATAAAAATGAAAGGACAGGTAAAGATGCAGTGAAATAGGTAATAACTGCAAACATTATTAATGAGAATATACAGTGGAAATCAACTTGTCAGAGTCTTAGTCCAGGACTCATTAATTTGACTTCTGTAACTCTATTAGATAAAACCCCTGAATACAGAAATGGCTTTACGTAAGAAGGGATTCTTAAAAAATAGCATATAAATAATGCAATTGGAAAAAATTTACTGAAGATACATACTATAATCTCTAGGACAACCACTACATATGCATACACACATGAACACCAACAATAACATTGTATAGTATTACCTAGCTGTTAAACCAGGTGAGAACATAAAGAAATATGTCATAATTTCAAATGAAAAAATGAGGTTATTATAAATTAGTTGTAACCACATATAAAAACCTAAACAGAAAAAAGCTTACCACAAGATATCAAATATGCAACAGTACCAAAATACGGCAACAGTGTTTCATTAGGGATGGTGATATAAACTGCCACTTCATGAAGTAATGAGTTTTAGATGATAGCCACCCAACCCCAAACACCAAATATTGTAAAACAGTCAACAGTAAAAAACAAACCAAAAACAAAAACAGACTAAAAATCCTGTATCTTGCACACCAATTCGTAAAGATCAAACAAAAAGTTCAAGGGTTTTCTTGTCATTTACTTTGCTGTTCAGCTTTGCAATCAAGCCACGTTTGCAAATTATATATGTGGCCAGTTAATTATTATCTCCTATAACTTGTACTTATTCATAAATTTTTAGAAATATGATGATCAAAAACTTACCACATGAGTAGTTTTTAATGTAATGCCATCGAATCTGCATAAACTGGAGCTCTCTTCAAAGAAAATATCACATTCTTCTAACTCTTGAGCATTACAAGGAGGTTTCTCTTTATCTGGATTTGGATTCTTAGGCCAGAAAACAAAATAAACAAACCATCAACAATAAGAGAATGGGTTTCTTCATACTTAAAATATCAAGATTACAACAGTAATTAAAAACTAAATTTCAGACCCATGACTGATCAATCCTAATCAACAAAACCCAGAAATGACAGAATGATGAAATCACCACAAAGACATTAAAACAATTATTACAAAATCAAGGATGTACAGAAAAATACATATATGTTGAGAGAGGTATGGAAGATATAAAAAAAGAACCAAACTGAACTGTAAATATGAGAATATAATATCTGAAGTGGAAAGCAAAAAAAGATGGGATTGACAGCTAATTAGACACGGCAGAAGACCTGTGAGCTTGAAACACAGCAAGAGAGTCTATCTAAAATGAAACACAGAGAGGACAAAAAAACACAACTGCAATAACCTGTGGAACAAATATCAAATGGTGTAACACATGGGTAACTAGAAGAGGGCATGAAGAATGGAAAAACAAAATTGAAGAAATGGTCATTAAATGATGAAAACTGTAACTCTATAAATTGAAGGTCAAAGAAACATCTAAAAAACCCACTGCAAATCACATTATAATGAAATTGCTGCAAACTAGTAATAAAGAGAATATCTTAAAAGTAGTGAGAAGAGGAAAAAACACATTATCAACAGAGGAACAAAGATACAAATGACAGCCAACTTCTCATCAGAAACTATGCAAGCCAGAAAACAATGGAGTATAACAGAAGTTCTGAAAGGGGGAAAAATCCTATCGACATTGACTTATATACTTACCAAAAATATTAAAAAAGGAAGACAACCTAAGTATTTTTACAGCAAACAAAAGCTGAGAAAATTCACTCAGTAAACCTACACTACAAGAAATGCTAAAGGACACTATTCAGCCAGGAAAAAAATGACAACAGATGGAAATATGAATCAACACAAAGAAATGTAGAACAGAGGAAATGTGTAATATGTGGGCCAATGTAAGACCCCCCCCCATATTTTAATCTCTTTAAAAAAGAACTGACTGATTAAAGTTGAAATAATAATGTTATTGAGATTATAACATGTAAAAATAAAATGTCTGATGAGAATAACAGAAAGGATGAAGAAATGGAAATATATTGTGAAGCTCTTTAGTTACAGTGAAATGATGTAATAATTTTTGAAGAAAGATGGTGATGAGTTAAAGATGTACAGTGTAAACAATAGAACAACCACTAAATACACACATACACACTAATACAAAAACAAAGGTGTAGCTAATAATAAGCCAAAAGTAGAGATAAATGTAAGGTACTTTTAATATGTTCCATTGCTTAAATGCAAGAAGTACTCTCTGGCCTTATATCCCTCACAGAGTACAAGGATCACAAGGCTGAAGTGATAAATTGCACATATACATGCATTATGAATTATGTATACACATGTATGTAACAGAACCATAATTCTACAACTGACCAAATGTCCACACACCTCGTTTGCCAAAATGCAGTCATGTTATTGAAAACTTGATGAAATGACCTGAGAAAATCTCTGAAACTAAATCTCTGGAGTTACAGAAGTGATAGAAGATGAACCTTGTCCATGTCCACCTGGGATTTAGAGCCACCTAGTTTAGTCAGCCTAAATATCAATGGAAACAAGTCTGGTTGCTATGATTGGCTGGGAAGGCAATATCAGCAATTAGCTGGGGCCATTTTTTCAGCGATTCAAAATATATATGTCCAGTAGCATAGAGAAGGCACCCTCTGCACTCCTACCTCCTTTCCCTTTTCCATTAACTATATCTTAAAGACAAGAGGACAAAAATGAAAAGTTCAGGACTATCAGGGCACCTGGGTGGTTCAGTTAAGTATCCGACTTCAGCTCAGGTCATGATCGCACGGTTTTTGGGTTCAAGCCCTGTATTAGGCTCTGTGCTGACAGCTCAGAGCCTGGAGCCTGCTTCAGATTCTGTCTCTGTCTCTCTCTCCCCCTCCCCTGCTGTCTCTCAAAAATAAATAACATGTTAAAAAAAAAAAAAAGTTCAGTACTATCAAGGCAGCCAGAATTTAACAGGACAAGTTTACAGAGAAAGGGGAACAGCAGAGAAGAGAACCCAAGATTCTGCTACTTGTCTTTAGGCATTTACTGATTTTCAAGCTGTGCTGGAAAAGACAAGTGGAAAGAAGCAGGCAAGGGGCTCAAAAGCTGAGTGCTGATATTAATAAAGTGCTTGGGAGACAAAAATTAGAGATCAGAGCCCACACCGGAGAAGCCCTGGTAAACATCCTAGACTTTCAGTTGAGATTCATGAAAAGTTCTGCCCTAGTAGAAAGAACAAACAAGGAATAAATATCAGCCACATAAAATACTGAAAGACAGCACCAAATCAAATCATCCTTAATGGGATTAAGAAGACAGGCTGAAATTTTGGAGGAGGTAGGTCAAGTAGTGTTTGGAATAAAGTATATAGCATTAAATGCTTTCAACAGAAAAGTAGGTTAAAAAAAATCAATCATCTAAACTTTCACTTTTAAAAATAGAGCAAAATAAATCCAAAGTAAGCAAAAAGGAGAAAATAATCAATGTAATAACAAATGAAACTGGAAACTGAAAAAAAGCCAAAGGAAATAGATGCCCAGTATAATCCTGTATTTAATAAAGAAATTAAATTCATGGTTAAAAACTTCCAAAAAAGAAAACTCCAGTCCAGACAGTTTCACTGGAAAATTCTATATTTAAAGAAATAATGCCAACTCTACACAAACTCTTCCAGAAATAGAACAAGCAGGAAACACTTCCCTTTTCATTTGACATCAGCATTACCCAGATACCAAAACTGAATAACGACAGTAAAAAGAAAAAACAAAGACTACAGACCAATATTCCTCACAAATATAGATGCAAAACTCCTCAATAACATATTAGCAAACCCAAACTGGTAATACCTAAAAGGGATTATACATCATGACCAAGTAAGGTTTACACCACAAATGAAGTGTATTTGACAAAATTCTATATGGCCTTCATGATTAAAAACTCAGTATAATAGAAGAAAATTTCCTCAACATGACAAAAATAATCCATACTTAACAGTGAAATATTCATTTTTCCAAGCTTACAAATAAGGCAAGAATGTCTGCTTTCACTATTCACCATTTCTATTTTACAATGGATTAAAGGTTCTAACCAATGCAGAAAGATAACAAAAAGTATAAAGATTTGAAACACGCAAGACAGCCTTCAGCTGCAGATAACAAGATTCTATGCTCTTCCCAAATACACTGGTGTTCAGACATAAATAACTTACTCATATATACCAATATTCACTTGAAATAATCAAGTTTAAAAGGCAGTTAGCAGCAATAATCTACAATATCATAACAAGCCCCACTACTGTAACTATATGATTATATCCCAGAGCCCTATCACAAAAAATACTTGCTGAATGAATGAACATAGGGCAATGCAGTCTGCATGGGCTTGTTTTAACACCAGGGCTAGGAGATCAAAGTTTCACAGTCTTACAAATGCTTTCCAGTGATCCTGAAATTTTTTTTTCAACATTTTTTACTTTTGAGAGAGTGTAAATGGCTGGGGGGGGGGGGGGGGGGGGCGAGGATCTGAAGCAGGCTCTGTGGTGACAGCAGTGAGCCTGATGTGGGGCTTGAACTCAAGCACCGTAAGATTATGACCTGAGCCGAAGTAGAGCACTCAACTGACTGAGCCACCCAGGTGCCCCCTGAAACTTTTAACTATTGCTGGCAGACTTGAAACTTGGTTTCTCCATTTTGGCCATGTTTTCTTTTGACAGAGACATTTACTTTCAATATTCTAATTTCCTTTCCACTTTAGGATATAATTAACCCTATAGTATAAACTACCTCCTAACAGTTTTTTCCTCATCACTCTAACTCCAAATGGCAATAAGTCAGACATTGTACATGTGCTGATATAATTTTTGGTGAATAAACATATAACTGAAATTCTGGTATAATGTTTTATTCAATTAAAAAAAAATTTTTTTTAATGTTTATTTTTGAGACAGAGAAAGAGCACGAGCAGGGGAGAGGAGGAGAGAGGAAGACACAGAATCTGAAGCAGGCTCCAGGCTCTGAGCTGTCAGCACAAAGCCCACACGGGGCTTTAACCCACGAACCATGAGATCATGACCTGAGCTGAAGTTGGACACTTAACCAATTGAGCCACCCAGGCACCCCTGCTTTATTCAAATTTTTAACATTATCTTAAAAGTTATCAGATTGGAACATTTTCAACAAAATGTCACAGTTGAATGAGTAGTATATTATCACTGTAATCATTACAATGAATAATTTGTCAATCATAATTAATTGTAGTATATATATACCCCCGTGATATCCTAAGATAACCTAGAAAATTTTACGATGGCAAGAAGATTACTAGCATAGGTATACAGTAAAATCCTAATTTTGTCCCTGCCAATATCGGTCTGATTCTTCTAAAGGAGAATATATATGTATCTATGTGTGTGTATACATATATATAAATATACACATGCACATCCACCTTATACAGCAATCCCACACACACAGATATGTATTCACATAGTGTAAGGAATGAATATTAGAATTTTAACCTACATTCAAACACCAGTCTGTGCCTCATCTGTGTCTCTAACATTAGTAAATGTAAAATAATGTTTGAAAAACATGGCACAACCCTCACATAACATACTTCCGGGCCTTTGGAAAGTCACCCTACTATTACAATTGCTTACCAGTTCTTCAGAGGTCAAATGCATCAAACGTTCAGCTATAGCAGCACACTGGGCTGAGTCTCTTATAAACTCTCCTTGTTTATCACCAACCACTAGCTCTGGCCATGTTAGTCCTTCATTCTTTTTAATCAAGAAAATCTCCAAGCTAGAAATTAAAAGAAGTTACTTGTAACATGCTTAATGTTACATTAACCAACTATACAAATTATATAACCAACACCAACCAGAAGAATCTTCCATTGAATCTACCCACCCTGGTGTCCAGAAGATGCCAAAACTTGTGTTCATTTTGGTATTGCATATGATGGAAAATCTATAATCCAAGGGTAATAATTTATACTTACTAAACAATCAAGAAAGTACCACTGGAAATGGTATGCCACATGACTTGATGAGAAGAGTGACTGGCAAGAGTAAGACCACCTAGAAAATACGGTTGTAGTCCAGGTATGCAGTGTATTACTGAACTTAAGAGACAGAAATGCAGGCACCAAGATTCTGAGATATTTTTACTAGGGAATGGTGCTGGTAACAAGGATGGTGGTTGGGGCGGGCACGTGAAATTAATTGACTATAACTAAAGGTACTTCTTTATGCATGAAGCCAATAATTAGCTTCATTTTCCTAAACTAGTAGCCATAATATATATTAATGTAAACATCAGGCAGGTTAGATCAGCACAAATATCAATTCTTAAAATACAGATTTTAATGAATTGAAAAGAAAGTAGAAATTATAAAATAATTAAATTTGGTAACATAAGAAAAAAGTTGTTAATGTGGTCTGTATCAAATGAAAATCTAATTCTGTACATTTAGGCCACTGAACAAATTCCAAATACACTAAAAGGGGCCTATCACGGAATACTGAGATTAAGGTTTCATGTGGCAGGAAAGAGAATGAGAGCTGAGCCGGGGCAGACCGTGGACATAGGAGCACAGGGAGTTGCCCCACGTGCCTCTTGAATAGGAAGAGAAATTCAAGTAATAAGCTGCTGTAGGCGCAGCCGTTGCTAGAACACAGAGAAAAGTGGGGTGGTGGTAGCTATCCCATAGGAAAGCAACCCTTCCCATGTGCCACCTTTGGTACACGTGTGCCATACTAACCCATGCCCTGGAACACAACTGCAAGGAAATAATTGCAAGGACACAATAATAACTATAATCATAATTATCAAACAGAACATACAAACTTATCAGTTATTTTTCAAGGCTGTTATTATCTTCACCTCATGAATTAATTACAGCACTTTTAACTTTTTCTGAAACTACTTATTTTGAGACGATGCAAAACATCTTTTCTATGTAATGAGTTCCTATCATTAGCATTAAAAATTACCATCATAATCTATTCTCTAAAAGAGAGCTAATCTTGAAAAGGATGATGATGATGAAGATAATAATCGGCGACAGCAACTCATACTTATCTAATGCTTCCCATATGCCAGGTGCTGTCTTAAGCACTTTACATGTTTTAACTCACTGATTGCTCACCACAACCAAATAAAGTAAGTACTATTTTCATCTTCATTTTACAAAGTAAGAAAAGAAAAGCACTTAGAGGTTAAGTAACTTGCCAAGGTCATGAGTTAGTAAAGCAGTGTGGCTCCAAGTCAATGCTCTTCACTACTGCACTATTCTGCCTCTCTGAATAAATACATGTAAATATTAAAGAAATTTTACCATGACCAGAATGTATAAATACTGTTTTAGTCAGCTGCTACCTAAAGAAGTTAAAAACAGTTCACATAATGTCAGTTATAGAGAATTTCTGAACCATCGTTAAGTTTGCACGCCTAATCAATGCAATCCTTTAAGCACAACTGCATTTCTACATTTTAAAATTAGGATCATGTCCTACCATCCAGACAAAAAGAACATATAACCCCATATATTAATAACCTACAGACTAGTTAACAAATCCTCCCAAAGTGAGAAGGAACATTAACCATTTGAAAATGAAAAATATGAATAATTTAATCAAGCACAGAAAATCATGTTTTTAAACCAATGACCCCACCTACACATCACTGTAATTATCCTTTGTAATGTAAAATAGTAATCAAGTACCTCAAATTTAATGGGAAAACAACACAGGTTTATGCTCATGTATTAAATGCTGAAACTATTTGTGTGAGGTCCAGCTATTCTAAACCTTTGCTAAGTTACTGTTTGATGACCTACTTTAACAGTATGTTATAGCTGCTTTGCCAATTTATAAATACTACCCTCAATCTCTCTCATGGACATAAAATATGTTTAAGTAGAATATAAAATGTTTCTTAAAGAACCGTTCACATAACTAAGCTTTTAAAGTATATTAAAAAGTGTAAAGGGAATTAAGGGTACACTTATCATGATGAGCACTGAGTAAAGTATAAAGTTGTTGAATTATTATACTGAACACCTGGAACCGATATAACAGCATATGTTAATTATACTTCAATAAAAAATAAAAATAGGGATGTCTGGGTAGTTCAGTTGAGCGTCTGACTCAAATTCAGCTCAGATCATGGGATTAAGCCCCATATCAGGCTCTGCACTAGCGTGGAGCCTGTGTGGGATTCTCCCCTTCTCTCAAAATAAAAAAATATATATATTTTTTTAAATAAAGAGTAATTTTATCAGATTCTGTTACGAACTCAGTGTGTTAGTATGCCAAAGTTCATGAAGAATGAACCAAAAACCATGTGTTTTACTGTGGTAACCTAGCTATAGTCAGACGGTGATTAGTGGACACATTAGATTCCAGGGTACTTCTCATCTGGGTGTCCTTTTCCACATCTTCATTATCCAGGTAAACGGATAAACTGTTAACAAAATCAGGTATTTATTCAATTGGTATAACTGAGTATTGGTCAGGACTCTAGAAACCACTTTTATCACCTTGAAGGTGAGATTGTCGAAAACTATCATGTCCATGAGATTAGACTTTAATCTAGCTCAGATCTTTCACTCTCCCTCTGAAACAGTAATACTTTCCTGAGAATTACAATAAAAATATTTTTGTAAACATTTGCAGGAGTGATTATGAAAAATGTGGAAGGACTGCAGTGATTATTTAAATATACCATGATTAAAACTGGTTAGCAAGAATTATTAGAACAGTTAAAAAAAAAAATACATCCAAAAAGAGAGAAAGACAAAGCATCAGATTCATGGAAATCATTATTCTTTTTTTGTTGAATTCATTGAATATTGGATTCTTAGTTCAATAATTCTCAAAAAATTATAAACAACATCATTTACTCATGAATCTATTTATCTTACCACATTAAAAAAGAAAAGTCGCCAAATTTCCCCATCAATAAAACGAATTCAGGATATAAAAGCATATAGCTTCAAATTTTTTGAACTAGATACCTATTTCTCAGACTTCCAATATTTAGACTCAAATCGAAGACTCATATGTGTCCTATATTACAAATTGAAAATTATATTTAAAGTAAAAATAACTAATTTTAACCCACTTCTGACCAAATCTGACCATTTCTTTTTTTTTTTTTAATTTTTTTTTTTTAACGTTTATTTATTTTTGAGACAGAGAGAGACAGAGCATGAACGGGGGAGGGTCAGAGAGACAGGGAAACACAGAATCTGAAACAGGCTCCAGGCTCTGAGCCATCAGCACAGAGTCTGACGCAGGGCTTGAACTCCCGAACCGCGAGATCATGACCTGAGCCAAAGTCGGACGCTTAACCGACTGAGCCACCCAGGCGCCCCCAAATCTGACCATTTCTTAAATTAAGTGCCCAAAACCATCCATTAACCCATCACAGAATGTAATAATTACTAACAATCTATAATGAAAGATTTACAAAGGGGCAAAAAAGTAGGAGCAAAGGGTTATAGTTTTATAAGAAACTTAATCTTTACCTATTTTTCTGCATATTCCTTTCACTGAGGTTTTTACAGACTAAATTCAGATATGAAGTACAGAATTCATGGAATTTCACAAATGCACATACCCTTATCGCCCAAGGAAGCTATTCAATCAACCAGAAAGTTCCCTTGTGTCCCTTTTCTAGTCAGTCCCCCTACACCCTAGAGGTAACCACTGTCTTGATTTGTATCACCAGAGATGGTTTTGCCAGTTTGCCAACTCCACATGTTTGGACTCACACTGTATGCACATTTTTTGTCTCTGGCTTCTTTCACTCTGCATGTTTCTGAGATTCATTCACACTGCTGTGTTTATCACACCATTCTCTTGTATCGCAGAGTAGCATTCTATTGTGTACTACTGAGTACTAATATCTAGTAGAATTTCTGGGTTACTAAGTGGGTATATATATGCTTAGCCTAAGAAACTGCTAAACAGTTTGCCAAAGTGACTATCATTTTTCCCTCCCACCAGCAATGTACAAGAGGCTGGTGATCCACATTCTTGTCAACATTTGATACCATAAGCTGTCTAGTTTTAGCCATGCACTGGTGTCTCATCTAGCTTTAATGTGCCTTTCCCTCTATTTTTTCATATGCTTAACTAGCTATTCAAATATCATCTATCATGATACGTCAATTCAAATCATTCGACCATATTTAAAATTGGGTTATCTTTTAATTATAAATTTCTAACAAGGTTTCTTATATATGGAGAATGCAATTCCTTTGTTTTATATGCATAATGAAAATATTTTTTTCCCAGTCCATGGCCCGGTTCTGTTTTCTTAATGGTTTTTTTGGAAGAGAAGAAATTCTCAGTTTTGCTGTACTGAAAAGTTCTGTTTGGATAAGTTGACCATATCATCTATTTCTCTTGTGTCCTGAACACACAATTACAAAAAAATGTACACAGCTAACTTACATTAAAAAAATATTCTCTATAATTTTCAAAGAAATATTGACTCCACTTGTAGGAGTCCTCCATATATATTCCTGCACACATGAAATTCTTTTATATACATATGAAAGTTATTCACTGTAGCAAAAGACTGCAGTCAAAATATCCAACAATAAAGGACCATTTTTTAAAAATGACTGTGGGTGACAAAGTAAAATATCATAAATAGCCATAAAGGAGAATAAATCATTATATATACATTATAGAAAGTTCTTCAAGATTGCTATTGAAAGTCAACAAAAGCAAGCTGTAAAACTATGTATAGTTACGTTTTAAAACCTTTTTTGTTCAAAAAACAGACATATATCTGCTTGAATATGCATAAAATACCTGTAGAAGGAAAACTATGAACAGTGGTTATGGGCATGAGGGGAAGGATGGCTGGAGGGTCTGGGCTGGAGGGAGCCTTCACACTGTGTACCCTTTTATGTATATTCAAATTTAAAGAATGGGAATGTATTATCTAGTTGGCAAACTGAAGTCAATAAAAAGAGATTTTTCTCTTAAAAAAATTTTAGAGTATTAATTAAAACAAATAACCATTTTTATCTATTATTACTGTTACTACTGTCATTATTTTTCCAGAGCTGATAATAAAAACTCTACCATAGAATACAAACTATAACTTTACTAGCATTTTTAATCTTAATGATAATCATGTATTTTGATACAGTAATTCCATTTTTAATCTGTCTTAAGAAAGAATCAGCAATACAGACAGACCTACCATAGAATACAAACTATAACTTTACTAGCATTTTTAATCTTAATGATAATCATGTATTTTCATACAGTAATTCCATTTTTATTCTGTCTTAAGCAAGAATCAGCAATACAGACAGACCTATTGTAGTAGTAGTCAACTTTGGTATAACCACTGTAGAAGGGATAAAAAAAAAAAAATTTTTTTTAAATATAAATACAACTCTATCTGTATACCTATTATCTTTAATCATCCATGTACTGCTGTCTTGATCAATAGATGAATAGAGATTTCCTTCCAAAAACCTCTGACCCTTCAGCACAATGTTGATGTGATCAGGCAAAAACTGTACTTGAATGTCCTCCTTAGAACTGCCTTCTGGAAGTTGTACAGTTACTGTCAAATCATCTTCAGTCTGTTGCCAGTAATACAGAGGTTCTATTGGGAAAAGAAAAATACATTATGTAATAAAAAAGTGGAGACCAGAACACACAAAATGAGACACTGGAGCACACAAAAGAACACCTATCTAAAGGAATCTTAGCATAATTGCTAGTGATCTTCTTACAAAACAAAGTAATCATAAACAAACACATACAGATCTTTTGGGGGAATTTTCAGAGTTATAACAACTGCACTTGACATTTCCTCTTCCAGGCTTACCTAATGCTCCAAGACATAAGCACTCATAAAATACTAATGACAGCAATCCTTTATCCCCATTCATTCTCTCCCTGCCTCCCAGTTTCCCCTTTTCTTCCTCCTTTCTCTTCCCTTTACACACACAGCAGATTCCTACTTCAAAGGAGTAACAAATATGTCATAAACCACTGTCTGAAACTTTCACCATTGCTTTGATTTGCCCTAACTCATGTGCCCTAACTCTGTGATACAGAAGACAACTATTATTTGGTGAGATACATACCCACATGAAAATAAAAGATATATATATTTATAAATTCTACTCTGCAACTTTGCACATGAAAGCAATTTCACAGGAAATTCAACGGCTGCCAGTGTATTTTGTCCAAGTTCCCAATAAAAGTATCCTCCCTTCACCTCCTTCTTGATCTCTTTGGCTTCTCTTAGAAAAAGCTTTAAACTCATCATGCTACAGGTTGAAATACCCATAGGATGAAATAAGAAAATAGGGCTTAAATGCAAAAAGAATAAATATTTGCTAAGAAGTAAATAATTATTTGCTTAATGATATCCATAAACATTAATCTGTCCACACACTCATCAGAAAGGAATATAACATAGTGGTTAGTAACTAGTACTCCAGAGTTGACTAGTCCTAGGTCTTGAATCTTGGCTCAACCACTTATTAATCTTGGTATGCAACTTTATCTACTACCTTCTTTTTCCTAATCTGTAAAATAAAATAACAAAATGTGACATTATCTCACAGAACTGTTAAAATTTAAATGAGTTAATGCATATAAAATATTTAATGAGTTAATGCATATAAAATATTCAATATCAATCCTGTTATTACATATATTATAAACTCTCAGTAAATGCGGGTTATTATTCTTTTCTGAGGGGGGTATCATTTTTTTTATTTTTGTGCTGTTTTGTGTAAAAACTTTGTTAAGTACTAGCTATGCTCAAAGATATAATAGTAAGTAAGTATGATGTATCTTCTTAAAGGGTCACTTCTATTTGATGTTAAATAAAATTTAACAAGCATGATACTATAGGAATAAGCATAAAAATGCATAAATTTTCAGGATAAAATTGTTACTTTGGATTAATTTCTAACTTGCATCATATTCCTTTAAGCAGGCTCTTAGATCTTCTCTGTTATCTCTTTAGAAGTACTTTTAGTATAAATTCACTGAGAAAGTTTGAACTACAGCTTAAAAGATTGATAACTATAAGCTCCTTAAGGCAAGTTACCTGTTTTACTCAATTTTCTGTCTACCACAAAAGTTAACAAGGCAGTTTATAAGTAACAATGATTCAATGGGTAACTTCTGCCAGATATGGAAAGGGGAGGAGTCTGCAAAATCACATGAGCTTCTAGTAAAACTTAAAGTCCATGGAAGTAGACTAAATGGAAAGCCAGAATTTTTTAAGCTTCTCTCCACTAAAAGTTATACAAACAACTAAATAATTTTTTCAACTGTTGGTTGCTAAGTGCCTATGTTTTGGAAATTGTTTTAAGTCTTTCTAAGAAAATGCTCTTACTTATATCATTATGACAACACCAAATTGGCAACAGACAATATCAGTCTTCTTGAGGTTTATAGAAAATGAAACCCATATATATTCTCAGATGATTACTTAAAAGAAAGCATGCTATAAATGACAAACTATCCATAATTTTTTAAAAATTACATTTCTCCTTTATAGGTAAAGTATGTTTATTACAAGGTACACAGAAAAATACAAGGGATTTGAGGTTCACACTCAAAGGGAAGGAAAGACGTTAATGGATTCAGAAGGAAATCAAAATATAATGTGAGATGTCAACAAGAAAAACAACACCTGATAGTTATGATTTAAACAGATGTCGTATCCCTCCTACGCTACAATCTGTCTTGGAACCACATAGTTTCAGGTACTAGGCAGAATGTTTCCAGAGATTAGGGCATTCTTTCATTTCCTTTGCAATTGCTCACCAAGAGTTCTAAGGGGCATGTGGTCTAGAGATATGAATAGCTTTTTGGCTAAGCTCTAGAAAAGTTTAACAGTATAATTGAGACAGAGTAGTAGAACTTATTCAGAGAGGGATCTTAGAGATAATCTAACATTAAAACACATCACATGGGAAACCAAGTTGTTAAAAGGCTAAATAAAAGGCCATCAAAGCATAACTCTCTTATTCAAAGGTGCATATCATTTATGAATCTGTGGAAAATATTTTAAAAATATTTATTACATTAATGTTTTCAAATACTTTTCTTTTTTTGTTTGCTTGTTTATTTATTTTTAAGAGAGAGACAGGCATGAGTGGGGGAGGGCAGAAAGAGAGGGAGACACAGTATCTGAAGCACAGAAGTATCTGTCAGCACAGAGCCTGACATGGGGCTCGAACTCACACGCCCTGAGATCATGACCTGAGCCAAAGTCAGATGCCCAACCAACTGAGCCACCCAGGCATCCCTATTTTCAAATACTTTTCAAAGAATTTTTTTCTTTAGAAAGTTCTAAATAAATATAGTGAAACTAATTTTTATTTTATATAATTAACAAAAAGGGACATTCAAAGATTAATATGTATAATTGAAAATATTGCAAAAATCTCAAGTAAAATATACTATTCTCTGGTTGTAAACATCAGGATTATGAATAGAAATGATTACAGGGGGATATTCTCTTGAATGTAAGAGTATTCTTCCTATGTAAATATAAATTTTAAAGACTTTGTTACTGTCCTCATTCTAAAACATTAACTTCATCCGTTTATTCATTTTAACATTGGAAAAACTTAACAATTAGGCCCTCAAGAACTTTTTTTTAAAGCTTAGCACTAAAAATTCAGAACACGTACACTAGTATATACCTATAATCAACACAGTTTAGCTTATTTTAAAAGATTAATATATTCAATACTAATATGGTAGCTTCACAAACACCAATAACAAACATTATTTATTCATTTAATAAGTATTTACTAAACATCTCATAAAGGCGTAATTTTTTAAAAACATTTTTGGTAATTACGAAATTACTGATTAAAACAATTCACACTATTTAGGTAGCACATTTTACAAAAGACAATTCTGAGAAATACAAAGGAAAATTAAGCCTCTATCTAGTCCCGGTAGAACCCATAACCTAACCAGTAAGACAAACCAGACATAAACGTACATAAACACACATGAGCTCTATGAACACTAAAATTACCTTTGATTTTCTCAGACAAGTTGTCATTCTTATTTTCTTCAAGATCTTGACCAACATGTACAAATGTGAAGGACTTGTAGGAGACAATCATCAGACCTTTCCCATCAGGCTCAATAGCGGCATAATGCGGCACTGACTTTCCACGGAGAGTATCACGCTTAATGATTTCATATTTTTTATTGTCTGTAAAAAAAGAAAGTATTTTAGAACAAAAAATTATAAATAAAACACTATATTATAAAATATCCTGAAAATATTTATATATTAATTTTAATTAAAATTAAGTATTTTTTTTAACATTTATTTATTTTTGAGAGAGAAAGAGAGCATAAGCACGGGAGGGGCAGAGGGCAAAGGAGACAGAATCCCAAGCAGGCTCCAGGCTCTAAGATGTCAGCACAGAGCCCAATGCAGGTGGGGCTTGAATTCAGGGACAGGAAGATCATGACCTGGGCCGAAGCTGGACGTTTAACCAAGCGACCCAGGCGCCCCTAAAATTAAGTATTTTAAGTGTACTATTAAAAGGCATGCTATCAAGAGTCTTTTCATAGGGCTAAAAAAGTTTATAACCTAATTTTCTATAAATTCACCCCTACTTTAAAATACCAGCTCTGATGAAATTTGCTCTAGATTGTGCTTTCCAATGTGGTAGCTACTGGCCATAGTGGCTATTTAACGAAAATTAAGTAAAATTTAAAATTCAATTCCTCAGTCACATTAGTCACATTTCAAATGTTCTACAGCCACACATGGGTAGCTGCTACTGTATTAAATGGCACACACATAAAACATGTCCATTTTGCAGAAATTTCCATTGGATACCAGTGCTCTAGACTTTAAAGTGACTGACTTACCTAAATATCAGCTTCTGAATGATCTACCTTTTCCTTTACTACAGCCTTTCTACTTCCCCAGCAGGTACATGATAGGCATCTGCTCAAAAGAGCCACAAACAAAGGATAAAGTAAAGGTATGGTGTGGACTATTTTTCTGCTCATTCTAGCTACTTAAGGGGGTTTCCTTAAAATGAAATGTTTATGGTAGAAATGATTCAGACCTATATGCCTAATGAATCAAGCATAAATAATGATACTTAATTTTTTTTAATTTTTTAAAATATTTATTTATTACTGAGAGACAGAGCATGAGCATGGGAGGGGCAGAGAGAGGGGGAGACACAGAATCTGAAGCAGGCTCCAGGCTCTGAGCTGTCAGCACAGAGCACGACACGGGGCTCAAACTCACAAACCACGAGATCATGACCTGAGCCAAAGTCGGATGCTTAACCAACTGAGCCACCCAGGTGCCCCAATACTTAATTTTTTAAAAAATGTTTATTTAATTAGAGAGAAAGCACGCATGTATACTCATGGGGGAGGGGCAGAGAGAGAGAGGGAGAAAGAATCTCAAGCAGGCTCCCTGCTGACAGCACAGAGACCAATGCAGGTCTCAAACTCATGAACTGTGATATCATGACCTGAGCTGAAATCAAGAGTAGGACAGTTAACCAACTGAGCCACCCAGGTGCCCCAATACTTGATTTTAAGATATAAAATTTAAGATATGAGATATAAAGAAAAGATATAAAATTAACTGTATCATGAAAATTACTGGTAAAATAACTGAATTTATTCTTGAAAACAGGTTTGGTTTTGTGTGTGCCCTTACCTTTACTTACACTGTTACTCTATTAGAGTGAGCTGTACTACTTTAACAAGCTTCACAATAAGTAGTAAAAAATTGTAACCCAATGTCACGTGTTATACATAATGATACAATCTGTTTTAAATATATGTCCTTGTTTTCCTCTAAATCTTCACCTACATTCACCTTCATTTCACACATATTTAAGAAAAGACTTGTAAATTTATGAATGAACTAAAAACTCCTATGCTTCCTGCACAGGTACGTGTAAGGGAAAGAGTCCTACCGGATGCCAAACACCCAGACTTAGATACTACATGGTTTACAGGGTGGCTTTTCCCAACATGTGTGCAACAGAAAATAACATGTGGATTTCAAGTGAACTCCATGGTTAAATGAGCTGGGAAATGCTTGCTCTAATTGTCTTTTTTTTTTTTTACTCAACATTTTTAGAATCTTCAACATGTTTAATGTGAAATAGGGCTATTATATGCCCATATTTTCAATTTAACTACAAAACATTGTTTATCAAATGTTCCACTCAACACAGTTTAGAAAAGCACTGCTGTTATATTCATTGAAAAAGAAAAAGGAAAAGAATAACAATTATATAAATAATACTTAAGGGGGTGAAAAGAATGAAACCTTAAGAAATGACATGAGAGATGCTGGGTAGCTCAACTGGTTAAGCGCCTGCCTTTGGTTCAGGTCATGATCTCATGGTTCAGTTTGAGCCCACATCAGGCTCTCTGCTGTCAGCACCCAGCCTGCTTCAATCCTTTGTCTCCCTCTCTCTCTTCCCCTCAAAGTTTCTCTCTCTCTCTCAAAAACAAACATTAAAAAAAAAAAAAAAAAAAACCACACAGATTCCCCCATGCAGCCAAAAATCTGCATATAACTTTGACTCCCCAAAAACTTAACTACTAATAGCCTACTATTGATTGGAAGATTTACTGATAACAAAAACAGTCAGTTAACATATACTTTGTATACATATTATATACTGTATTTTTAAAAATAAAGTAAGCTAGAATAAAGAAAGGGTTATTCAAGAACTCATAAGGAAGAGAAAATACATTTACAGTAATGTCCTGTATCAAAAAATATCCATGTATACGTGGACCTGAACTCTACAGTTTAAACTACACAATTTAAACCTATTGTTCAAGGGTCAACTGTAATGTAATTTAAGGCCCGTAAGTTATGTAAGTTAATAAAAACTTAGAAAAAGGGCAGAGAGTCATGGAAACAAGCTCCCTTAGTTTTCAACAATAGTAAGAACTAAGCACTGGTGAAGAACAAGTCCACACCATTAAAGGAATCCTAATTAATACAGTGAAAAATAATTTCTAATGTCCAAGTTAGAAGTCTGATAGTTTCAAACAGCCCAAGAGTCAAGACTTTTCTACAATTTATAATTTACATTTAATTATATACGTAATCCTTGTATGTGATACATATACACATTAGAATATATGTGTACAGTCTTGTATATACTGAAATTATACACTTTAAATTCTTTCAAAATTATAAGAATGTCTCCTTTTATACAAAAAGGCATAACTGTGGAAGTTATTGTGTTTTTTTTTTTTTAAACATTTATTCATTTCTGAAAGGCAGAGACAGAGCACGAATGGGGGAAGGGGCAGAGAGAGAGGGAGACACAGAATCAGAAGCAGGCTCCAGGCTCTGAGCTGTCAGGACAGAGCCCGACGCGGGGCTCAAACTCACGGACTGCGAGATCACGACCTGAGCCGAAGTCGGCCGCTTAACCGACTGAGCCACCCAGGCGCCCCGGAAGTTATTGTTTCTATAACAATATATACCTGAGGAGAAATTATCTATAGGAATTCATCCCACTAGATGTGGGGTATTAGAATCACAGCAACAACAGCATTTACAGGAACAGCTTTGCATTTCAAAATCTACTAAATGGCACCAACCCCTGTGGATTCACATTGTAGTTATATTTTACCTTTATTTTTCTTACTGATAGTGACCCACTCCAAAGAAACGTAAAATCCACTTCCTTTCATATCCAATTCTTCTTTCTCTATTCGAAGAAGTAAGGTAGTTATTGAATGTTCTTCAGCGTTCATCAATGAGATACTGTGAATTATGATAAAAGGATTCCCAAGCTCTTCATTAAACATAATCTAAAATAAAAAAAGATTACACACACACACAGAAATGTACATATTACAAACACAGCACAGCGGGAATGCACAAAATTCTGACAATATAACAACTAATTGGATGCTATTTATTACAAGGAGTAGAAAAATGCGAAAAGCCTTTAAATAAAGGTTGCAAGTTCAACTGATATTCTTTGAAAAAGAACTTCTGAAAGACACCTATTTATTTCACAGAGAAAACTGGCCAGTACTCTTGGCTTAAAAACAAGGTAAACAATAAGGCATCTAAACAGCATCAAAAGGAGAAAGAGAACTAGAAGTGACCTCCTAGAAAAGAATTACTAAGTTACAGTGCTCTACAGAAGAGAAGCAGGTCTCCCTCGTCTCTTCTCCTATCTCATATATGATTTATTTTTCCTTTGTTCCTCTTACTTTCTGAATATTGTGCATACTGGTGCACAGGTGTGCGCATGTGCGTGTGTATGTTTTTTTCCTATTGTTTTTGTTTTGGTTTGTTCCTATTTGTTCCTGGAAGTCTGCAAAGGTCAGAGGCAAAGGAATTGGAGAACATATCACTAAAACTCTTATTTCTCTAAAACAAAAGAGCCCATTTACATTTAAAAGTTATAATAAAAAACTTATAATTCAACAAACTATTTAAATATAATATTAAAGTTTCTTTTTAAAGAGCAAGTTTAGGCATCATAGAGACATAAAATCTTAACAAATTCTTTTTTATATCACAAACACATAATCTAAAAGACTACTGTATTTTATTTAAGAGTAAATAACAAATCAAAGATATTTTAAGACTGTCGACTAAGCAAGATTTTCAAATAAATGAGTTGAAGGAAAACATCCAAATGACAAAAATTAGTTTAAAAAAAAAACCTTTTTCTGGGGGGGGGGGGGAATCCTTTTATCTAGAATCTCTTACTATCTGCTCCTAGTTGAAAGCCTTATAAAGAAAAGTGTGCTTTAATGTCAATTTCCCTAAATGTTTGAGCACCTCTTCTCAAATTTTCAAATAGTAGACCTTTGGAATCCATTCTACAGTCTTCCATAAACAGAAAACAGCAGTATCAACCAAAAATACCTCACATACTCAAAACTGAGATGATAAAGCTAGGTTTCAGTTGGTTGACCTTGGGAGACAAAAAGGAAGAAGGAAAAATGGTTGAGTTTTGTCAGGTACAAATAGCTAGTTTATTGCTTCCTCCTCTTCTCTATCTCTCATGTGAGTGAAAGGGGTGGAATGAGACCGCGGAGTCGATGTCTAAACTTTTATAAATGGTTAGGCTGAAGGCTCCTGTCTCCTGAACGAGCCTAGCAACTCAAACGTGGTACTGCTGATACACAGCAACCCATCATACTAGAGGCAATACATCTGTAAAGCAGGCAGTCTTCCTATCTCCCTTTGTTTCTCTTCCTACACTTCAGTCATCACTGCCCTTCCTTGACCCCCGTATGCTCTATTGTGCCCCCTAACCACTCGTACCTTTAGCCTCCTCTGTTACACCAATTTCCCCAAAGTCTCAAAACTCTCCTAAGTTGCTTCTCTTAAAGTGACCAGTACTCCACAGTATCCCTCCCACCTCAGTGAAAGCCCAAGTCCAAACCCTATCCCGTTCCCCCTCTTCCCAGACCCCAGTTAAAACTATTATTCACTGCAAACATCTCAGAGCGTGCTTATTTCATTACACCAATGTATACTAAAGAGGGCATGAAGAAGATTTAAATTTATGATTTAACAAATATTACTAAAAACTAATATGCACCATGGGGATGTACACAGCAGAAACCAAATAAATTATAAACCCATATGAATTTCCTTCTGGCAGAGTATGTGGTGCTATTTTTAAGCTGAAGGTGAGTTCGGTCAGTGTGTCTCTTCCTGATCAAAACCAACAGAATCCACAGCTTGATAATAATAAGTTCTCATTCATATCTCTCCTGCCCATCACTTTCCTTCCAAGTGTTTCAGGTAGCTATGCTATATACCATACTGCCTCAGTAGAAAGAAAGAAAAAAAGAAAGAGAAAGAAAGAAAGAAAGAAAGAAAGAAAGAAAGAAGAAAGGAAGAAAGAAAAGAAAAAGGAAGGAAGGAAGGAAGGAAGGAAGGAAGGAAGGAAGGGGAAAAAAGAAAAAAAAAAATTATCACTGGAGGCCAAAGCAGAAAATGTCACAATGTCCAATTAATATCTGAATCTGCCACTACAAAGGCCTGCAAAGGTCCCCTCTAAACAGGGTATCGTTGTTCTGGTTATTTATCATGTTTTTTGTTTAGTTTTTTGAATTACTACAATTTGGTAGTATACCATTTAATATAACTTAGGAAGGTAAGCCATTTGGTTCTAAGGCCTTCTTGGTTTTTCTCAAATAATTAAAGCCTGATCTTTGTAGGTATCTGATCTGATAAAAGTATTTTATAAGATATAAATATATTTATTAAGTTCATGTTTGTTTACCTGGAACTAAAGGCCACCTGTTGAGATTTAGACAGAAGTATCACAATATACTTATTAGTATAACTCTGTGTCATTCTTTCCCACCTTCAAAAACTGTGGCTCTGGAGAAATTAATTCCTTACTTACTAAAATCCTAATTTGCCCCTTAGATTTAAAAATGTTACATTGTTGGGGCACCTGGGTGGCTCGGTCGGTTAAGTGTCCAGCTTCGACTCAGGTCATGATTTCACGGTTCGTGAGTTCGAGCCCTATGTTGGGCTCTGTGCTGACAGCTCAGAGCCTGAAGCCTGCTTCAGACTCATGCTCTGTCTCACTAACTCTCAAAAAGTAATTTTTAAAAATATTACATTGCTTTAAGAAAACTGAAATAGGGGCACCTAGGTGGCTCAGTAGGCTGAGCGTCTTGACTTCAGCTCAGGTCATGATCTCATAGTTCATGAGTCTGAGCCTGCCTGCTTCAGATCCTCTGTCCCCCCCTCTCTCTGCCCCTACCCCACTGGTGTGGGCATGCACGTGCAGACTCTCAAAAATAAACAAACAAAAGAAAAGAAAGGAAAACTGAAATAAAAATAGTATCTTAGAGACTGGCACATTACTATATGCATATTACAGTGTATTTTTCTAAATGGGGAATACTCTGGTCAACTCACTGACCGATGGCAACTTACCAGACAGCAAACAGAGTGGTTATGCAGAAGTGTGCTGGGCTTATAAAGATATCAGCCAATATAACATGAGTAAAGGAGAAAAGATATTCCAATGTAATTTTTGGCTAACTCTTCTTCAAGAAGGAGGCAATTCCAATGCTTAGGGTACTGCTTTACACACATATAAAGCACTCAACATGCGATGAAAATATGAATGCAATTCTTGACAACTTGCAACGACCCCTGATCAAACCAGAAATGGTTAGCCTATCAGTTGTGTAAAAGGTACATACTATATAATTAAAAATTTCCAGAACGTGATATATTATAAAAACAAAGAGGTCACATATAAGCTATGCCCAGAAAGTGTTATTTCAAAATCACTAAGGTCTATATTATATATACTTTCCAGACTTTGCATAAGTCTTAAAAATATATAACAAAAACCGCACCTCCCATTTCTCAGAAGCACTATTTCCACGTTCACCTGTACCAATGAGATACAATCGTCCAGTTCCATCTGACAAGGTAACCCAGGTAGAAGATGTGAAATGGATAGATGCACAAAGGCGATTGTCGTATGTTGTCAAATCTGTGGGAAGTCGAAACACCTCTCGTGGTTTTCCTAAAGCAGTATCCTAAAAAGAAGCCCAACATTATTAATGAATCCTTCCTCCCCCTTCATCCGTATACACAGAAGAAATATTTGCAGTGTAGTGGTTAGTCTCTTAAGAGAAGGTGCCTAGAGGATGAGCTATACCAGCGACTCTCTTCTAACTAATAAAATATGACTGAAGTGACGGTATGTGACTTCTCAAACTTGGTCATAGTTTCTATCACATCTTCTATCTTGCTCTCTTGGACCCACATGGAGAGGGCATAAAGGCTCCTGACAATAACCAGCACAGAGTGAGCTGTTTTGGGAGTATATCCTTCAGCCCTAGTTGAGCCTTGAGATCACTGCTCTCCAGGCTGACATCTTGGCTTACAATGTCATAAGAAACCTTCACAGGAACCACCCAGCTACACCACTCTGATTTCTGACCTACAGAAACTGAGTGAGATGACAAATGTTTTTTATTTCAAGTCACTACATGTTGAAGTAAGATACTACACAGCAACAGACAACTAATACATTGTAGTAATCCGGTCTTCATTCTTCTTTTTTAATTAAGTTTATTTATTTATTTTTGAGAGAGAGAGTTAAGTGCAGGGTGGAAAGAGAGGGAGACAGAGAATCCCAAGCAGGCTCCACACTATCAGTGCAGAGCTCCAGGTGGGGTTCAAACTCAGGAACCATGATTATGACCTGAGCTGAAATCAAGAATCAGACTGAGCACCCAGGTGTCCCTCCCTCTTCATTCTTAAGTTTAGAGTTAACGATCAGTATTTTTAACTGGAAATACTACATCATGTTCTAAATGCCTCCCTAGACATCAGCCTAGACGTTTAGACTATTAACAACTTAGGTTATTGTTAACACATTTTTACTGTTATCTATATCCTTACCATTTAAAGCTGTAAGATGGCTCCATCATTAAAATGTTTTACAAGAAAATATATAAAAAGGTCTATATTTCTGGGGCACCTAAGTGGCTCAGCTGGTTAAGCATCCAACTCTTGACTTTGGTTCTGGTCGTGATATCTGAGTTTGTGAGTTCAGGCCCTGCATGGGGCTCTGCACTGACAGCGCAGACCCTCCCTGGGATTCTCTCTCTCTCTCTCTCTCTCTCTCTGCCCCTCCCTTGCTGGCACTCTCTCTCTCTCCCTCTCTCTAAAAATAAGTAAATAAACTTAAAAAAAACCCAAAAGGTCTACACTTCAGGAAACAGACTTCACCTTATACATCAAAATGTACTCAGCTCAATAATTTGTTGGTGGTGGTGGTGGTATAGCTTTAGTTTTCAGTTAACAGATTTTCCTACAGGCCCAAAATAATTCTTGATTCACGTATTTCATTTTCTGTTCCTATAATTACTTAGATCTGTGTATATGTTAACAAAATTTAAGTAAACCATACAAAATGTTGTTACTAGCCACAAGTTTTGTAGTGACCCACTGTCTTTTTCTAAAGCATCCAGTTTAGTTTTCTTTGAAATGGCACCTTCCCTTCTTTTTGTATTCATATTTTACTGATTTTCACAATACTGATTAAATAATGAAAATACAATGACAAGCACAGCCGGCAGAAGGATTTTAGAATGACCAAATCTGAGTATTAGTGATGTAAAACTTCACTAGCAGAAACAGAATTGTTATTAGCATAGAAGTACTGAGTGGCCTACTAGCAGTAAACATTAAGCTTACTTTGGGCTTCAATCAGTATATTAAATAGAAGAAATAGAGAATACCAGTTACTCCAGTCACTCAGTTAAATGGAGTCAATAAAGAGATATTTTACTGCAGGTTGATGCCTACGTAGGCATTTAGAACATCATGTGGTATTTCCATTTAGTGAGAAAACAATGGAGTGGTCAACAAATACTAGAGATTTTCTGGAAAAAAATTACTCTCTCCCTGACAGCATGCACAAATTCCACATTCCAGACAGATTAAAAATATAAATGTTTTAAAGAGAAAGTAAAGTAACTTTGTTAGAAGATTAATCATATTTTAATCTCAGGGTGGAGAAAGTCTTCCTGTGAAAAATAACAGACATGTAGGAGACAGGGAGAAAAATACTTGCCACAAAAATAACACAGGACTAGTATTGAGAGCATATAAAGAGCCTTAACAACTCAACCAGAAATACATTATCACTCAAAATGTTTAACTGGAAAAAGAATATGAGTAGGAAAACTAAGGTTAAAAAAAATTAAGCAGAAAAAAAATCACCTAATACAAGCCCAATCCTATAATCCTTTCTAACATCCTCTTACTGAAACACTATGTGGTTCTCCATGGTGTGGATTCTCTTCTATTGTAAAACGTCATAAATACAACGTGTTCAACTACAGATGAGTACCTGGCATCTCTGTCTGGAAAGCACTGGTGAAGGAATGGCTAATTGTAAAATTCCATCCTTTGGAATACCAAACAACTGTTAAATACACTGAAGTGGATTTAAAAAGATCTCCAAAATAGTAACTGGAAAAAAAAGATGCAGAATATATACAGTAAGAATCCATGTATGTTTAAGCAACTAAATGTTGTGGTATGACAGCACAGAAAAAGGTGTATACAGACACACGCTAGTCTGTTAGAAAGGAAAAAAAAGATCTTGACACAGAGCTTAAGCCTGTTGAATCACTATTCCTCACTTCATACAGAATCACGAAGGTTGTTTTAAACCACTTTCTTTTATTTTTTTTTAATGCTTATTTATTTTTGAAAAAGAGAGAGAAAATGAGGGGGGAAGGGGCAGAGAGAGAGGGGAAAAGAGGATCCAAAGCAGGCTCCAGGCTGACAGGACAGAGCCCAACGCAGGGCTTGAACTCATGAAAAGCAAGATCGTGACCAGAGCAGAAGTCAGACGCTTAACCAACTGAACCCCCCAAACCAATTTCTTTTAAATGTAAGGTTACACATAACTGAGATTGCTGGAAGTCTAATTACCAGATAAATGATTTCATATCCAATATAATGACTAAGACATTCAAATATATAAATATAAAGCTAAAATAAATTAAAATACAAAAGAAAACACAGTATCTCTCTTACATAAGTTAAATGATAGTTTAAGTGAAAGCAATCTGAATGTTCCTAATTTTTGAAATCTAAGTCTCAAAGGGTACATCTAATTTTATTTTTTATTTATTTATTTTTTTAAATTTTTTTTTAATTTTTTTTTCAACGTTTATTTATTTTTGGGACAGAGAGAAACAGAGCATGAACGGGCGAGGGGCAGAGAGAGAGAGGGAGACACAGAAACGGAAACAGGCTCCAGGCTCTGAGCCATCAGCCCAGAGCCTGACGTGGGGCTCAAACTCACGGACCGCGAGATCGTGACCTGGCTGAAGTCGGACGCTTAACCGACTACGCCACCCAGGCGCCCCTAATTTTAAATGGACTGTATGCAATAAAAATATTTTCTTCTGTAAATCTTAGAGTATTAAATTATTTCTGAATAACTTCCATTGACAGTTTTACACAGTGTCCTCATAATAATGCTTTATGATACTGGCATCTATAATGTCTTAGTCCCACCCAGTCATTTTCTTCTTCCAGACCAAAAAAAAAAAAAAAAAAAAGGTTTATTTAACTATATTCAAACCTATTGAAAATAATTCTGCAGTAACATTTCATAGCTGAATTGCAGAAGAATTAAAATTTCATTGATGAATGGAACATTTACTGAATGACTACATGTACAAGTGTTATATTAAATAAGTGCTTTGACTTTTTGCCATCTCACTTAACTATTACAAAATCTTATGAAATTGAAATCATTATGCACACTTTAAGAGAAAAAGAGCTCTGTTCAAAAAGATTAAATAATTTGCCTAGAATTCCACTGGTAAGAAAATGGCAGGGCTAAGATTCAAATCCTGGTTGACCCCAGTCCAAAAATTGTCTCTCCTGTATTCCACACGTTCTTGAGAAGAAACCACTATCCAAGTTTTTCTAAACAAATGATACCTCAGATCTCACTGCAATTTCTGGAATACTCCCCTCCCCCTGCAAGAACAAAGCAAAACAAAACAAAAAACAAACAAAACATTATGAATGCAACTACCATATTCAGTTTTTCTTCAGGCTAACACATTATATAAAAATTTTAATTAAATTCCTGGGTAAATAAAATGTAATACAAAAATTATAAGGTCAATATAGTGTATATAAATGACACAGTAAATCATATATGAACTGTATTTAAGAAATGGATGTATTTAAGAAAAACATCTCTAAACAGGACTTTGAGGGCCTCTTAGTTAACAGCTAAGAAGATGAGGTTTGAATTGACGAGGCATTTTTCTAATACACATACGTTTACAGAAAGCACTACCCAAGTTCAAGGCAAAATGGTCAAGCAAAATTAAGCAAGGAAACCATTTACTAGTATTATTACACACTGGCATTTAAAATTTTGCCCTTTTATAAGGAAGTGATCTTTTCTGGAGAAAGGCTTTCATCACTAATAACTGTTAAGCTTATTTGAAAGAAAAACAAAACATCCTTTTTCCTTTTCCCTTTCTCTTTTTTATGCTAAAGCTTAAAAAAATGATGTTTCATTAAGTGGAATTTGAACGAATAATGTCTCTATATAACATAAAACTTTTAATAATTCATGAAGAACATATAGTTCAACCTTACCCCTCCCTTTTTATTTTTGTCTTTAACCGGGTAAATAAGTGGCTCCCTATTAATAAATGCAATTGTAGAAAATAAGGTAAGATGCAGGTTTAGAGATGCTAATCTGGAGATACTGGCAGGCAGCTAGACTAACAAGCAGTTAAGGCAGGCATGTCATTAAGTCCATGACAAAGCCTCACAAATGCTGGTTTCATATGGAATCCACTAACTCTCCTCCCATTCTAAGTGCAATTTAAAGACGCACTATGAGATGGCACACTTCTTTAGGATAAACAAAGTAGTTTTTCAGATAAATGGAAACATAAAGACTGAATGAATTCTCTAAATATTAAGAAACAAAACACATTATTTTAAAAGAGGTCCTAATACCTAACAAAATGACAACATAAGAATTAAATTTTAAGAACTTTTTTTTTTTTTTGCTTTCTTAAAGGCATTTTCTACTTCTTAAAAGCACTCTTCCACCCAAGTGGCATTTCTATAAAATTGAGGACTGTAAACACACAAATCACACTGACTTGGAAGTAGAACGCCTCTATAAACCTGTGTGCTGGGAACTGCTGCCATCTGCTGACTCCTGACAACATCTCAAGGTCAGACACGTGGATTTCCTTTTTTGGGCTCTTATAGCCTTCTCTTTGACCACAATAGTGTTTAGCGCAGATTTAACAAAGGGGAGGTGGGAGTTATTTATAAACCAGCCACAGCAAAAGAACCTCTCAGGGTTTTGTGCATGTGTGCCTTTGACTCAAAAAAACAAAACAAAACAAAACAAAAAACAACAACAGAAACAAAAACACAAAAATCAGACAGAAAAATGGGTATCAGAATAACTTTTCTGCTTAAAAAAAAAAAAAAAAAAGCCAATATGTAGCCAGTGGCTAACACTCTCCACCTTTCTCCAACACATAACTTCAAACAGCAAGTTAATTTCTTGCTACTGATCCGAAAAATAAGCACGGTATTCTTCTACACCACAGTTGCAGAGTTTTTCAAAACTTGGTCACTGATGGGGCTCCTAGGTGGCTCAGTTGGTTAACCATCTGACTTCAGCCTAGGTCATGATCTCTCCATTCCCGAGTTCGAGTCCTGTGTCGGGCTCTAGGCTGACAGCTCAGAGCCTGGAGCCTGTTTCGGATTCTGTGTATCCCTCTTTTTCTGCCCTCCACTACTCACGCTCTGTCTCTCTCTCTCAAAAGTAAATAAACATTTAAAAAAAATGTGGTCACTGGACCACAGTCATTTAACATACCTGATAAAATGCAGATTCTCAGACCATGACCAACCTGACATACTGAATCAGAATCTTTAAGAACCATAAACTTAAATTAGCCTTTCTTTTTATCAATTACTCCAAGTGATTCTGATGTGCATTACATACAGTTTGAAAACCAAAGACAAAAGCGTCTGAACTAAGCAAAAAAACTAAAACAATCCCAGACATGGGTCTTTAAAAATAAAATAATAAAAATATCCTTCTAAAGTTTGATTAAGGAAAAAGAAAGAACAGAGAAAGGAAAAACAGAAGATAATCTTAAGAGCATAAACATGCAAATTTATAGCAACAAATCTGAAAACTTAAAAAGAAATGAATGATCTTCTCTAACAAAAAAATATATTACAAAATTACCCGGAAAACAGAGTTTGACTAAACCAATTACCATAGAATAAATTGGATAGGTAACTGGAAGACTAACACTGAAAAGGACAAAGGGATAGGAGACAGGTCCAAAAAGGATCTTTCTTTAACATATAAGGAACAGATCATTCCAATCTTAAATTGTTCTAGCTCCAGAAAGCTCTCCTTTAGGCCAGCAAAACTTTAATGAAATTCTGACATATATCACCAAAAAAAAAATTAAAGAAACCACTATAATTTGTGAAAGTACAAATATTTGAAAAATAAAATATCAGAAAATAAAAGCCAATATTGTATGAAAAGAATATATTCTTACCAAAAAAGGTTTATCCCAGGAAATTAAGCAATTTAATAAATGTATCAATTTAATTCACTACATTGATAATTAATGAAAAGCATATAATCATTAACAGTAAGTGGGTGCTGAAAAGCATTTGATAAAATACAGCAGAACAGAAACCGAAGGAAGCAACTTTAAAAAAATGAAGGGGCACATGGGTGGCTCAATCGGTGAAGTGTCCGACTTTGGCTCAGGTCATGATCTCATAGTTTGTGGATTCAAGCCCCACATAGGGCTCTGTGCTGACAGCTCAGAGCCTGGAGCTGCTTCAGATTCTATGTCTCCCTCTCTCTCTGCCCCACCCCCATTCATGCTCTGTTTCTCTCTGTCTCTCAAAAATAAATGTGTTAAATAAACAAACATTTAAAAAAATAAAATAAAAAAATAAAGGCTATTTATCAAAACCAACAGTATTTTCTTAAGTGAATTTAAAAGCCATTATAATTAAAATCAAGAGCTAAACAAGGATACCTGCAACCCCCATTATTATTCAACACATTGTTTCAGAGGTTCTATCTTGTAACAGCAATAAGACAAAAATGGAATAGCAGGGGAATGTTATTTCCATGTTCAAAAACATTACAAAAAAGAGAGATAAAACTGTTTCTTGTTGCTGACGATATAACTGTACCTTTGGAAAACCTAAATGGGAGTAAGTAAAAATTACTAAATTATCAAATGAGGTGGCTGTTATTTCAATGTTTATACAATAAGCATCTAAAAAAATAGCAAAACTTTATTAACAATGGGCTGAAACCTCAAAATTCTTAAGAATAAATTTAATAAAATGAGCATAAAGTCAAAGGAAAACTATAAAACTCTTACTTAAGGACATAAAAGCATACCTAAATAAATGGAAAGACATACCATGTTCTGGGGTGGAAAAAAAAAATCATAAAAATACCATTTCTCTCCAAAACAATATAAATTCCCACTGCAGGAAAAAACTGGAGATTTCTCTAGTTTTAACTAGACTGACTCTGGCCACCAGGCCCAGCTAAACATAGGGGTAAAGAACTCTACTGAAAGAAAAGAGGGGAATGAGTTAGATCCCCACATATTAAAAGATGGTACCACAAACTTTTTCCTTTTGCTTGCATCTCAGAAAACAGGATCATGCCTTATACCCCTCAGACAAGAACCTAGAGGACTCCTCTCTGGGGACAACTCTCCAGCCCAGGAGATAAACCTGCAAAAACCAAAATTTGGAGCCAGGAATCCTCAAACATAGTGTCACCTCACCAGCTGAAAAAAAAAAAGGTATATGGTAAGTCTTTTCCATACAAGATCTAATACATTACAAGATCTAGTAAATTAATATTAGAGTGTGTATTATACACCTTTTCTTTTTTTTTTTTAATGTTTATTTATTTTTGAGAGAGAGAGAGAGAGAGAGAGAGAGCAGAGGAGGGGAAGAGAGAGAGGGAGACCGAATCTGGAGCAGACTCCAGGCTCTGAGCTGTCAGCACAAAGACTAATGCGGGACTCAAACTCACAAACTGTGAGATCATGACCTGAGCCGAAGTCAGACACTTGACCCACTGAGCCACCCAGGCACTCCTATTATACTGAATAATTCAAGGACCTTAGCTAAACAGAGAATGCATATGAAGTGCTCAAAGAGTTCAAGGATGAGATGATAAATGAGAACTATGAAAGAAAGCAACTTGAGGAAACTTTCAAGCCCTGTGTTCTAAATTATGATACCTTATTGCTTGTCAATAAAAATTAAAAAAAAAAAAACTTCCTAATTTTATCAGGAAGCTAAACAAACTTAAATATACATTATACATATGGAAAGGTGTATACTTTTTTGAACAAAAGAGATTGTTATTTCAATGTCAAGTTCAAACTGGGGAAGCAAGAGAAAGAAATTCAGTTGACCCTTGGACAATGAAGGTTTGAGCTGCAACAGTTCACTTATAAGTGAATTTTTTACAATTCAGTACTGTAAACCTATTTTTTCTCTTATGATTTTCTCAGTAACATTTTCTTTTCTCTAGCTTACTTTATTGTAGGAATACAGTATACAATACATACAACATATAAAATATGTGTTAATCAAGGGGCGCCTGGGTGGCTCAGTCGGTTAAGCGGCTGACTTCGGCTCAGGTCACGATCTCGCGGTCCATGAGTTCGAGCCCCGCATCGGGCTCTGTGCTGACAGCTCAGAGCCTGGAGCCTGTTTCGGATTCTGTGTCTCCCTCTCTCTCTGACCCTCCCCTGTTCATGCTCTGTCTCCCTCTGTCTCAAAAATAAATAAACGTTAAAAAAAAAAAAATTTAAAAAAAAGTGTTAATCAAGATTTCTGGTCAACAGTATGCTATTAGTTAAGTTTTGGGGGAGTCAAAACTAGTACTTTTCTATTGCACAGTGGAGGAGGGGTTTAATGCTCAGATTCCCAGTGTTGTTCAGGGTCAACTGTAGTTCATATTCTGCTGTGAATTAATAAACTGGAAGAGACTATTTTGTATGATGCAGAATTCCCAGTGCCTATGACAATGTGTAACATATAGGCGGTATTCAATAAATATGTTGAAGATTGAGTGAATAGTACAAATCAGACTATGTGACTGAATTAGGCTCTGGAAGTCAATATTCTTAGGGAATTTACAGATATTAGATTTGTCTTCCTAAAAAAACAAAACACAACAGAATCTAAAAAATATAAAAGCCCTTAAAGTTAAAAGACACAATAAAATACAAATTATGCATATGTACAGTATGGACATGTATAATCATGTATAGGTAATACACTGCACATGTATGTCAGACATTTGGCTCATATGTACAGACTATCCTAGTACATAGTGTATATAGAGTGTGTATGTATACAGTGTTTTTAATGAGCCTATAAGTAGAGAAACTAAACTAAATAAGGAATTGTAACTAGTTATTCTAATATGTCCACAGAAGCTAGCAAATAGGTCAGGAAAAGGGATTAAAGACATAATGGTCTTTGTCCAGATTCCATGTCAAATAAGCACTCTTATTAAAATTACAGTATTTGAGGGGTGCCTGGTGGCTCAGTTGGTTGAGTATCCAACTTCTGCTCAGGTCATGATCTCACAGTTCCTGGGTTTGAGTCCCGCATTGGGCTCTGTGCTGACAGCTCAGAGCCTGGAGCCTACTTTGGATTCTCTCTCTCTCTCTCTCTCTCTCTCTCACTCTCACTCTCACTCTCACTCTCACTCTGCTCCTCCCCCACTTGTGCGCATGTGCGCTTTCTCTCAAAAGTAAATAAACACCAAAAAAAATTTTTTTAATAAAATTTTTTTAATTTACAGTATTTGATTTCCTTTGAAAACTTTCCAATGGGAGAAGAAAACTATATTGACCAGTCCACACTGCTTATAGTATTTCAAATGCTACCATTAAACTTTCTTTCCACATTTCCCATCAATCTTGTGATTTAAATTGGAAATTAGTATCCCAAATCACAACTATCAACAAGTAAACTGATAAAACCAAGCTTCTGGCCCAAAACTGTGACCCTACCATATCCTCTTCCAACCAAGCACAGTACAAAAATGAATCAAAGAATCAATTTTCTTTTTAATATTTCTCTTGGCTTCACACATGACTGTTCCTCCCTCCCTTCACACCCTGGCTTCTGCTCACCTTGCCATCCTCATCTCCAACCAAAGCCTGCATACATACTATTTTGGTCCTTCCATACATACACTGTGTTTTAGCAAACCAATCTAGAGTGCCTGTAGTGCACACATGTGCCTGTGGAAGTTTGCTGAATGTGCCTTTTAAGTCATGTGCAGACACAGCTGCCTCAATCTGCATGGCAAATTAACTGATCCTTCAAAATTCTGTTAAAGTGACAACTCCTCTGAAACTTCTTGGAACACTTCATCTCTCAACATTTATCATTTCCTCCTCTGTACTAGGTCTGCATCTTATCCCTACTTCCACTGTTACATGTTATCAATTTATTTGTGTATGTGGCTACTAAGCATAATAGCATTCAATAAATGTTTGCTGAGGAATATATATAAAGTATATATTTGTAATATATAATATTCATACGTATAATAAAAATATATAACTAAGTATATATAATATAGAAGTAAATATTTATTATTCAGTAAAGTTATTTATCTCAATAAACCAAAGACTCATACCTGAACCCAGAGAAGAAATAAGAAGAGGAAGATCCTATCAAGAATGAAAAGACAACTACAAAGGATAAGAACAAGCTTTAAACAGTTATTGTTATTTCAACAAACATACTGACCAAATCTTCTGCTGGATGGCAGGATTATAGAAAAATAAGAAAAACCCAGGGCCTAGACCAAGGGTTGGCAAACTATAGTCAATAGTTTGGAATTGAGCTTGGAATGCAGTCACATTCACTCATTTACATATCGTTTAACGCTGTTTTCACACTACCACACCAAAACCGAGCAGTTGTGACATAAGACTGTCTAACCTACAAACTGTACAATATTTATTATTTGGCCCTATGCAGAAAAAGTCTTGCAAACCTCTGGCCTAGAAGGAATTAAAAGTCCACACAGATCTGAGAGCCAATGGTTTGAATATTCCCAGAGGAGCAAAGTGAGGATGTCAGGGAAAGCTTAATAGAAGAGATGGTTTGCTAGGTCTTAAGTAAAGACCGGGAAGCAACCTGGCAAGAACTAAGAAAAAATGTTCCAGGTAGAGTTAATCACATGAAAAATGAGCAGAGGACAACAGGATACAGGGCATGTCTCAGTAACTGCAAGAGTTGGTATTGCTAGAGACTAGTGTACAAAATGGCAAAACACAAGGTTGGAGAGAAGAGCACAATAAACTGTATATACCAATGAGGAGTTTGTATTTTAAAAATAGATCACTTTGTGTTTACACTTGCTAAAAAAAATAAAAAACAGACATACAGAAAAAACAAACTACCTCTGGAAGGACACACCGGAGACTAATAAAAAGAATTTACAAGAAAACACAAATAAATGGAAAGATATTCCATTCTCATGGATTGGAAGAATCAATGTTAAAATGTCTATACTACCCAAAGCAATCTACAGATTCAATGCAATCCCAATTAAAACTCCAATGGCATTTTTCACAGAAATACAACAATCCTCAAATTTGTATGGAACTACAAAAGACCTCAAAAAGCTAAAGCAATCTTGAGAAAGAAGGAACAAAGCTGGAGGCATCATGCTTCCTGATTTCAAAATACTTTACAAAGCTACAATCATCAAAACAGTATGGAAGTGGAGGTCAATGAGACAGAACAGAGTCCAGAAATAAAATCACACATATATGATCAATTAATTTACAATGAAAGAGCCAAGAGTATACAACAGTGAAAAGACAGCCTTTTCAATAAATGGTCTTCAAAAAACCGGACAGCCACATGCAAGAGTGAAACTGGACCCCTATATCATACACAAAAATAAACTGGATTAAAGACTTGAATGTAACCTGAAGCCATAAAACTCCCAAAAGAAAACATAAGTGGTAAACTCCTTGACATTGGTCTTAGCAATGATTTTTTGAATCTGACACCAAAAGCAAAGGCAACAAAAACAAAAATAAATGAGTGGAACTACATCAAACTAAACAGCTTCTGCAAAGCAAAGGAAATGATCAACAAAATGAAAAGTCAACCTAGGGAATGAGAGAAAATATTTGCAAATCATAGGGTATCAAAATATATAAAGAACTTATACAATAGCAACCCACCCTCCCCCCCCCCCCAAAAAAAAAACCCACAAAAAATCTGATTAAAAAATGGGAGTGGTGCCTGGGTGGCTCAGTCGGTTAAGTGTCCAACTCTGGATTTCAGCTCAGGTCATGATCTCACAGTTCGTGAGTTTGAACCCCGCATCAGGCTCTGCGTTGACAGCACAGAGTCTGCTTTGGATTCTCTCTCTGCCCCTCCCCTGCTCTGCTCTCTCTCAAAATAAATAAATAAACATGTTTAAAAAATGGGCAGAGCATCTGAGCATTTTTCCAAAGAAGACCTAGAGACAGCCAACAACTATATGAAAACTTGCTCAATATCACTCATCATCAGAGAAATGCAGATCAAAACCACAATGAGATTATCACTGCATACCTACCAGAATGGTTATTATCAAAAAGACAAGAAGTAACAAGTGTTGGAAAAGATGTGGAGAAAAGGAAATTCTCATGTACTGTTGGTGCGAATGTAAACTGGTGCAGCCACTATGGAAAACAGTATGAAGGTTTCTCAAAAAGTAAAAACAGAACTACCTTATGACCCAGTGATTCCACTTCTGGATATTTATCCCAAGAAAATAAAAACACTAACTTGAAAAGATATATGTATCCTTATGTTCACTGCAGCATTATTTACAATAGTCAAAAAACAAAAAACAAAAAACCTAAGTGTCCATCAATAGATGAATGGATAAAGGAAATGTGTCATTATATAAAAAGTGGAATATTTTATTTAGCCATAAAAAGGAATGAAACTTGCCCTTGGTGACAATATGGATGGTCCTTAAAGGCTTCTTGCTAAGTGACATAAGTCAGAAAAGACAAATAACCTATTAATCTTACATGTGGAATAAAAAAAAATTCAATCCATGATTCTGTAGATGCAATGTAGAGGTGTGCTAGAAAGAGCAGAGAGCAGTTAGGAAGCTATTATCATTCTACTGACCGTTTAAAGCAAATACATTAACAATCTATTGTGGAATTTACAACATATGAAGTAAAATATAGGACAAAAATAGCTTGAAGGGTAAAAGGGAAATAGAAGGAATTACTACCGTAAAGTTTTAGTGTTAGAGGCAGACTATTACCATTTAAGGATGAATACTACAATCTCTACATTAACCATTAAAAAAAAAATAATAGTACAAACAGGTTTAGATAAAAAGCCAAGAGAAAATTAAATGGAATTTTAAGAAAATTTGACTAACTCTAAAACAGGTAGGAACAAAGGGATAAAGAACAAAGAACAGATGGGACAAACTGAAAAGACAGGAAAATGGTAACATAAACCCAACCATATCAGTAATTACATTAAATATAAATGTCCTAAGCCCTTCATTTAAAGGACGGATTGTCATGCTAGATACAAAACAAGACCCAACTATATGTTGTTTATAAGAGACACACTTTAAAAATAACAACACTGTCATGTCAGGATGGTTGAGTGGTCTAAGGCATCAGACTAAAAACAACAACACTGATAAAGTGAAAGAAAAAAGACAGAAAAAGATGAATATTACTAATAAAAAAAGCTATCACACTATATTAATATTGGAAGATTTCAAGACAAACAAAAATCATTCCCAGAGTCTAGAGATAAAAAGGGCATTTCATAATGCTAAAAGGACAAATCCATAGCAGACAAAATGTTTGTGCCTCAATTAGCATGATTAAAAATACATAAAGCAAGAATTAAAAGGAAAAATAAACAAATTCACTGTCATAGTCAGAGTTAATACTTCACATTAGAAAAAGCAGACATGAACAGTTACATTAACACTGATCTATAAAATCCATTAGAATTGTTGCTCATTGGTGGGTGTGGAGGGGAACAATAAGTGATAAGAACAAAGGGAAAAATTAAAATTGAATTAAACAGAACAGAGCCTTATATAGATTAACGATAGGATTCCATAGATTAAAGATATGTGTACCTCGATTCTCTGGATATCAGATTTTTTTTTTTTTTTACATTTGTTTATTTTTGAGAGACAGAGAGAGACAGTGCTAGCAAGGGAGGGGCAAGGGAGGGGCGAGAGAGAGAGAGAGACAGAGAGAGAGAGAGAGAGAGAGAGAGACAGAATCAGAAGCAGGCTCCAGGCTCTGAGCTGACCTGAGCCAAAGTCGGATGCTTAACCAACTGAGCCACCCAGGTGCCCTTGGACATCAGACTAAAAATGAAAATTAAGAATCAGATTTATTGGAAAATCCTCTTATTACAGGTATTTTTCTTACCAGCATCACTGTTAAATTCATAACTCTTCCAAGGTTATCAATGTAGTAGACACTGTCTTGATACCATGAATCACTGTGTAGGTAATTATACATTCCAAAAGCATGCATGTGTTCCAGTGTATATTGATCATCTCGAAGTTTTACTTCTGCCACAGCTGAAATACAAGAAAAATAAACATAAATACAGGTTTCACTTTTGATTATTTCTTTCTGCAGAATGCTCACAAGGTGAAGAAATCACAGAATGCTAATCACAAAGGCTTTAAGAACAAATTCACTATATTATTTATTCTAGAACAATTTTTAGACACCCACTAGGCACTGTGTGTAGAGGATAAACAGTGAATCAAACTGGCATGATCCCTGACAGTGGCCATAAGAGATAGGGTTTTTCATGCCATAACATCTTTTCTTTTAGGCACCTCTTCCTTATAATTATGAATAAAAAGAATGGGGAAATTCTAAAATTGGAGGATTTCCTGTCTCTGGGGCAAATATTAAGTCCATTTTATGTAGAGTTTTTATAGTTTTTAAAATGCTTTCACCTCTATATCTCATTAATTTTTTTTTACCACACATTAAGAAATAGAGAATGTTTTCATTATTTTTTTTCATAATTATGGAAATAAATGTAAGAACAAATGGTGATTTCTCCAATGTTTTATCAAATTTTTCCCAAGAGTACAGAACAAAATATTCTACCTGGACTAGAAACGAGGCTTCCTGAAGAACAGTGTTTTGCACTGGGCATTAAGCGATTTCTATAACTTTATTTTACTTTTCTCCACCTTTATTGTGATATAATTGGCATATTACACTGTGTAAGTTTAAAGTGTATAACATAATATACTTTATATATGAACATATTGTGAAATGATTAGCATAGTAAGTTTACTTAACACATCATCCGTCACCTAGTTATTTTTTTCTTGTGATGAGAACTTTTAAGATCCACTCTCTTTACTATTTCCATAATTTTATTCGGCTAAATGTAATCTCACTCTTCCTTCCTTTACATGCAGATAGGAACCCTTACCACTCAGGGCTGCCCATGACATAGAATTAGTTTCTGCTCTGACAGAAAATATAAAAGTAAACTATGCTGGGCCAATACCTTACCTTAATATAAAACTCAACTTACTGTATTCTAATTTCAAGTGTTTTCTTTTTTTTCCATAACGTTCATCTGTTCCTACTTCTATTACCTGCTTTGAGGCCTGGCCAACTTATATTTATTCTCTGATTCATTCAGCAATAATTCAATAGGCACCAATGACACAATGATGAGCAAAGAGCACAGAATCTATCTCTTCAGCACTCATGATTCAGTAAGGAAATGGACATTAGTCAAATAATTCATAAATAAATATATAATGAAACTGCAATAAATGTTTGGAAGAAAAAGTTACTGGGTACCATAACACTGGGCACTGATCTGTGGAGGAGGGGAATTAACGAAAGCTTTCAGAAATATGACCCACGTTAGAAAGGATATAAGGTAAAGTTAACTCATGAAGAAATATATCTATACACACACACACACACACACCCCTACTTACCATAGGCAGAAGGAAAAGCAGGCAAAAGCAGGAGGAAAAATTTGTGTTCAAAGAAACAAAAGATGGGTAACTACAAAGCACCATGGAGAACTGTACAAGAAAAGGCTACAGATAAACAGCTAGGGAACTAGGAAGGAATTGGATCATGAAAGACCTTGTCTTTATCGGTAAACTTAATGTAATTCATTTAAGAGTTTTTAAGCAGAAGAGTAAAGTTCAGATTCAAATTTATAAAAGATTACTTATAAGTACAATATGTAACACAGACGAAAGCAAAGCAAGGTAAAATCCACTGTGAATATTAATAAAGGGAAATCTCACTAGAAGTACAGAGAGAAGGGAAGCCAGAAGGGGGAACCCCACCACTCAACATCAGTTACAGGAAGAACTGGCAATTGCAGTCCACAACAGAAGAATATTCAATAGAAGAATCTTCAATTACAGGCCCCAACAGGGAAAAGATATACACTGCATCTCCTACAAGAAGCGGGACTACTCCTGTAACATAGCTAATGAGAAATCAACATTACCCTGTAGTTTTGCTGTTCTCCAATGACTTTCTTTCATTCAAAACAATCCTTCCCAACTTCCTCCTCCTTCTCCATAAAATAATATTCTTCTCCTTTGTTTGCTGGACTTGCCGATGGTTTTGCCAAAGTTTGCATGTCCCAAATTACAATTATCTAATAATCCCAAATAACCCATTCTGCTGATAAAATAACTCGGGTTTTTTTCTTTAATTTTTTTTAAAGTTTATTTATTTTTGAGACAGAGACAGAGCATGAGTGGGGGAAGGGAAGAGAGAGAGAGGGAGACACAGAATCTGAAGCAGGTTCCAGGCTCTGAGCTGCCAGCTTAGAGCTCAACACGGGCTCGAACTTAAAAACTGAGAGTTCATGACCTGAGAGGAAGTCGGATACTTAACTGACCAAACCACCAGGTGCCCCAGGTGTTTTATTTTCAAGGTTTATGCCATAAAATCATTATAAACTTAGTTATGGATTTGATGAAGGTTGAGGAAATTGCTACTATATGATTCAAGGAAGTATTTATTTTATAAGGAACAGTTAGAAGTACATATTCCACTGATTAGGAGGGAAACAATCACCAATTCTTGGTTTTCTAGCACCACTGTGTGGATGAAACTCAATACTGCAAGAAATGTACATGGTAAAATAATGGCCCAAAACAGTAATACTAGACAATGACACGACAAATACATTTACTTCATATTTGTGCCAAAGCCCCCAGGCAATCCCAAACAAGAGGCTTCTTAGCCCTCTGCCTTATTACAACCTCTCATCTGTGAACATAAGGATCTGGAAAACTATTATTAGATGACTATGATATAGTCTAAGTCTTTTGTTGTTGCATTCTGACAAGATAATTTATGTAAGTTATTTGGACACAGAAATGAGGATTGGGTATATTACATACTTAATAGTTTGTAAAAGCTGTTAGTGTATAGAAAAAAGCTGCATCTCTGGCCTCAAAAGAGAAAGGTGAAGTTATCAGTGCATTTTTCATGTCAGCCACCTTGAGTTTATAAAAGGAGAGGCAGAGTAATTGAAAGGCAAAAGCAGTGGAAAGCCTCCCAAGAAAGGAGGGGGAAAGCAAGGAGTATTAAATCTCTGCTGGGTTCGTGGAAATAGTGGAAGAAGGGGAACCTCTTTAACAGAAGGCTAAGAGGCCAGAGTAGTAAAAATTTTATTATTTATTATTATCTTGCATTAGAAATAAAAGAGCTTTGCTAAAAATTCCTTCTCTTTCAGTCTTTTAAAAAGAACTTAGGGCCTGACAAGAAGAAAATTTCCCTTAATCTTTACCTACATTCCTTTTTTTTTTTTTATGATTTTATTTTTGAGACACACAGTGAGAGCGGGGGAGGGGCAGAGAGAGAGGGACAGAGTCTGAAGCAGGCTCCAGGCTCTGAGCTGTCAGCACAGAGCCCAACGTGGGGCTTGAACTCACAGACTGCGAGATCATGACCCAAGCCGAAGTCAGGCACCCAATCGACTGAGCCACCCAGGGGCCCCATCTTTACCTAAATTTCTTACAAAACCTGTATGAAACCTCAAAAACCTGTATTTCTCATTCATAAATTATGTATTGAATGTCTACTCTGTGTACTGTGCTTGGCAGTGGATATAACACTAGTAAGTATAAAACAGACATGATCCTTGTAATGGTGTTAACAATGGTTACAATTACTGCTTCTTGTCCTTTCAAAATACACTACTACATTGAACCACATGAAATTGCCAATATTCAACTCTTTTGACCCAATTAAATATGATTCATTCTAATACTGATAGAAGCAAAGTATAGTACTTTTAAAAAAGCAGGGGTAAAGGCAAAGAACATTAAATGTTAACTTACGGAGGTCACTTCTTAGATTATTTATCTTTTAATCACACCCAATGAATTAAGTCTTCTGGCCAAGTTACTTACTGAGTTTGCTATTTGTGTATAAAAAAAGATAAAAATGCAAAAAAAAAAAAAAAAAAAAAAGAGTAGAGTAGCCCCCCCCAGCCCACTCCCCTTATCTGCAAGGCATACGTCCTATGATCCCCAGTGGATGCTTAAAATCAGATACTGATCCCTATATATATTGTTTTTTCCTATACATACATACGAATAATAAAGTTTAATTTGTAAATTAGGCCTAGTCAGAAATTAACAATAACTAATAATAAAATAAAGCAATTGTAACAGTATACTATCATAAAAGCTACATGAATGTGGTCTCTCTCTCAAAATATCTTATTGTACTGTACTCACCCTTCTTCTTGTGATGACTTGAGATGATAACATGCCTGTATGATCAGATGAAGTGATGTGAATGACACAGGCACTGTGATATAGTGTTAGGCTACTGCTGATCTTCTGACAGTATGTCAGAAGGAGGATTGTCTCTGCTTCTACACTGCAGTTGACATGGGTAACTGAAACTGTAGAGAGCAAAACTAAAACTGTAACTACTGTGCAAGTCTGTATTATGAATTCTGAAGCAAGATTTATGAAACACAGCAGAAATAGAATTCAGAGCATTGTTCCCACTAACCTATTTTATACAATGTTTCTGCAAAAATTAACACAGTCATCTACCACTCTTCCCCATATTTTCCACCCTAAGAGCAGATATCAATTTTACAGTAAACTCTACATAAATCCAACGGTGACATAGCTCTTTTCTTCCTTTAGTCCAACTATAGCCTAAATCTTCACCGGCTTCTATCCTCCCTCCCCTGAAGAAATAGCCCATAGATCATTAGAAAAGGCATGAGCTTTGGAGTCTGATTTGCCAGTGTCAAGTAGCTTTATTAAGTTACTAGCCTTTCCACCCCATCTCCTCATCTGTAATGAAAATCAATAACACTTGTCCTATGAAATTAGTAACAAGCTTAACTTTAAACATGTAAATGGTGGGGCGCCTGGGTGGCTCAGTCGGTTAAGCGTCCGACTTCGGCTCAGGTCATGATCTCACGGTCCGTGGGTTTGAGCCCCGCGTCGGGCTCTATGCTGACAGCCCAGAGCCTGGAGCCTGTTTCAGATTCTGTGTCTCCCTCTCTCTGCCCCTCCCCTGTTCATGCTCTGTCTCTCTCTGTCTCAAAAATAAATAAACGTTAAAAAAAAAAGTTTCAAACATGTAAATGGTATTCTAAACAAGTACCATACTTGTTATATGGTACACATGAAGAAAGAGAAGTGTGATTTTCCTGTTTCTCTTCTTCTGTCCAAGGTTAATTCTCACATGGTTGCTTATTATTCCATTCTCTTCTACCTCTTCTAGAATTAGAAGTTTTGGGCACTCACACAAGGCTCGGAACTGTGACTGTTACCAACAGGTAGAATGGAGAAAACACCTAATTCACGGGATAATGGGTAGAACACACAGAAAAGTACTGTCTCAGTAGTGGGGAATAATTAGCCCTTCACTGAGCATTGCTCCAGACCAGTGTAACAAATCATTAAAAAGACTAAATGAAATTAATGTTTCCAGTAACTCAACTGTAACCCAGAATCAAGTTCAAGAAGATTTAGAAGAATATAAATCTATCCTCCAGCCAACAAGGTAAAATTCACAATTTCTAGTGTCCAAATGTTACTCGGCAAAGAGGAAAAAAAAAAAAAAAACACAATGAAGACAATTATCAACCAACAGAAGCTCAACATAACTGATACGTAAGTTATAATTAGCAGAATAGAACACTGAGTTATTATATTAAAGTACATTCCATTGTCCAAAACAACAAAGACAAAAAAGATGTAAAATGTACATTCCATACATTAAAAACAGACGTGAAAAATGTAAAAGGTGAAAACTACAACATCTATGATGAAAAATATACATGATGGGAATAACAACAAATCAGACACTGTAAAACAACAGTGAAGCTAAAGGCATGAAAATAGAAATTATCCAAAATAAAGTAGAGGGAAAAAAAAGAATGCAAAAAACACACAAAAATCAAGAGCACTGATAACCTGGGGTCAATTTCCAGCAATCTAAAAATGGGCAACTGGGGGTGCGTGGGTGGCTTTGTCGGTTAAACGTCTGACTCTCAATCTCAGCTCAGTCAGGATGTCACAGTTCATGGGATCAAGCCCTGTGTCAGGCTCTGTGCTGTTAGCCCAGAGCTTGCTTGAGATTCTCTCTCTCTCCCCTCTATGCCCCTTCCCTGTGTTCTCTCTCTCTCTCTCTCAAAAATAAATTTCAAAAAAATAAAAATAAAAGATACAAATGGGCAACTGGATTCCTTAAAATAAAGAAGAGGAAGAAAAAAAACTGGAAAAAAAATAATGGCTGGACATTTTATAAACTTGAAAACTATAAACCCACGGATCTAGACAGACCAACAAACTCAAAAGCACATGAAGAAAAAAAAACCACAGCAAGGTAATGTAATCAAACTGCTCAAAAGCAATGCAAAAGAAAAAAACACATGTCATATATAAAAGAATAAAGATGGAAAAACACCAGCTTTCTCATCAGAACCAATAAAAGCTAGAAGAGAGTGGGGCAACATCTTTAAAGTACATTTGACTTTTGAATGACACGGGTAAGGGGCACTGACCCTAGCACCTCGAAAATCCACATATAACTTTTTGACTCCCCATAAACTTAACTACTAATAGCCTTCTGTTGACCAGAAATCTTACCAATAGCACAGTTAACACATATTCTGTATATGCAGTATATACTGTGGTCTTAAAATAAGCTAGAAAAAACAAAATACTATTAAGAAAATCATAAGGAAAACACAGTTACAGTCCTCCACTATATTTAGTGAAAAAAATCCACATATAAATGGACCTGCATATTTCAAACCTACATTATTCAAGGGTCAAATGTACTGAAAGAAGAAAAGGTATAAACCTAGAATCCTACACATGGCAAAATGTCTTTTGAAAATACAAATTCAATAGCATAAAGGCCAGGAGGAAAGAAACAGAAGTATACTATTTTAGGGTCTTATATTATGAGCAAAGTGTAACATCATTTGAATATACCATGCAGTAAATTAAAGATGTATTATATTGGGGCACCTGGATGGCTTAGTCAGTTAAGCATCTGACTCTTGGTTTCCACTCAGGTGCTGATCTCATGACTCATGAGTTTGAGCCCCACATTGGGCTCTGCACTGGCAGCACAGAGCCTGCTTAAGACTCTCTGTCTCTCTTTCTCTTTGCTCCTCCCTGACTTGCACTCTATCTCTCAAAAATAAGTAAACATTAAAAAAAATCTTTAAAGATGTATGCTATTAACTCTAAAGCAACTAGTAAAATACAAAGAGCGATAGCTAGTAAACCAAGAAATGTGATAACAATGAATTCTTAAGAAAATACTCAACCCAGGGGCACCTGGGTGGCTCAGTTAAGTGTCTGACTTGGGCTCAGCTCATGATCTCACAGCTGGTGAGTTCAAGCCCTGCGTCCAGCTCTGTGCTGACAGCTCAGAACCTGGAGCCTGCTTCTGATTCTGTGTGTGTGTCTCTCTCTCTCTCTGCACCTCCCCTGCTTGTGTTCTGTCTCTCTCTCAAAAAGAAATAAACATTTTAAAAATTTTAGAAAAAAAAAAAAAAAAAAGAAAATACTCAATCCAAAAGAAGAAAAATGGAAATGGACAAAATTAAAAAAAAAAAAAAAGGAAAATTCCATTTTCCCAGAGTAGATAATACAAACAGAATACCACTAGCAAGATGAAAGATCAAACTAAAAAAAATCAATAATCACATCAAATATAAACAGCATAACGAAAAGGTAGAGATTGTCAGGTTGAATAAAGAAACAAGACTCAACTATTTCTGCCAGTAAGAAATACATGTTAGATACTAAAACACAAAAGGTTAAAAGTTAAAAGGTGGAAACAAATACACACATTATGGTAATATTTAGCAAAAGAGCTGGAGTGAGGACATAATAATCAATAGCGTTTATGCAACATAACAGAGCTTCAAAATATATTAAGTAAAAATGAACAGAACTGCAAGAAAAAAGAAAAATCTACAATCGTAGTCAGAGATTTCAATATCCTTCTCTTACGCAGGCACGAGGTAAAAGTAATTATGCTGAGTAAAAGAAACAAGACAAAAAATACATACTGTGTAATTCCATGTATATAAAACTCTAGAAAATGCACACTAATTTATAGTAACAGAGAACTAGCAGCAGTTGCTTAGGGACTGAAGGGGTATGTGGAGGAACAGAGTGCTAGTAACAGAAGGGCACAGGAAGTGCCCATTTTAAGTAGAGGAAGATCTGTATAAAATAGATGCCTAGAGGGGTGTCTGGGTGGTCAGTCGGTTAAGCATCCGACTCTTGGTTTCAGCTCAGGTCATGATCTCACCGTTTCATGAGTTCAAGCCCCAAGTTGGGCTCTGTGCTGGCATCGCAGAGCTTGCTTGGGATTCTCTCTCTCCCTCCCCCCACTCATGCTCTCTCTCAAATAAGCAAATAAACTTTATAAAACTTTTTGCTTGTTCTTTAGCATAGAAAAACAAACTGGAACGCCTGGGTGGTTCAGTCACTTAAGTGCCCGACTCTTGATCTCAGCTCAGGCCATGATCTCATGGGTTCATCTCATCAAGCCTGTGTTTGGCTCTGTGCTGACAGCATGGAGCCTGCTTGCAATTCTCTGTCTCTCTCTCTCTCTCTTTCTCTCTCTCTCTCTGCCCCTGCCCTGCTCATGCTCTCTCTCTCTTTCAAAATAAATAAAATTTGGGGAGAAAAAGAAAAACACAAACTGACAGTTGTACTGTTTATATAGCAAAGGGAACTTTAGAACAATTTGCTAGTATTATTTAAAATGAGAATAAAAATGAGCCAGTACTAAAACTCCTCAAGATGAGAGCACATCTTCAACCTCACATTCTAAATGCAAAGCTTCACACACTGTCCACTAATGTTTTTGCTGAAATAATGTAAACTCCTTGGGTAGTATAAAAGAAATCAAGTTGCCAAGAGGAGCTCCTCAATCATACCTCACCATCTCCAGAAATGACAATTTTTAAACAAACTAATCTCAGGGCACCTGGGTGGCTCAGTTGGTTAAGCATCTGACCCATCATTTTGGCTCAGGTTCGACTCTCAAGGTTTCATGGGTTTGAGCCCCACGCAGGCTCTGTGCTGACAGTGCAGAGCCTGCTTGGGATTCTCTGCCCCCCTCTCTCTCTCTCTCTCTCTCTCTCTCATTCTCTCTCTCTCTCTCTCTCTCTCTCTCTCTCTCTCTGTGCCCCTCCCCCACTCACACTATCTCTGTCCCTCTCAAAATAAATAAACTTAAAAAAATAAATAAATAAAAATAAAAGAATTAACCTCTTCATCATCATTCTCAGGTAGTAATTCTTTTTTATTTTTAAATATTTATTCATTTTTTTTTTTTTTGAGAGAGAGACAGATACAGAGCATAAGTGGAGCAGGAGCAGAGAAACAGGGAGACACAGAATCTGAAGCAGGCTCCAGGCTCTGAGCTGTCAGCACAGAGCCCGATGTGGGGCTCAAATCCACAAACCATGAGATCATGATCTGAGCAGAAGTTGGATGTTTAACACACTGAGCCATGCAGGTACCCCATCAGGTAGTAATTCTTAAAGCAAGCCCCTCACATAAACTATGGCAAAAGCCTCCAAACTGGTCTCCCTGCCTCTATTCCTCCAATCTCCCAAATTCAGCTGCCATAGATCCTCTTTTTTTTTTTTTTTAAACATTTTATTTTATTTTTTGAGAAACAGAGAGAGACACAGCACAAGCAGGAAAGGAGCAGACAGAGAGGGAGACACAGAATCAGAAGCAGGCTCCAGGCTCTGAGCTGTCAGCAGAGCCCGACACAAGGCTCGAACCCACGAACCACGCAATCCTGACCTGAGCCAAAGTCAGATGCTTAACTGACTGAGCAACCCAGGAGCCCCCAGCCTCCACAGATGCTAAGAGTAAACCACTCAATCTCTAAATCTATCTGCTTTCTATTCTTAAAACCCTAAATGGCAGCTCATCACCACCTCCAATTGTGCATCCCACAGATTCCAATACCAAAAATGGTGAAAAAAGGAAAAAACAATGACAACTTAGGAACTCGTTAATAAAGTTAATGTATTCAATTTAGAGGACTATTGTGAGAGTTTGCTTCCTGTTTTTTTGATGTTCAAATATCCTTTTACTTATGAAAGCATGGGTGAGGACATCACCGTGTTTAAGAAACATCTCCACTTAGGGTGTATTATGCTAAGCTAAACAAGTCAGTCAGAGGAAGACAAATACCATACCATTTCACTCATATGTGGAATTTAAGAAACAAAACAGATAACATGGGAAGAGGGGGGAAAAGAGGGGGGCAAAGCATAAGAGATTTTTAACTATAGAGAACAAACTAAGGGTTGATTGGGGTGGGGGGGGTGGATGGGAGGGATGGGCTAGATGGATGATGGGTATTTTTTTTAATTTTTTTTTTATTTTTTTTTTAAATTTATTTTTCAACGTTTATTTATTTTTGGGACAGAGAGAGACAGAGCATGAACAGGGGAGGGGCAGAGAGAGAGGGAGACACAGAATCGGAAACAGGCTCCAGGCTCCGAGCCATCAGCCCAGAGCCTGACGCGGGGCTCGAACTCCCGGACCGCGAGATCGTGACCTGGCTGAAGTCGGACGCTTAACCGACTGCGCCACCCAGGCGCCCCATGGATGGATGATGGGTATTGAGGAGGGCACTTGTGATGAACACTGGGTGACACGTAAGTGATGAATCACTAAATTCTACTCCTGAAACCAATATTACACTAGAATTTAAATAAACACTTGAAACAAACAAAAGAAACATCTCCACTTAGCAAATTAAAAAGTTGGCAAACCTTTGACAGCTGAACTTTATTTTTATCTATTTTTTTTTAATCTTCAGTCATTTCAGAGAGAGAGAGAGAGAGACAGAGTGTGAGCAGGGGAGGAGCAGAAAGAGAGGGAGACACAGAATCCGAAGCAGGCTCCAGGCCCTGAGCTGTCAGCACAGAGCCCGACGTGGGGCCCAAACTCAGGTACCGTGAGATCATGACCTGAGCTGAAGTTGGACGCTCAACCGACTGAGCCACCCAGACGCCCCCTGAACTTTATTTTTAATTGTAAAAGCCCATGAAAAGAAATACTGACTTAGACACACCAGAGGTGCAAAGTCCACAAAACAAACAGTGCCCTCATCTATCTTTCTAACTCATCTCTCATTCCCCAGATTTTTTCCTCCAGCAATACAGGACTGCAGCAGTGTCCTACACAAAACCCAATTACTCTTTCCCTTTTTTACTCACGCTTTCTCAGGAATGGAGTGACCTCAATAACAACTTCTTTTCCTCACTCATTCAATTTATTGAGTACCTATAATCTTAAGCGTGAGGGCTACAGTAGTGAAGAAAAGAGAAACATTATCTTCATGGAGTCACAGTCTAGTGGAGGAAAAAGGTATCAAATAAATATAGAATTAAAAACTATGATAATACTGCTTTACAGAGAATGGAATGAAGGAGAATGAAATGGCAGGAAAGCTAGTCAATAAGCTACTATAGTTAAGGTAAAAAATAACTGATTTGGACAAGGGTGGAGGCAAGAAGTCAAATCTTGTGCTGACTGTACTTGCTGACAGACTGAACAAGGGGATAAAAGAAATACTTCATGACTCCAATATAAGCAATTATGTAGACTTGCACTAATAGTTCCAATTTTTTATGCTTCTCTGTCTTTGCTATGAGTTTGCTATACTGACTTTAAGGCTTGATGATATGACTTGCTTTGACCAATGGGACAAGAGCAAACTTTTTCCTGGCAGCAGCTTATAAAAGTGCCTGTGCACTGCTGGTTTTCTCTTGGAGTAAAAAGCCTGCTAAAGAATGAGACCACATGGAGAAAACCTAACTAAGTAGAAGCCATCTGAAATAATCCTACACCAATCTATAGCCAGAGAACCCCCAAACATATGAGGAAGTCCAGCCAAGAGCAGAGCGACAAAGCAGATGCATAGCTGAACAAAAATGCAGGAATAAGCCCAAGCCACGACTAGAAGAACCACCTACCTAACTTACAGACCTGTGAGCAACAATAACTGCTTACTCTTTTGAGCACTGAGTTTTGGGTGGCCTTTTCATGCATAAATTAAACATGATGGTACCATTTACTGACACAGGGTGGGAGAAGGAAAGGAAGGGAATGAAAAGAAAAACCAAGCTCATTTTATCTTACCTGAGTCAACTCTTACCTATTCTTAAAAACTCAACTTAGATATCAACTTCTCCAGGAAGCTTTCCCAGATCTCCAGGCTGGTTTGGAAAGATACTTAAGTACTAACATTGTGTTCTGTACATAACCAGATCACTGCCTTATCAGACTGCTCTAAATTTATCTGTTTATATTTTTCTTCCCAAGTACCCAACTGCACTTTTATGTTACAGACTGTACCTCATTTATCTTGATAATATCAGCAGGTAACATAAAACAAGGTCTTGATAGAGGTTTCTGAATTTTATAAATCAATTAATAAACACTTATCTGATAAATTTATTAAGTCTAGATCAGTATTTCTCAAACTGTGATGCACTCAACACGCATCAGAATCAGTAGAGGTGTGTTAAAAATGCAAATCTCTGGGCCCTTTATCTTTAACGAAAATACCATTCATTACGTTCTAAGAACAAGGATGAATATTTTGGTCAGCCTCAAATACACACAAATAGAAGTGTAGGTACTAAATCAACGTTTCCTCAAAATTTCCTAGAGATATTCTCTAAGATAGTGTCCTTAGACTGACAGCACCTATGCAACTGAAAATCCTCTGAATTGCAATGGAGTTTCTAAGATATGAATCTCCGCCATCTGGGAGGTCCTCCAAGGTGTGGCTTCTCAACGCACACGGTTACCGAGGATGCTAGAGAGCGAAAGCGGGGCCCAGGCCAGGGACGGACAAGCGCCCAGAGGCCAGGCAGCAGTTGCGAGACGGACCCTGGAACTCGGGCCGAGCCAGGCGAAGGAGACTCCTACTGGGTTCCGGGATGGGCTTCCCTCTCCAGAGGCGGCCATCCCCGGTCCACGCTAGCCCGACGGGATACACGGAAGGCCCCGGTCGCCTTGCTTGCCCAAGACAGAAAGGAAGAAAATGAGGAAAGGGTCCGGCTGCCAGCAGCCAAAAGTGGGGAGAGTGCCGGGGGTCGCCGCCGCTTCCCACCTGCGTCAAGCTCCAGCTGGTAACAGGGCAGCGGCTCGAGGGAGAGCTTGTAACCCTCGAAGCGGGGATCCAACAGAGGTCTCTTCACGCGCAGAGAGCAATTAGCAGCCACCTCCATAGCCTTCCT